>NC_133333.1:97991673-98327923 GCF_042186555.1 Aquarana catesbeiana | reverse complement strand
TGTGTTAGAAATATTGTATAAATGGACAACTTTGTGTTAAAAAAAAAAAAACGTTTTAACCACTTCCCGCCCGCCGACTGTCATACAACGTCCTTGACTTTGTGCGGGGATATCTGAATAAAGCCTGCAGCTACAGGCATCATTCAGATATCAGCTTTTTCAGCCGGCGATTCCCTACACCATAAGAACGATCATAGCGGCTGTTCCACTGCTTGATCGTTCTTACGGGAGGCGAGAGGGGATGTCCCCCCTCCCGCCGCACTCCGCTGCTTCTACCGACTCACCGCTACGATCGAAGCCAGGATCGTTTTTTTTTTTTTTTTTTATTTCAGGCTTCCCAGCCTAGAGGTGAGATGTGGGGTCTTATTGACCCCATATCTCATTGTAAAGAGGACCTGTCATGCCATATTCCAATTACAAGGGATGTTTACATTCCTTGTAATAGGAATAAAAGTGGTCAAAATTTTTTTTTTGTAAAAAAGCATCAAACAAAAATAAATAAAGTAAAATGAACAATAAAAAAAAAAAAAAAAATTTTAAAGCACCCCTGTCCCTGTGTGCTTGCATGCAGAAGCGAACGCATATGTAAGTCCCGCCCACATATGAAAACGGTGTTCAAACCACACATGTGAGGTATCACTGCGATCGGTAGAGCGAGCGCAAAAATTTTGGCCCTAGACCTCCTCTGTAACTCAAAACATGTAACCAGTAAAAAATTTTAAAGCGTCGCCTATGGGGATTTTTGAGTAGCAAAGTTTGGCGCCATTCCACAAGCGCGTGCAATTTTGAAAGGTGACATGTTGGGTATCTATTTACTCGGCGTAACTTCATCTTTCACATTATGCAAAAACATTGGGCTAAATTTACTGTTTTGGTTTTTGTAAAGCACAAAACAGTTTTTTTTTCCAAAAAAAAGCGTTAAAAAAATTGCTGCGCAAATACCGTGTGAGATAAAAAGTTGCAACGACCGCCATTGTATTCTCTAGGGTCTTTGCTAAAAAAAACATATATAATGTTTTGGGGTTCTATGTAATTTTCTAGCTAATAAATGATGATTTTTACATGTAGGAGAGAAATGTCAGAATTGGCCTGGGCACTCCAGAATGCCTGAAGGTGCTCCCCTGCATGTTGGGCCTCTGTATGTGGCCACGCTGTGTAAAAGTCTCACACATGTGGTATCGCCATACTCGGGAGTAATAGCAGAATGTGTTTTGGGGTGCAATTTGTGGTATGCATATGTGGAGTGTAAGAAATAACCTGCTAATATGACAATTTTGTGAAAAAAAAAAAAGTAAAAAAAAAAAAAAAACTTGATTTGCAAAGAATTGTGGGAAAAAATGACAACTTCAAAAAACTCACCATGCATCTTTCTAAATACCTTGGAATGTCTTCTTTCCAAAAAGGGGTAATTTGGGGGGTATTTGTACTTTTCTGGCATGTTAGGGTCTCAAGAATTTAGATAGGCCGTCAGTACTTCAGGTGTGATCAATTTTCAGATATTCGCACCATAGCTTGTGGACGCTATAACTTTCACAAAGACCAAATAATATCCACCGATTTGGGTTATTTTTACCAAAGATATGTAGCGGTATAAATTTTGGCCAAAATATATGAAGAAAAATTACTAATTTGCAAAATTTTATAACAGAAATGAAGAAAAATGTATTTTTTTACAGAATTTTCGGTCTTTTTTCTTTTATAGCGCAAAAAATAAAGAACCCAGTGGTGATTAAATACCACCAAAATAAAGCTCTATTTGTGTGAAAAAAAGGACAAAAATTTCATATGGGTACAGTGTTGCATGACTGAGTAATTGTCATTCAAAATGTGAGAGCACCAAAAGCTGAAAATTGGTCTGGTTAGGAAGGGGGTTTAAGTGCCCAGTGGTCAAGTGGTTAAAGTCTAATTTTTAGCAGGGGTTCCACGAGGCATTAAATTATTTAAGAGTTTCTCAGGAGTAAAAAGGTTGAGAAAGCCAGTCCTAGACTGAGCAGTACAAGAAAAAAAGTACCATGATGCTGGACAGCGACAGGAGGAGTAGATGGTTGTACACCATTGATTATAATTCTGAATTCTCCATGTGCAACTATGTAATATTCTTATCAAGATCAGATCTTCCCCAGAATACACACTTGATAAGCATAACCAACTTTGTAATCCATAGGCACAGATAATATCAATCTGCAAAAAGACTAGTTTAGAATCAGATAGTAGGTTCTCAGTCACTGTGTACATCTTTTGCCCCAACATTTCTTCACTAGCACATGCCCTAGTCTGTAGTTTGGGTGGAGATCAGTTCAAGTAAATAAATGGAGTACAAGAAAAATGGAGTCCCTACACTATACTGTTGTACTGCTGTAAAAGTTTATTGCCAGCCCAGTTCAGAAGGCTTCTGGGTTCCTCCCTCACTGACATGTTTCGCTTTAATTGTAGAGTTCCAAGATGAAGTCCACACCTGGCATCGAGATCATGTGGTTCCAATCAGCTACTTTGACAAGAAAAAGTCCTTTACCACATTTGCCATTTTTATGACTGCTATGACATAAATATGCAAGGTGATATCTAGTTAATATGTGTTACCGCAACTGCCTATGGCTTTTATTTATTGCTGCAGCTTCTATACAGGCCTTGCATAGAAATTATTGGTAGACAGCAACCATTGGTAACCCATCAAGGATCAGTCTTTATTGGTGTAACTGCTATAAAATTCCACAGAACTGATCTTTCTGCTGTGTTAAATCTCCCTATGAACTCCTTTCAGGAAAATAAAAATATTCCACAGCTTGGAACGGGGCTTGTTTTCTAAAACATAATGCAAGTAAGCCTAATGAAATCATGGGTAAAACTGCATACAGGTTGTAAATGCTCCTGCTTTTCCACAGGGATTTAAATTTCTTGCAGTATAGATTATGGTGATGACAAAATGCTTGTCACAATACAGAAAACAGATTATATTACTGGGATCAGCTAAAACCACCATGCCATGGTTTGCTCAGCCTGTGCAGCTGTACACTTGTCTGCTGTCTGTGCTAAGTCTAATAATGATAAAGGAATATACTCCACTGCATTTGTTTAATCTATATGCAAAATATATCCTATCATGTTACATTCTTTACATAATGCCATTACTCAATATATCTTAAGATGCAGAAATACATATAAAACATAGTAATGCCATTTTATTTATGAATTAGAAGACCTTTCCTATATACATTAAAAAAAGTGCAAATTCTGGCAAGCAATTCATATCAATCAGATATACTTCTTAATTCACACACTCAAACATTGTAGCTCAAAAAATTGATTGGTTGCAATATTCAATAACAATTTTCCCGGTTGTAGATTTCTCCACATAGGCTCAGCATGTTTCATTAAAAAAAAATTAAAACAAGGAGAAGAGGAGCAAGATAACTGCAAAACACAATACATTGGTTTTAGTACCAGCAACCGGGTGAAAAGTAGTTAACAAAGGGGTCGATTTACTAAAACTGGAGTTTGCAAATCTGATGCAGGTGTAAGTGGTAGCCAATCAGCTTCTAACGTCAGCTTGTTTAATTAAGCAGTGACAAAAAAAAAACCTGGAAGCCGATTGGTTTCTACGCAGAGCTGCAACAGATTTTGCACTCTCCGGTTTTAGTAAATTAACCCCCAAACACCCCCTCCTCACACGCCCCAACACAGATTTCTTGCAACCTTTTTACCCCAGTGTAACCCCTAAAGTAAGTTTAGGATTGTGAGGAACACTTATTAAAAACCAATTCATCAGGGGTCAACGGGAAAAACGGCCCTTACATTGCTGCTCAGTAGGAAGAATGCAACCCTTACAGTGGTGGTCAGAATGTCATCAGACAGCTAAAAAGATGATGGATGTCATGCTGCTGGCTTTGTCAAGTTGTGCTGGTCCTGGAACTATGCAGGCACCATCAACCAAAAGTGAAATACGTCCTTGCATTCTACTAATGCATTCTAATCCTAATTTATGTTAATAAATGCATTGTACTGTTTCCATGTTAAGGGTTTGTAAATAGTCAGGCATAACTCAAGGAACCTTAGCATCTGTAATACCACCAAAGTGCTCCATTATTGTACAGTATCTTTCAAGTATGGCGTTATGAACTTGTATGCTCCAATGCTACCAAGTTTAAGACAAGCCCTCAGAGTCCTCTCGCACAACACAGGACCCATTGGCTTGCTTGTTAAGGATTTGGAAATACTTGATGGTCCATAACTTGGCCACAGGTTCACCTAATCATGCAGGGGCATTGTAATATAGTCAAATGTTACCACTCTATTAACGAGGCTGAACTGGGATTATTCTGTTTTGACTATACTGGGCCAGAGTTTGATCCCCAGCTAGGTTGTTAAAGACCTCGAACTACAGCAAACAAATGTTCTCCACCAGCCATTCCACTGCCATGACAGGACCCACAAAGCTCTACATTAGCAGTATTACTTGGTCGCACTGGACTACTTACATTATACTTACTTTACACTATTGTCACCTGGCCACAGATACCATTCTTAGAATAACTCATGTATCAGTAAAGAGAAAGCAGGTACTCTATGAATGTGACCTTTCACAAACTAGCTTTAATAGTGTAACATGCACGCCATGCTCTACTAGTTTTCTATATTTACATTGTTCCTTGTGGTTACATTGCACTTGGAGAGCGCAAGTCTCATAAAATCTATTGATCCAACGACTGTTATTTTGTTAATATAACAAGGAAAATATCATTGTACACATACAAAGACATCAACCCAGAATGTTAAGATATTGAGCTACAGATTTGGTCAGCCCTGCATTAAGCTATGGGCTATATTTACTATGGCATGACATCAACCATTTCTTGTGACAAAGGGTACAATTTTGATGTAATTTAATTGCACGATCTCTAAAATACACTTAAATAAATCCAGTCCCATCAAATCTAGCTTCTGATACAGAGAAAAAGTCTGGCCCGAAGGTTCACTATCATCTCAACAAGGCAATTATATACGACTCAGATTGACTATTAATGTTTCCTCTTTTGATAAACACATTCATTCTTCAGTTTAATTACAATGTTCTACTCCAGACTAGGCTTCAGATGTTTGTGCCGTGTGTCCACCACTGGCCACCACTGTTTGATTTACAGCTGTAATGGATGTAAAAACAGGACTTCTATAAAATTAGCCTTCTGAAATCTATAAACACATGACAAATAAGATATGGTTTGGCAGGAAAACAAATGTATAATTACAATTTCTATTTGCAAATCTGTGATACAAAAGGGAGTACACCAAATATGAGAATTGGTCTTGTTCCGCATAAAGGGCAAGGATAAACAAGCATGTTTTGATGGGTGCGGTTTTCAGTTTTTGTTTTCTCTTTTTCTTTTCTTGCAAATTCTAAGTTTCACATTGCAAACATTACTGTAGATCCTTACATGCTCCTATTCTGTAGCTAATGACACAGACTTCAATAGCACCTTTTAAAAGCAACTTTAAACAGTAGCATGTCACAAAGTCTAAATTAATTTGTTTCAAAGATAACTAACCCTCAAGAAACTAACAAGGAGCTGCTTGTTCTATAAAAAAAAGTGTGTAAGTATGTCTAACAAAACAATGCCAACGTTTAGATTTTATTGGCAAGAGGCTGGTAATAGGCTGGTGACAGTGTGAACTGACTGTGTTATAACAGCTTTGACCTACAACCACAAACAACTGGCCAGAGGCTTGTGTCAGTCACACTCAAAGGGTCTAATACAACCTCTCTCAACTTTTTCAACACAAGAGGAACCCTTAAAATAACTTTTCAGGCTCAGGCGACCCCTCCAAAAATTACTATATTTACAACTCATGATACATAGTGTGATGGACAGTGGAAAAAATGTTCCTTACACTTGTGGTCATTGGAAATAATTACCCCCCTGCAGATAGCTAAAAAGATCAATGGTGTGAGTGGGAACTTATTTGAGAGGTAAAAATTGCTCAAGGAACCCCTAGCAACCTCTGAATGGACCCTGGAATTCCACAGAACCCTGGTTGAGAAACCTTGCTCTAATGCAACAAATCAGACAGCCCTACATGATGTTTTACCATTAGTCACAATCAAAAATAAAGTGCAATGGCACAAGCCACTCCAAAATTTTAAACAATGGGTGTAATAGATGGTGTGGCAGTGTGAGGCTCTGCCACTGTCTAAAAATAGGTAAAGATGACACTGGCTTCTCACAAATACAGAGTGTCCGTGCTGAGAAGGGGAAAGTTGTTTTTTTCCAGGTTGTGTTATTCCCTGATTGGGGTCTGGAGCTTGGAAGCTTTAAAGAGTATTGGGAGGGATGAAGCTCCCAATCTTATGACCAGGTATGCTGCAGGTGGACAGGTGTGCACAGCAATTATAATGAAGATTTTAGCCATAGGTCAGGGCTCCACCCAGGAGACAGGAGGTCTTCCCATGAGAGAAAGGATGTCCCCTGCCCAGGCCAGGGTGTGGGCAGGTGCAGCAGAGAGCTGCAAGAGGCACAGAGTGGTACATGTGCTGTATAATGGCCTGAGACACAAGCCAAACAGTAAAGCTTGCAGCATGAGCAGTGGTGCTGCGAAAAGAAGCCAGGGGCTTGGTATCATTCACCCCTAATGTTTGGACTAAAACCCATGCAGGGGTGACTACTTGTGTTGAACTTGATTTTCTGTTTTTAAATAAAAGTGGGCCTCCAAGCCCCGAAACAGTTAGTGACTGTTGGACTCCTTGCAAAGCTCTACACCATTCAGTTAAACTCATGTGTGCTCCCCAGGAATGTAAATCTGGCAATAGGTGTAACCCTATGCAAAAGGGTTCTTTACTACTTGACAAATATAGCACAGTGGGCAATGTCACAAAAGTCTAGAAACAAAAAAAACCTCTAGACTATATCTATGTATGGTCATCCAATATCGCCATGTTATTCTGACAGTGGACACTGCTTCTCATTAACGTGATATTGTGTGTTAAAGGATGAGGTGATGGAAAGCAGACTATGTCAGAGTTAAGATTACAGTGCAAGTCATCACTTCCATTACTGTGATAACTTTTACACCCTCAGTCAGGAGATTTATGGCTGTATGAAGAGGAGGAGGATATTAGGCAGCAGAGGCCAAGCTCACAGTGGCGTGAAGGGCACTTCATTGATGGTTCTCAGATCAGGACAACTCTAGTATCTAGCTAAACAAAAATCAGGTTTAGTTGTTACTCTGATATTTGTGGTTAGGTTATAACAAAGTCATTCCACAGACTTACTGAGTTCTGTTAAATTATACTGAGGTGGCATAGTGTTATAGGTCACCATAACCATAAGGCAGACCGATGGGTACACATAAGTGTAAACTTATTGAAGACTGGAGGATGTAGAATGTGGGAGTAAACGGGCAGAGGGCTGCACAAGGTGGCCTAAAGCTCAGTTTTGTACAATATGGGTGACAGATAAGAGCACAATGCGGACATAAAATTAGCAGAGGAGTGCGCAGCATGGAAAAAAAAAAAAAAAAAGCAGACCTAGGGGTGCAACATGTGGAAGTACAGCAGATAGGGGGGTGCAAAAAGTGCACATAAAACAAGCCGAGAAGTACATAGCATGGATGTAAAACCGTTTTAGAAATGCACAGTGCTAATGTAAAGTAGCCAGAGAGGTGCACAGCAAGGCTGTAAAGCACACAGAGGTGTACAGCGTGGATGTATATCAGACAAAGGGTTGCACAGCATGGCTATAAAGGTAGACAGAGGTGCACAGCACAGATGTAAAGCACACAGAGGGGTGCAAAATTTGGATGTTAGACAGAGGTGCAAGGCATTGAAATAAAGCAGACACAGGGTTTGGACAGCATAAACGTAAATGAGACTGAAAGGCAAACAGCATGGACATAAAAGAAACTAGGGGCACACAAAATGGATGCAAAGGTGACAACATGGACATAAAGAAAACGCTTGCAGCGTAGATGTAACACGGGCAGGGTTCAGACTGGAGAAGACAAAAGCAGAGCACAAGTGGGATGAAGGAGAAGCACAGAGCAGTGTGGAAAAAGACAGGGAATATAGTGGTGAAGAGTAAATGAGTTCAGCAACATAACCAGTCACATATGGGGTTGATTTACTAAAACTGGATAGTGCAAAATGTGGTACAGCTGTGTATAGTAGCCAGATTCTAACTTCAACTTGTTCAACTAAGCTTTGACAAAAAAATCTGGAAGCTGATTGGAGAGTGTAAATCAATACCACAGTGTATTGCTGCAGTAGAGATCATAAAGCAGAGAGTAGGGAGAAGCCAGGTACTTGTTTCAAACAAAGTATCCCTAACTTTTTGATTTCTGAAAGCAGTCTGTTAAAAAAATAAAAATAAATCATATGCAATGTTTCTAAACAGTAAAATGCACTCCTTTAGTGATATACAGTAGTTTAGGCATGACTTCCAAAATGGGCGACGCTTGGGATTTGTTAAGGCTTTGCAGGTGATGCCCCGAAAGGAAAAAGGATTGCGAACCTGAAACTATTTTCGGATGGCAGCCATTTAAAGTAGTCCCAATTCCCGCATTTTGATGTATCTGTATTTTATATGGATATTAAACAAATTTATCACAATTAAGACATTATTGGAAATGTATTTTATATAAGAGAACAAGGCTAAGGATTGTCAAATTTTATGTAGAGCAGTTTGAGAAAAGCAGAATCCTGAACCTCAGTTTTTTGGGCAAGTATTCCAAGAAGGTTTGCTACCAGCCCATACCAGTTATATGACAAAACAGTTGGTCCAAAAAAACGCAACAACCATAACTGCAAGGCACTCTAAGGTAGAAAGTTTGAGGGCATCAAACATTTAAATGTGCTCGCAGTTAATAGTAGTCCTTAGAGAAAAGATTTTTGATAAAAGTGATCAGTAAGTTAATGTGCATTTTTCTTTTGTGGCATAACATCTTCAAAATCCAGAGACAGCTGGAGCAAAAAAATGATAGCCTCAAATTACCTGCCATTCTTACTATCTGTACACAAGATGGGAAAAGGAAGGACAGGCAAACACATTTATAGGGGTTGTAGGCACTGAGGATTAGAGAGAAAAAGGACCAATTTCTAGAAGATAGTATTGGAAAAAGGCAGTTAAAGCAAGGTAGGAAAATAATACAAAAATGTAAAATAAAATGAAGGGAAAGCAGTGTAAAATGGAAGGAGAGATAAACAGACAATGTAAATGATAGAAAGGGATAATAGGGGGGAAGGTAATGGTAGAGAGGGAAAGTAGAAAAAAGTGGAAAGGGCGGATGGACATAATGGATAAACCGTTTAAAGTTGTATGTATTGATAACCAGTAGGCAGTGAATGGGGTATGTAAGAAGAAGGTTTGCCATACACCAGTAGAATTTTGTGCACATGTAGAGAAATTCTTCAGAATCGTTCCTCAGGGCAGTTAATCTTGCTATCGTTAAGTCAACTAATTTTGTGCTAAAGTCCTTAAAATATCATCCAGACCTGTTACCTGAGCGGGATCCCAGATGTATTTAACAGGATTCTTCTATGATCGTAAAAGAATCCTGTTAAAATACATCTAGGATCCCTTTGCGTCTTGCAGACGAGTGTCTGCAAGTCTTCTCTCCCATCTCTCACAGTTTTAGCTGAGAGAAGAGAGCCATTGGCTCTTGCTGTTGTCAGTCAAATCCTGTAAGGAGGGAGCGGGGGAAGGGGCAAAGTCATGCTGTGTGTCTATGGATGCACACAGCCCAGCTTGAGAGCACACCCACGTGTGCCATCATAGGAAGTGGCTTCCTATGTTGGCACACAGAAAAGAGGTGGAGCAGAGAGAGCTGGTTTTGGACTACAGGAGATGAGGTATGGGGGTCGCTCTGTGCAATATCATTACACAGAGCAGGTAAGTATAACCGATTTATTATTTTAGTTAAAAAAAAAAAAAAGCGAGCCCTTACCACCGCTTTAACAGGTAGTCAGTGTAGTGCGTATTAAAGGATAACTGTACTGTACATGAAAGGATAACAGGTAAACTGTGTATGAAATAGTAGTGTACGATATATATGAAAGGATTACAGGTAAATAGTATGTGGTGCATTAAAGGGTGACAGATACACAGTGTACAGGGTATAGAAGAACAACATAAGGTGTTATTAAAGGATAAGAGGTGGACAGTGTACAGTACATGACTGGATAACAGGCAACCAGTGTACGGTGTATGAATGAACATAAGGTTGTCTACCTTGCATCTACAGATATAAGGAAGACAGTGCATGGTGTGTGTGAAAGGATAGAAGGTAGACAGCATATGATTTATGGAGGATTACAAGGTAGACAGTGTATGGTGTGTAATAGGGATATAAGGTAGAGAGTGTACAGTGTATAGAGGATATAAGGTAGCCAGCATACAGTGCACGGAGAGATACAAGGTAGATACTGTGTATAAAGGAATACAAGGTAGACAGCGTACTGATGAATTGAGGGATAGGTGGTGGACAGCGCATTATATATTGAGGGATATAGGGTAGACCATGTACAGTATATGGGAGAAATACAGGTTAGGCAGCCTACAGTGTATGATAAAGTTACAGTGTACAATGTAAGGGGGGATACAAGATTAACAGTGTCTAGAGGGATATGGGATAGACCGCATTACCGTGTATGGGAGGGATATGGGGTAGACAGTGTATGGGAGGGATATGGGGTAGACAGCTTATGGTGTATGGGAGGGATATGGGTAAGACAGCGTATGGTGTAGGATGGGGTAGACAGTGTACGGTGTAGGGAGGTATATGGGATAGACCATGTATGATGTAAAGAGGCATATGGGGTAGACCACGTATAGTGTAAGGAAAAATGCAAGGTACACAGTGTATGGTGTATACAAGGTAGACAACATATTGGTGAAAAGTATGCAAAGAGGAGCGTAGACAGGAAGTAAACCGGAAAGTATGAGAAAGTGAGTGGAAGGGTATATAGAACAGAATTTCAGTATACGTAAAAGGTGATTGCCAGAGGAGCATATAGGAAAAAGGAAGACAAGTGGACGCATATGACAAAAAAACAAAAAAAAAAAAAAAAAAAACAAAAAAAAACACACAAGCAAGTGAACGTACAATGAGAACAGGTTGAGCTGAATTATTGATCATTCTCCAGAAACATTTTTACACTGAGAATCGCAGTAATCAGGAAAAGTGATTTCTAATGGCAGTAGAGGAAATGTCTTGATTAAAGAGAGCGAGGGAGGGAAGAACAAGAGAGCTGATGCAGGAGGAAAAAAAAAAAAACGATGAATGATGTCGGGACTGAAAGAAAAAAAAAAAAAAAGAAAAAAAGATTTGGTACAAGTATGAGTGCAAAGGGGGATGAGGGAAGCAGAATGAGCTGGAGGCAATGATGGGAAACATGAAAACATGCTCTCAGCTACTAAAGAGAACACAGCCAGGAAGCAAAAAACGGGAGACAAACAGGAGACAAAAAAAAGAGCTGATGAGGCAAACTGCAAACAGAAAGCTCTATGACGAATTCACAGCAGAATGTGAATAGACACGATTGCCCCTTTTGCTGGCCAGGCATCCAAACTACAATGCATTCTGCTCTATGGACATCTACCAGACTCCAAATTAAAGATCAGTGACCCTATGAAGAATAGCCAGGCCATTTAGACAGTCACTTAAAACATCAGAAAATGAAAAGCTCAGGAGAAAAACAGACACACTATAGTATAAGAGTTTTTTTGCATTGATTACGTAATTCCAAATTGCATTGCTAAGTATGGCTCATACAAGTGTTTGTTTTTTGGTGTGTGTTTTGGTTATGAAGGCCAAAGCAGAAGACTCACTTTAATGCAGAAATCTAGGGATTCCTTCTTTATGGTCCCGACAACCAGAGAAAACAAAGCCCTGTGTAGGCTACAAGTCATGGGAGGTAGTTTACACGGGGCTGTGAAATCCTGATTGGCCAAGCGCACATGGAGCAAGGCACATGCTTCTCCATACCTGCGAGTACCAGGTAGTTCCTGCCTGGAAGAGAGCGACAGAGAAGTAAATGAAAGGGTATTTTATTCTACTAGACTTAGGGAGGATTAGGTCAAAACTGTTGCTTCTCCCTGCATGAGCAAAACGCAGGTTAAATGATGGGGCTTGTTCACACAGAGCTGGTCCTAGGGTTATCACCTGTCCGAGATTCACCCGGACATTTCGGGTTATGAGTCATGTGTCCGGGTTTCAGTCCACCTGAAACCCAGACACATTATTCAGACCTAATCTCATTGGGATTCCCCCTATAACAGTCACCAGCTCTCCCCCCTCCCTCTGCACCTTCGGCCTCTCACAGCCCCTAGCTCTCCCCCTCCATTGGCTCTTTCAGTTTACACTCTACCCCCTGCACTATTTCCCTTCTCACTTGGCTTCTCCCGGAGCCTCCCCTGCTCCTCATCCATCCATGCTTTGGTCTAACTTCACAGTAACACAACTAAACTGCCTTTCATTCACATGACATGCTGCTCTCTCACTAGCAATGCCACATCACACTTCAGAACTGTGGCTCATCCATTTATTCAGCCTCTTCCATCCCCTCATCACCGACTATGGTCTTCCACTGATCATCGCCTCCTTGCTCACCTCCATCCGCATCTCTCTCCTTATAGAGAAAGCTCCCTTTTCTCTGTAAGTCTCATTCCATTCTTTTCCTTTCCTTTCCCCCCTCCCCATCCTTGTCTGTACCTCCCCCAACCTGTCACCTATCTTTGCTGCATTCCCTCCTTCCTGTCATAGGTCACCCCCCCCCCCCCCCCATACTCTCCTTGGTGCACCCAAAGGTGTCCCAGGTCTTCTACTAATCCTATAGTGTATACTACCAAAAAAAAAAAAAAAAATGCTGTGCGCCACTAAAGTGTTCAGGTTTGGCTTGACGAAAAGGTGGCAACCCTAGCTGGTCCACTCCGATCAGCAGGGGATCCCAGTTGCATTCTCCTGTCCAGAGAGATGTATGGAGCTTCCAGTCAGATTGGAAAGCCCATGTGAAAACCAGACCATCCATTTCAACAAAATTCCCACCTATATGATTATATGTGCAGGGAACATAGATTATGCGTGGTTTTTACAAGTAAAAACCTTTCTTGTGTATAAAACTAAAAGCCCTGAGACTGCAGCTGGGTGCTTCAGATGAGATATCAGCAGCTGCAGCAGACTCAAGTGACGCTCTATAGCATTTCCCCTTTCCTCTATCCCTGTCAGCAACAAACAGTTATGTAGAGAGGGGAGGGGCGGAGGAGCAGGGCCAGCACAGACAGCAATTAGACACGCCCAGAAAAGAAGAGAAGAGTACTATGGTATGCAAAGAGGAAGGGGGCTCTATTAAAGAAATTACACTTTCTGGGTGCCCTTTTCTAGCAAGTTCAGAGGTACAATAAAAGTCAAGAAGAAAAGAAACTGAAAGTAAGCATTTAAAGCAGTAGTAAACCAACACTAAAATAAAAATAAAGAGTGCCTCTCTGCAGGGTTAAGTCATAATGTACTAGCATGCACCGCAAACTAGTACAGTACATTATGACAGACTGCTACAGATCCTCGGCGCTGCCATCTTTACCTGCACTGCAAGGTCTCTCCTTGCAGGTTTGCGGGCTTTGGCTGTATGAAAGGCAGGGGCCACAGTTAGATCACTCCCACGCATGCGTGCGGGAGCCCTTGGCTCCAACAGAAAGCTCTGAAGGTACTGCACCGGCATTTGACGTTCCCATTGGAGCGCATGCGCTGGTGACTTCACTGGCAGCATCCCTTATGAACATCGCCTAAACAGTGCTAGTTTAGGAGATATTTACTGTATCTATAGGTAAGCTTTATTATAGGCTTACCTGTAAGTACAAGTTTAAAAGTGGAGTTTACCTTTATAATTTTTTTTCTGTGCAATTACCCGCAATTTTTTAGTTTGGGGATAGGTTTTACTTGTGGTGTGGTCTACTTAAGGTGTGGATGAGTTGTAGGGCCTCCTGTTGAACTGCGGCAGAACACAGCACAATTCCACCAGCACAATGTGCATACATATGCATCCCAAAGGAAGTACAAAGCACATAGAAAAAAAAAAATTACAGAGCAAGGATAAGATGTCAGCTGCTTGCTGAAGAACAGCATGAAGAAGCAGCCAATGATGTAAAGCAGGCAGACTAAAATTCATGACCAGCAGACACACAATGTGACATAAGAGAGGACAAACAGGACATATGTGCAGCACCAGATCAAATAATAAAAAAGTACAAAATAATTACTTTTCCTGGGAGAATTTATGCTAGTAGGAGAGCTGCCTGCTAAGAAGAATGATAGTGGTAGAGGCCAGGCCTAAGGAAAACTGAAGAGCAATGAATACGGCCCACGCAGTATATTGTGCCGATCTATCATCGATTCTACACAACTGCTGGGGTTGTGCGGAGACTGATAATGACCCCGGGGTCTGGCACACACACCCCATTGTCTTTACTCTTATGAAGCAAAATCAATGAACTGCTCTGTCTGGGAACCACAGCACCAGACTGTAATAATTGGGAGCAATTAGAGAATCCATCAACATGACTGAACACTCATAAAGAAAAAGCTTTCTGCTTCTGAGAAAAAAAAGCGCACCGCTTGGGGCGACCTGGTGAAGGGGGCTCAACAGCTTAACCCCTTAACAGATATGGGTACCTCATCATATAAAGGCAATACAGCGTACATAATAGCCGAGTGTTGAGAATTATATGTGCTCCAGTGATGTAACTGGTAAAAAAAAATAAAAAATATTGAATTTTTAGTTACATTACTAATATTAGGGTTTTTTCCATTGTGCCTCCATCCAGAGTGGAGCCACCTTAAGACAAGAATTGTGTTACTTGCAGAATCGCCAGATAAAAATGAAAAAAAAAAAACAAACAAAAAAAAAAAACAAACAAAAAAAAAACAAATGCAACCACCACATTTAAAGCCCAAATCCAGGGAAAACATTTAGGTAGTGCATTGTGCATCAATGACCTTACTCCTCAGTCTCAGTTCCAAACAACTCTTCCTAAACCATTCTGCAGTGCAATGGATCAAAGTCACAATGCGAATATCCTTCCCTGGGGAGCAGACATTTTTCCCTGCTCGTTATCTTGGGCATTGGTCCTCTGACCACCTATGAGCCCTCTGGAGCCTACAGAGGTGTCCACATTATGCAATCAAGGATGTGGGCACTCAAAGAAGGACCCCAGGAAGTAAACAAATGGAGAGAAGGATTATCATATGTGGCCATGGCTTCAGGTACATAAAACAGGCACTTTTTTTATCCCCCCCAACCAGCAGTTCTTTAGAGGGGTGTAGGATGAGAAGTTGCCAATATCCTGGAGTTGAGCTTTAAGGTTCGTAAGCTGCAATGGATGACATTTTAATTTTGCGCTTATTATCACTAAGTTTTGCACATTCATCATTTTCTGTTAAGAAAACTACAAGTTCCAGCACTGCAATGAACCCGTAGCCATCATGGCATTCTGGGACTTCTAGCTCCTCAGTTGATGAAGGTCTGCCAACTGCACAAGCTTAGTTTACACTTTTCTTTTTTTTCCCCTTTAAAGAAATGAAACACGACTATGCCACTTGTTTGCAGATGAAAAACAAGAAAAGAGAAGCGAGCTGCTACAGCCACCATTTACAGAACACACTCTTCTTAATCTATTTCTGCATCCAGCCCTGAGGGGACAATTCGATAAATAAAAAACAGGGAGCAAAGAACAGGAAAATGGAATGCCGCGGGTCAGCTGTGTGCAACGGAGATCTCAGTGCTGTGATCAGACATCCATGTGTTAGGACATGGCCCAAGAAATCCAAAGATAATCAGCACTTGAGGTAAAATCAATCTCATTTATTAGTAAACGGAAAGCAGAACGCCAGGCTCCACCCCAGACAGTATATGGAGCCGTCAGCGCATCAGATCTGCAAAGCAAAACATCCGAGCCTATGCTTGAAACCGAGCAATAAATCTGCTGATTCCATTTAACTGTTTGTGTTCTTTTTTCCCTTTCAAAAAATTACAGCAGGTGAAATTTAAGAACAAAGGAGCCTGGAGAAAAATGATGGATTCTGGATACCACTCTTATGGAGAGCCCTGTGGCATACTTTGTTCTCAATGGACTAATACATCATCCCCCCCCCCCCCAACCGTTTATGAACATTTGATGCTCTGCAACTTTCCCCAGTTTGCATGCATTTGCCAAATTATTATAATATTTTGTAGCCTACCAGTTCTTAGATGTGATGGCTGCATTTGTTTTCATATTTCAGACTAAACATTTTCAGTAAGTACAGAAAATACCAGTTGATCCTTGTGCTTGTCACTTCTTGTGAGCCTAAAGGCTCAAGAGACCAGCTCTTTTCTGCACACTATCACCCATGTATGGTGTAAACAATTGTGTTCCATGTGCTGTGGAGAATGGAGTGTAGAAAAGTGCTGCTCAACTAACATAATTTGAACAAGCCCCGAAACTACTGCCGAAGGACATTCAACCAAAAGAGAAAACAGCCTTAAAAATGGCATTAAAGGTTTGGTTTTTAATTCTTAAAAAACAACAAGCACATTATACTTATTACCTGCTCTGTGCAGTGGTTATGCACAGAGCAGCCCCAATCCTTCTCTTCTCATGTCCCCCCCTGGCACTCCTGGCCCCTCCCTCCTGCCCCCATAGCAAGCAACTTGCCATTTGGGTCCCCGAGCAGGCTCGCTCTGTGTGTCCATTCACACATGGAGTGTGGTTCGGCCAACCCTTGCTCTCACCTCATTGGTTGTGATTGACAGAAGCCAAGCCAATGGCTCCTGCTGCGGTCTCTGCCAATAAAGAGTGAGAGACCGGGAAAGCAGAGCCTCTCATACACATTGCTGGATCGAGATGGGGCTCAGGTAAGTTTTTAGAGGGCTGAAGGCACTGCTGCAAACAGAGGGTTTTTTACTTTCATGCATAGAATGCACAAAGATAAAAAACCTTCACCCTTTATGAACACTTTAAAACAACTGCCTAACAACAAACAAAAATAGTCTAAAACAATAGAGTCAAATGGCAGTCCTTAGGAACGTTCCATTCACACTACAGCTTTATACATTGTACAAAAATCCCACAGGCTGGGTTCGCACCAGTAAGCTCCGCTTTGGGTGCAGCATGATTTATGTGCGTTTTACATGAGCATGCTGTCGCTTCGATGCGCTTTCAGAAAACACATGGTCTAACAGAAGTCAATGGCAGTGCACCAAAAACCGTGTGTACAACAGATATGATCGCACTGCATCCAAAACCACAGTTCATGAGTGTATTTTTTTTTTTATTATTTCTTTATTGATTTTTCTGAATCAAATATATTACATATATCGAGGATGCAACCTCGCCTTACCATTTATATACACAATTTCTTATTACATTAATGACAAAAAAAAAAAAAAAAAAACACACCCTACCCGAACCCCCCCCTCCGTCATTCTCCCACCCCATCTACCTTTCTAGCTCCAAGTCTATCCTATCCTTTTCCTTGGATCCTACTCTCCCATTACGTGTCCATCTTATACTTCCTCTACTGTGGTTTTTAACCTATGCTCCCATTATTTCTGCGAATCTTGTTGTTTGTTTATATTCCAATCCCGCCATTTCTCTTCTAATTCCTCAAATCCCACTCCATCACTGAACCTAAGATATTCTAGATATTGAATTTCATTTATTTTATTGCACCAGCTCTTCATGGTGGGCTTTTCGGGTTCCTGCCAGTGTCTGGGTATAGGGCTTTTAGCCGCATTTAAAAGTTGCGGGAGCAACATTTTTACGTATTGCTTAGTTGGCTTGCAGTTCATGAGTGTTAACCTGATCTAAAACAAACAAGAAAATGCTGGTTAATTCCCACAGAATGAATGTACATGCAAGTTTGCTGTACAATTTTATTTTTATTATAGAAAAATCGACCCCTTTCAGTCCAGCAAAACTGAAGACACTTTTGACTCGCTATATAAAATCAATCACTTTCACAAAAACTTGTTCCTAACCCATTCTATGAGTTTGTACAATATTGGTATTTGGATGGTTTTTTTTTTTGTTATTATATGTACATATTCAACACTTTTAGGCTGAGTGATGTCTGTAAATAAATGCATACACTCATTCTTCCTTTGTTCCCCTCTAGGGGCGAAAACAAAGCCTTGTGGAAGTTCGCCCGAAAGTCGCCTAATAGGTCATCTTTAAAGCTAAAGTATAGGTGTGGCAATTTTTCCAGCTTGGACCAATTGTATGTATGTATGTATGTATGTATGTACGTACATACGTGCCATACCTGGCCACTCACCGTGGAAGCTGGAAATCAGTGCCGCAGGAATTGCTACTACAGTGATGGCTGCAAGCTTCTGTGTTCCACCCTGACTGGCTGCCCCACTGCATTGTGAATACAGGATACCACTTGCTCAGCGCAGGTGCAATTCAGCAACACGTTGCAGTTTCTCAACTGGATGAGGTGGAAAGGTGGGGGGTTACATCCAGTGGCGGCTGGTGCGCAAAATATTTGGGGGGGTGCAAACAAACTGAAAAGTTCTGAAAAAAACCCCATAAATTGCAGCCTCAATGTGCCCAAACGCTGCCACTGTGCCCATCAAATGTTCCCACTGTGCCCATCAAATACTGCCACTGCATGGCACTCCATTCGCCGTTTACCTTTTCTGACGCCTATTAGAGCCTATGGCTCTAATCAGGTGCTTCAAAAACAACCCCGCCTCTGTAATTCTGGCACCCGAAAAGGGGCTGGGTGCATGAATCTATTGGTGATAGAGGGGGAGGCGCCCATGCGCCCTTATGGACGCACTGCCACTGGTTACATCATGACCCCCATCTCGTCCAATCAAAGAACAGGTTGAAACTGTTGAGAGAATGAGAAAATGTAAAGTGTTCTATGAAAGGTGCTCATGTTCAGCAAGCAGCAGGGCAGCTGCTCAGCATGAAACCCAGAAGCTAGCAGGAATCATTGCAGTTGTGGTGCCTACCAGTGTGATTTCCAGTTTGCATAAGGATCCTCAGGACAGTACAAGCTAGACCAGTATAACTATATAAAAACTGCAATACTTCAACTTCACCTTTAAGAAGCTTATAACATAATACAGCCAAATTGAAACTCAACATGTTTAAAGAACATGTGTCATAAAAATGACTAATTCTTTTATACGTACATTGTGTTAATTTGTGGTGCAAGCTTTTATTTATAGCTCTATGTTCAGTTTTGAGAAACGTGTGAGAAAATGTCAATCTTACCAAAAACAAGATGTATAACATAGAATGGCATGCATAGCATTAAATCCCTAATTAATCCTCTGGAACATTAAAGTCAAGGACAATAAATGAACCCCCTCCCACTCCTTCTAACCCAACCTGAAAGTTTTTTTGTTTTTTTTTCATACCCAGATACTTAGCTGTTATACTGATGGTTTGGCTTCATGCTTTCAAAATCAATGATTAGGAAGAAGTATAAAAAGGTAAGGAATTCTGTTTTCTGACTATCATATGCTGCATGCTTGTTGTAGGTCTGACACCAGGAACGGCCAGGCAAGTATTGTATCTAGAAGCATGTGAGCAATGATAGACCTATTTCTCCTGTTACAGTTGTACTTGCAGTGTGAGAAGACTAGACCCATCGACCATAGACCCACCTCTTCAAAGTTGTATGGACTTAGTTTGAACAATGGAGAATGTATAAAAAGTAGACATGAGAATTGCAAGAGAAATAAGATTCGGGGAGCCCTTCTTTCTGTAAAAAGTAAGGATGAATGGAATAGTTTCCTTCAACCTTTAATAAAGAGTCTAGCCTCACGTTGCCAAGCCTGCTGGTCATATGGTCAGCAAGACACAGATATAAGGACCTATATATGCATTCAAACTGGCCCGACACTACTAAAATCTTTGTATAAACATTTGTACAAAAGTACTTCAAAATTTAGCATTTGAGCCCAGAGGTTAAATTCATTTAAGGGTCACACCTGTTTTTTACCGTGTTCTTATTTTTCTTCTTTTTTTTTTTTTATTATTGGCTGCACTTAGGCTTTAAGTCCCCAGAGACTACTGAGGCCACAAAAGGTAAGATAAAACCCATCTCAGGATAATCACAAACTGTATGGCAGTTTCAGAATACACACACACATATACATATATATATATATATATATATATATATATATATATATATATATATATACATATACATATATATATATATATATATATATATATATATATATATATATATATATATATATATATATATATATATATATATATATATATATATATATATATATATATATATATATATATATGATGCAGACCTGGTGAGCATCAGAGAATGGCAACAGGACCTTTGGTATGTCACTCCAAGGATAAAGCTGGATACTGATTACACAGTGATTTTTTTTTTTGATTTTTTTTTTACGTTCATAACGTAAAGTCCTCTTTCAATGTAGTTATGATGAAACTCATGCACCTGGGGGCAAACAGGAATGCAAGTTCACTAATGCAAGAACCTTTGGGGGAATCCAATTTAAAAAAAGAACTGGGGGTCCTAGTTGATCACAGGCTCGGTAATGGCATGCAATGTCTAGCTGCAGCATGCAAAGCAGGCAGAATATTACCATGCATTAATAAGGGTATTTACTCAAGGGATAAAACCAAGTCTGCCACTTTAAAAGACTCTGGTTTGGCCGCATCTTGGCTATGCCATCCAGTTCTGATCACCAGTCCTAAGGAAGGATGTGCTGGAGCAAGTCCAAATAAGGGCAAGAAAGCTAATAAGCCAACTGGAGGACCTCAGTAACGAGGAAAGAATACAAGCATTAAACTTATTCTCCCTGGTGAAGAGACGCTGGAGAGGAGATAGGATAGCGATAATCAAATACCTCAATGGCGATTTTAGCATAGGGAGAAAACTATTCAATTTCAGGGAGCTTAAAAAGACATGCGGCCACTCAATGAAATCAGAGAAAAGGCATTCAACCTTAAACTGCGCAGAGGGTACTTTACTATTATGCCCCGTACACACGGTCAGACATTGATCGGACATTCCGACAACAAAATCCATATATTTTTTCCGACGGATGTTGGCTCAAACTTGTCTTGCATACACATGGTCACACAAAGTTGTTGGAAAATCCGATCGTTCTAAACGCGGTGACGTAAAACACGTACGTCAGGACTATAAACGAGGCAGTAGCCAATAGCTTTCGTCTCAATTTATTCTGTGCATGCGTGGCACTTTGTGCATCGGATTTGTGTACACATGATCGGAATTTCCGACAACGGATTTTGTTGTCAGAAAATTTTATAGCAAACTCTCAAACTTTGTGTGCCGGAAATTCCGATGGAAAATGTGTGATGGAGCCTACACACGGTCGGAATTTCCGACAACAAGGTCCTATCACACATTTTGCGTTGGAAAATCCGACCGTGTGTACAGGGCATAAGAGTGTTTCTGGAAGTCCGCTGGAAGTGTCAATAGTTTAGAAAAAAAACTCTTAGATGAGCTATTTAGCTAACATAATATATGGGGATGCGGGAAATGGTATAGACATATACACAACACACACAGGTTGAACTGAAGGGAATGGGGAGGGGTGTCTTTAGTCTACCTTACCAACTAATTAAACTATGTAACTATATATGTAACTCTACCAATGAAATAAGCAGGTTAACTGTAGCACAAAGGTTCATGGCTTGGCTCATCTTTTTCTGCCAGGGCTTTAACCACTGATTTAAGATTCTACTTTATTGCCATAAACAGCTAATCTTACTAGTCATTAAGATTCTGAAAGCATCAACCTATTGGGGATAGCAGGGTCGTACCTGCATTTTTTTGTAGACACAAAGCCCCTTCTTAATACTGAAGAAAGCAGTACAAGTAAATCAGCACAAACCTTTCTCATTCCAACTGGCAATTTCCAGGGCAGGTTTGCATCACACTGTTGGCAACAGTGAAATAATGTCTATTTTTTAACTCTGCCCTTTTACTACCAAAAATCCTACTGAAAATATAGTGAACACACAAAAAAAAGTAAAGTGAAGTTATCTACAGATTAAGTGTTTATAGTAGATTTGAAAAAAACATCTTCATAAAAAGGTGCAACTATTGCCAATGCGGACCGTGCTTCTGCAATGCGCCCAACAAAAACAGCAGGTCTCTCTCTTGTCTGGCTTCTTAATGATTAATCCAGGCAACACATGCATTATGTAATAAAATAATTTTGCATAAAATTAATGCATATACATTTCAGGCACTTCTATTAGATTGCCAAGAAGGCAATTAGTATGCTGCAATGTTCGTTATTGCATCACAAGGCCTTAGGTCTGAGAAAGCCTTAAAAGTAAAGTTACAACATATAAAGCAAGATCACAGACTACGACAGACTGCAGCAATGCAGAAATCTCTAACTTCTATTTGTAATTTATACCACATTGCCAAGTAGACTGCAGAGTAAATCAAGCAGGTTTGCGGTCTTATTTTATATCTGACTGTAGCACATTGGTGGTGAACCTACAAGGTATAAGGGACTGGGATACCTGACATAACTAAGGTGCCACCCATATATTTCAGTATAGGTGAGGCTACAGGAGACTGTCAAACTGTAGACATGATGGTTAGAGAACAAATATGCTATAGGTGTGGTTGGAGACCTGCTACAGAAGAAAGCCAGAGACCGGGAACATGTTACAAGAGACTGCTAGCCATTACTGCCATCACAATCCCTTTACAAATCAACGTTTCTACTACTATTACTTATAGCTGGTGTCTGACGGCTGGACAACTAGTACCAAAAGGCTTTCAGGTTGGGCACCAGGGCTGTAGCAGCAAAGTTGCAAACTCATCTTCATTTCAAGGGTCAGTATATTGTTTCAACCACCACCCACTGGTTTCAGTTTTGGGCTTCCTAATATAATTTATTTTGCAAGTTTTACATTTAAAATGATATATTTTTGCTTGAAGCCTTATAAAAGTAACAGTTAAAGACTAGTGGTATACTATAAATGCAAAAATTTGAATGAACCTCTGCAAAAGACAGGAAATAAATAAGGAATGTAAGAGACTCGGAAACACTACTCAACATTTCTGGAGACGATTCAGCTCTTATTGGCAGAAAGGTACTGGAAGCCATGTTTAATATAAACCTGTCAAAAGAGAAGGTCGCCAAACGTGGCACCATATGTAGGCTGTATTCTGTTGGCATTTACTATCCACATTTTGTCCTGGGGAAATGAGGATGTGAGAAGAAATCTCTACAAAGTGAGGGAAAACCCCTCTAGGATAGTTGTCACCAGAACTGGTGTCCTTAGTGAAAACGTAGCCACCCATTCAGTTCTGGTGATAACAGTAAAACTTGAATTTATCATCACATCATTGCGCCATTCATGGAAAAAAAAAAAAAAAAAAGTTTTGTCTATCCAGTGAGGACACAGACGGCAAAAAAAAGAGTCAGTAGAGGTAAAGATTTAATTCAACACTTTTTAAAGGTCCATCAGGTAAGAAGTCACCAGATAGGCTGCTTTAAACAGCGCAACCGGTATACAGCATAAACTATCAATAACTGTTGATGTTGCTAGCAGAGGGATGTTCTTTACACCCCAAATTTTCTGTATTTCCACTGACAGACTTTTTTTTTTTAATATATATATATATATATATATATATATATATATATATATATATATATATATATATATATATATATAAAAATATACTCATTATATATAATGAGTTTTAAAGGGGACACAAATTGCCCCAAAATGTGTTGGTAAGACATGCTTATAAACAACATTTCTGACCAAGAGCTCTGACTGCCTTCATTATCATGAAGGTCTGCCCTTCCATTGAGGATTTGATTGTTCGCTACATTGATTTCAAAGGGTATTAAGCCTAAGAACAAAAACTAAATGTATTGTAGCTTACCAATCCTGTAGTGACTGCATTAGTTTTCTTTTTTCCCCCTTTATTTTCCAGTAATATGCTTCTTTATTAGGGTGTCTTCACTCTTGATGGAGGACCAACAAATGCCTTTGGACAGCAGCACTGCCAACCTGGCGAGAAGGTAGTGTTGGATGCATTGGCAGATTTAGATGGACTTAACTAATAAATTAAAGTTGAAAACCAACACTTTTTGGGAGTTATAGCAATAGCTTGTTTTTTTTTTTTTTCTTTTGGGATAAAGGCTTTACATAAAGGAATCAAAGCTGACTATTGTAAGCAACCTAGTCGGTGTTAAATCATTTGTCTCAATGTTCTAACGGATACTTTTGCTGGACAGCTTGGTATGTTAAAGGAAGGTGAAAAATAACAGACTTACTGGCAGGATGAACAGATGATAAAGGAAAAATGCCAAAAAAAAATAAAAAAATAATAATAATAATAATAATAATAATAATAATAATAATAATAATAATAATAATAATGCACCACTTTTAAGAATAGGTAAGCTGAAATATATATTTTTATTTTTGGGTTTAACATGGTTTTTGGTTCAAAATAAAAACTTGGCAGAGGTTTGAACCCCCCAGGCTGATCCAAAATGTGATAAACCCAGGTTTGAATTCCACAATTGATACCACCTGCATGGTGTCCATGTTCATCCAGTGTCTATGTAGGTTTCCTCTAGGTGTTTTGATGTAACCCAAAATCCAAAAATAGTTAGGCCCCTCTCACACTGCCGCGACTTGAAAGTCACACAATTTTGCAGCCCTGATTTTGCCACAATTTCATGGAATGTCTGTGTTAAATTGAGGTCTATGGACCTCAACTCGCATCTAAGTTGGACCAAAGTAGTAGAGGGACTACTTTGAAGTTGCAGATATGAATGGTTATGATTGGGAATCGTGGGGCATGACTTGTCATGCAACTCTGATGTCCAAAGTCGCACAAGTGTGAAAGGAGCCTTCCCAGGAAGCCCCTAATGTGACACTAGAAGATAAGTGCCTTAAGGGGATAGGGACCAAGGTGAAATCTCTGTGTAATACATTGATGCTAAATAAATAAAAATACATACACATCAAAAGTAATATTTTTTTTCTAAAAGGTTCCCTTTAAAATGGAGGTTACAGTGCCAGGGAGCTTATAACGATACTACTATGGGGTGCCATCATCCCATCATTTACATGTTTACACTCCTGGAAAAGGTGGCCAAATTCTGTAAGGAGAAATAATGTTTCCCTTGAGATAAAAGGAAACGAAAAAAATATACCGGTATTATATTAATAGAGATAGATAGATAGATAGATAGATAGATAGATAGATAGATAGATAGATAGATAGATAGATAGATAGATAGATAGATATCTCACAACATATATCCGTGCTATAGATCCTAACATAAATTCTGTACACCCAAGGGATTTTTTTTTATTCGCCCCTGAAGTAGGACAGCGCATGTTATGGCCATCACATAGTTCATCTGTATATATTCCTCCCAGGTGCTTGCGTGGCATAGAAGATGCTACTCCACACATATAAATTAATATTAGCTTAGGCAACCAGATGCTTGCTTGACGGATGGTATAGAGGAGCTTGTGCTGTGTAGACAAAAGATAACATGTGTCCATATTTGTCATCAGTCTTCTTGTGCAAAAGGTTTTTGTAGCTGTTTTGCATATCAGACTGCTTTCATACTTGTAGTCTACAATATGTGAAAAGAAAAAACAAGCTTATATGGGCATGGAATGCAAAAGACAATTTTCACCATCTTGAAACCACAGAATTTGACTGGTCAGTCACTAAGGGTGACCACAGACAAGCAGATATCTTCTCAAAAACGTATCTGTCTGATGTACAGTTGGTCCTAAAGCCAGGAACTGTGGGGTGTGAAGTCCGTTGATGACAGTGGCAAACTTAAACTTCTTTATATACACAACAGGGATTCCTATCGAGTAATTCCAGTTATGAATATTTTATACACAGTTACATTGATCCAGCTTGGACCAAATGTATAAAATATCCATACTTGGAATTCCACTAACCTTTTTACGATTATAAACCACCAATGCATTGCCCGATATGTCCCCATACCCCCTTCACTAGATAGCTGAAATATTCATCACCGTTCTAATCGGGTATCAGTAGGACTTCAAAAGATGTAAATATCTTGGCTTGACTTTACACATGGGTAATGGCAAAAAGTATGACTAAAAGAGAATCATAACGATTTTATCATAATTATTTTTATAAAAACAGTAATTTAAAGTGACACACACTAGTTGCAACTAAAGAGATTTCTGCTGCTGCTTTTGTGCGATCAAAACATACAATTGAGGTCAAGTTACTGACAATGTAACTAGCATGTCATCTGACACGTAATACCAATTTCCCTGCTTTGATTTCTGATTCAACAATGCAGAAAGTCCCGTTTCAATTTTCATTTTTAAGCCAGAGATCTATTTTCATACCCCTATCATTGTTAAGAACCCCTGCTATAAAAAAGGAGAAGGCTTACCGTGCACACAACCTAGAAAATCCCCTTTGTAATATGTGGCCCCAGCCAAAGACAACACTCATTATAATCCTCAAGGGGATTAGAATCAGCTGATTAATATCTATGCATAAAATTAGGAGCAAGGCCCTGGGCCTAGTCTGCCCCTAACCTAGCATTTGGTCAGCTATGGCTGGGCCTTTTAGCTAGGTGGACTAAAATTTGCCTTGCCTCCTTCAAGAGTCTTGTGCCCTTGGGGGTAAGAGAAGGTTCTTCCTCTTCAGAAGGGGACCATGTGACACACCCTAGTGCACATTTTTGTGTGTGTTCACGTTTACTTTTTTGGTTCACTTTGATGTTTTGTTTTTGCACACTGCAAAATGGGCTGCTATTATGGAACTATATGGATAGCCTTAAGCTGGCTCTACACTAGTAGATTTTCAAACTAACGTTTATACAAAACTTTATACAAACATTCTCAGTATATTTGATGGCTTGAATAATTATATCCAAAGTACTCAATTAATTTGTTTGCCTTTAGCATTGCTGTAAGAATGAATGAAACCCACATTTGTTTGTTCGAGAAAGAATTTCCAACCTGTGCCTTCCAATTTTCTCCTCATTGCGGGCGAAAACTAACATTGATTTAACTCAACAATTAGTTCCTAAAAATAAAATGACGACAGTAAAACCTAGGTTTGAAAGCAACTTGGTCTGAGAGCGTTTTGCAAGACCAGCAAATTTTTATATATAAATTTTGACTTTATAAACGAGCGATGTCTTGATATACAAGTAGCATCATGTCACAACTGAGTACAAAAGAGAAGAGAGGTGCCTCTAAATGTAGCAATATGGTTACATTTAATGAAGGTACAACACTTAGCAAATCACATGGTTGATGAAGGGTAACAAAGCTAATAAAGGGTCTGGAGGATCTTAGTTATGAGGAAAGGTTGCGAGCACTGAACTTATTCTCTCTGGAGAAGAGACGCTTGAGAGGGGATATGATTTCAATTTATAAATACCGTACTGGTGACCCCACAACAGGGATAAAACTTTTGCGCAGAAGGAAGTTTAACAAGACACGTGGCCACTCATTAAAATTAGAAAAGAGGTTTAACCTTAAATTGCGTAGAGGGTTCTTTACTGTAAGAGCGACAAGGATGTGGAATTCTCTTCCACAGGCGGTGGTCTCAGCGGGGGGCATTGTTAGTTTAAAGAAACGATTAGATAAGCACCTGAATGACCGCAACATACAGGGAAATATAATGCAATACAGACATATAATCCGTATTGCAGACTGACAGCGATGAGAGCCAGCGGTGCAGAGGTTGGTCTATGTGGACCATTTTACCCCAGATACCTGCATACTTAGATGTGCTTGTTTTACTCATCAATCATGTGAGCTGCTAAGTGCCGGTTCACACAGGGGCGGCATCAAAATCGTCAGACTCTAAAGCCAGCCCCCCCCCCGTGACCTCAGCACGGTTTGCAAATGACTTCTTTAATAGAAGTCGTTTGAAAGCCACTCTGAAGTCGCCCCAAAGCAGTACAGGAACCTTTTTCTAAGTTGGAGCGAGTTGAGTCACTCCTATTAGAACGGTTCCATTGTACAGAATGGAGCACGACCTGTCTTGCTGATAAGTCGCCTGATAGGTCGCCCCTGTGTGAACCGGTACTAAATGTTGTACCTCATATTGCTACATTTAGAGGCGCCTCTTTTTTTTTATACTCTATAGCTCCTGCTGAATTTTGCTTCTAATCCCCTTGTGGAGGTTGCCATTTGTGGATGGATATTTTATGGTTACACAACCTATCACATTGCTATAATCTTTTTATATGGACTATAAACCAAAGGACTTATGAATAAATGGTTGTGGAACAAATCATCTGAGTTTCCATTATTTCTTATGGGGAAATTTGCTTTGATATAGGAGTGCTTTGGATTACAAGCATGTTTCCAGAACGAATTATGCCATCTCATGTCACTCTAAAATCTATTGGGAGATGGAGTTCTATTACTCCATTACTAAGCTGTGACGGATCCAGGTAAAAACAGCCTTCAAGTTCCATTGCAAACCTGCCTCATCTAAAATGGGCAATAAACCTAATTGTCCCAGATTTCCAGCAACAGTTTATAGTCTTAGTCCTAAAATCCTTAAGCGAAAATCATTTTTATCAGCATCCATGATGACATATGGAACAACATAAACAATGAAAATTCAGTTTCACGTGGGTAACAAGAGCTTTGTTTAAAATGTAACTATATGCTTACAATATTAATCATAAAATCGGTACTAGGGAAACACATGCAAAAAACTATGCAAAAAGCATTCAGTGAGGCATCACTCATTGACTGTGTGGCAGGTAAAGTGGAGAAGCGAAGTTATACGTCATTCATCAAGTGATAGAGATGACAGATAAGTTTTGGATATGCACTGGCTCCATTGTAGGAAATGGCGGAGAAAGATAAGGAATGAAATGACATCACTGAAGCAGGGACAAGAGCAGTCAGTCAATTAGCAATCAGTGTGACAATATCACTGACAGTGTGGCTCCAGTAAAACATTAGAGTTAGGGAAGAACTGTCATTGACTGGGAGGTGATACTGGTATGGTAATGTGACACACAGTACAGCCTGGAAAAGAACCGGGTGATATACATGGTAAGATTTGTGCATTATTGGACAGGAAGGTTTATAAACTCCCTTAGGAATAGACAATATCATGCCACTGCAGGCAAGCAGAACTTAAATAACAATCATCTGTCACATTCACATACAAGATATACATCCAAGGCCCTGAAACTGACACTTTACATAAAACCAAAGAATAAATATCATAGATACGGTTAAACAGGGCTACAAACTTTGCAATGAGACCCTGAACATAAAAATGAGATATGGCATCCTAAAAATGTAATTACCTTATTTTTTCAGTATTTTAGATGCAAAGTATTTGTTTTATTCTCCAACATATATGAAGAAAAACATGCAAACAACCAACCAGCTAAAGGGTGGTTACCTAAACGCCAAATACAGGATTAAAAAAAACTGCACCTTTATTTGAACGTTAAAAAAAAAATCCTATATAAATCAAAAACCATCTAAAAACATTGTCCCCATCACAAACACTGTCCAGACCACATTCATCTATAACAGGGGTTCTTAACACCCCCCCCCCGTACCAATCAATGGTTTCCCATTGAAGGTAATTAAAGACAACACACCCCGCCACTGCTTAAAGCACCCTCTGCCTCGTACGCCCATGTTTACCATTCTTCTCTGCACAAATGCCATCTTGTGCCACACCATAATAAGTGCTAATTCTCATTTTCTAGTAGAAGATTTGAGCAGGATTAAAAATGGTTTTGTTTAATTTTCACAAGATATTTGTATTTTATTTTTGTAATGAGCAGCCATTACTTTTTGCAATAAAAGGAGTGTTTTTTGTTAAGATTGTTTACTTTATTCATTCTCATCAATGAGGCATTTAAATTTCAATAAAAGTAAATGCTAAACTGCATGCTAAATTGCGATTATGTGAATATTTCTGGGGAGGGGGTCCATAGCTTTTATCTGATTCTTAAATGGGTCCGTTAATCAAAAAAAACATTCCTCTATAGTGGCTGGCTAAGTGATAAGCAACTGAATCCCAAATTGGTTTAAGCAAAACGCGATTCTTTAGCCCTTTCTAGATGTTTTATGAATCATATATCCACTTAAAATCAATGGCAACTGAATGCTTGTGTGTATGATAGATATTTTCCAAAAACATCCAGTATGTCTATAAGGAATTCACATTATAGCCTTTAAATTGGTTGAAACCCCCAATCATTCAAGTTGAACTAAGCACCTATATCTGTAGTGTTTACTTATCTCTCTACAAAGCTCTTAGGCCCCTTTCACACTGGGGCGGTGGGGGCGTCGGCGGTAAAACAGCGCTATTTTTAGCGCTGTTTTACCGCGGTATACGGCCGCTAGCGGTGCGGTTTTAACCCCCCGCTGGCGGCCAAAAAAGGGTTAAATCCACTCGTATAGCGCGGCTATAGCCACGGTATTGCCACGGTATAGCCGCGCTGTCCCATTGATTTCAATAGGATACAATACACCGCTCCTTCACCGCTCCAAAGATGCGGCTGACAGGAGATTTTTTCTTCTCCTGCCAGCGCACCGCTTCAGTGTGAAAGCCCTCAGGCTTTCACACTGAACAAACAGCGGAGGCTGTTTTGGGGCGGTTTGCAGGCGGTATTTTTAGCGCAATAACGCCTGCAAACCGCTCTCTCTGGTGCGTCATTCCTCTGTTATCAGCTCAAGTCACTTCTGACAAGTTCTCTGACACATGAGATAACAGTAGTTAAAATTTGTGTCGGGGAGGGAGATAAGGGGAGCTTGTCTATTCAGACTGCAGCTCTGCATGTTCCTTCGTTCCTCTGCCTATGTGGAAGGGGGGTGGGTCAGTTTCCTCCAATCAGCTCACAAACAATGTAAGCCCATTATCCCCACCCACCCCCTATGTGCTGCTGAAAGAGGAAGAAAGATTTTCTGTACTTTCTAAAGTGTAGAAAGCTGAAGACAGCAGATATACATGTAAAACTTATGTAGGAGGATTTGTTTCATCTCTGTGTATCATCTGAGGCTGTTCAATTCACTGGGTATATATATATGAGGGTTTACATCCACTTTAAGACTCTGCTCATAGATTCTCCATATACAACAGTTTCTTGAATATAAAACATATTTTTGGCTATACCACACGCAAAGAATATCATCAGATCTTTGCCATTATAATTCACCTGAGCATCCTTCGAATAGATCATTTGCAGTGTATATTCTGATTACCAGCACACATGTACAGTTACTCATGGAAAGGCTTCAAAAGCATGGGGTGTGAACTACCCCATCTTACTACCCCTGTCAGGCTTTGGCCCAAATGTATGTAATACATAGATATTGGTGAAGATTTTATATTGAAGAGACAGTTGGAGTATAGGTTGAGCATTGAGTCGTTAAAATTACTGTAGGAGATCCCCAGTGTTAGATTTGTTCTTTTTTATTTTTAGGAGAAAATATGTACATGAACCTAGTAAAAACAAAAGGAAGAATGAAATATTGGTCTTTATAAAGGAACACAATAAAACGAACAGTAGTGAGACGCAATGTAACCTATGTGAAGTCACCTTTTATTGGTCCATTCACAAGAAGGCCCTACTCGAACAAAGGGGATACTTGGGGAACATTTTTCACTCTTACCAATTGCTCTTCAGCCACCATGTTTGACAGAATGTGCAAGGCTGCCTGGCGAGGATTTGTGTCCTTGTACTTGGCTGATGTTTTCAGCAGGGGCTGATTAGGGGAAGATTTGCAGTACTGGTGAACGACTGCCAAGTAACACAGGCTCTGTGCACTCTTCTGCATCTATTACTAGTAGTCTAAATGACTGGATGCTAATTTAGGATTGGCTGCTAGGATTTACTGCACCCCAGTGCTCATCTGCAGTGTTAAATAAAGTTTTATTTACTCAAATATGAATTTAGAATAATTTTGTACTGCTCTTTTCTAAAAACATAAAATCCATTTGTACAGGTATAAGACCAAATTTACATTCAGGAATAAAAAAAAAAAAAAAATGGAAGACATTTTTGACACACATATATTATAGCAATAGAAGACTGAGGTTTATTTACTAAAGTTGGAGGGTGCAAAAGCAGGCTCACTTCTCCATAGAAACTAATTAGCTCTAGCCTCAGCTTGTTCAATTAAGCTTTGGCAATAAAACCTAGAAGCTGATTGGTTTCTATGTAGAAATTAGCCTGATTTTGCACTCTCCAGCTTTATTAAATAAACCACTACGTGACTGCATTGGGTACTGCAAAACACAGCAGGCCCAGAACTGTTCGACTTTACAGTATTTGGCATGTACATTTGGATAAAAGGAACTTTTTTATATAATTGTTTTGAAATGCTTGCCCACCTGAACCTTACTTATCTCCTTGATGTATTTATAGGTTTCAATCATGTTTCCCATTTCCCTTCTTTCCTCCAGTGTGTACATATTAAGTATCCAAAGTCATTCCTGATATGTTTTGTTTTATCCCCAGACCTTTCATCATTTATGTTGCCCGTTTCTGGACTTGTTCTATCTTATCAATATCTTTTTTTGTAAGTAAGGTCTCCAGAACTGGACACAGTACACTAAATGAGGTCTCAATAAAAGATCAATACAGGGGAATCAGGACCTACTTCATACTGCTGGTGACCCCTATAGTGATCCCTAGCATTCTAGAATTCCATTTGCTTTTCCCACTGCCTGCCGTTAAAATTTTAACCTCTTTGGTGGGTGGGCTTTAAACACTTTTTTCTGTGCTGAGACCATGCGCTCTGCAAGCTCCCAGCACAGTTACAGATAGGAACTTGAAAGCCCTTGATGCATACTTGAGATCAGGAGATTTCTGATCATATGACTGCTGTGATTGGCTATCACAGGGCCGGGAGACGGCAGCGGGAAAGGGTTAATATTGGGCTAAAAACATTTTTTGACATTTGTTGGATGAATTTTTTTTAAAGTAAAAACAAAAAAGTGGACCAACACATAGTTTTGTATATATGTGATACGATTTGATGTTATTTTCATACAGCCCTGCAAAACTGATGCTGCACAAAACTTAAATCATAGAAGATACCATTAGAACTGCAGGCTTTAGGAAAGCTGCATCTCCAGACTAGTCTCTACAACTAAATCCACACGCTCCTGTAGACATGTGGTCTTGTCCATTGCCTGCCATTTCAGATGTGGGGAATAAGAACCAGAGACAGCTATATATGAGGTTCACAAAAGTAACCCAATGTAAATATATATATATATATATATATATATATATATATATATATATATATATATATATATATATATATATATATATATATATATATATATATATATGATGCGACCCTGAAAAAAAAAAAAGTGTGGACTGGGTATACAATATGCTCTAAGCCTATCATCTTTTTTTTTCTCCTCATTAGGTTAAAGGCAACAGGTTTTCTTACAGGTTATCTACAACTGCAAATTAAGATATGTAAACAAAGTATAAATGACAGTTAGAAACGTAAAGCCCAATATAGCCACTCTTTGGCCCCCCCTATAGCGCCATTCTTGCAGAGCTCTTGAAGCCACAACCCTCCAACATTTACATCTTTCTGGGTCCAGATCATTTCCCTACAGTTAGCACCTATGGAGTAGAACCCCATAGACTTCTTTAGGGCTTTCTTCCAAGCAGGAAATGGCTCCATAAAAGACCCATAGGGCTCAAATGCGCAAAGATAAGATCCAGGCTGGCAAGATGTAAATACTAGGATATACAACAGCTTTAAAGTGGACCTTCACTCCCAAAATTGACTTTTCCACTCTGAAACCCCCTGCACAATGTAAAAAAAAGCATTTGTTTTGATTTTTTTTTTTTTTTTAAACTTTGGCCCATTTCCCTACACTCAGGATGCAGAAGCAGGGACATACAGCGACTGGACAGGAAATCCGGTGGCAGGTCATCTTGGGCTGGCTGAAAGAACCTAGAAGAGACAGCCAGCCCCTGATACCATAGGAAGGAAAGATGGTGGTGCAAGACCCAGCCTGTGGCAGCGGATCGTAGGACAATGCCAAATTTGCTGAGCAGGATGGTATGTTTTCTGAAGAACACCTGCACAAATGTTATGAAGTCAAAAAAAAAAAAAGGAAGGGTGAAGATCCTCTTTAAGAACTCAGCAAGCATAGAGCTATAGGAGAGGGGTTAAAGGCCATAATAGCGAAGTATACTTAAAAAATATGCTTTTGGGAGAACAATATGCTTTTGAGATATGTGTGCTGGTAAAATTTGAAGCAGTAGTTTCTATGTAAGAAATGCTTTGAAAAATTGATGCATTCCTCAGGTTTCATTTTAGGTTTTGCAGGCTTTAGGAAAAAGAGTTGGACAGGATGCCCAGACTACAAGCACTCCAGGCTTTTACAGTCTCCTACTATAAAAAGGCTGTTTTGAGTAGATCACGTTGTTCTTATAGATCCACTTTAGTTTTTCATACTTCCATTTAATGTAATATACTAAGACAGTGTACTACTGTGGTTTGTTAAAACAAAACAGTACATTTTATTACATAATTGATCAGACATTACCAACCAGAAGTCTTCTTCTTTCCCAAACAAATCACTCACAGGACAATGAAACACTTACCTAGAAGAAAGAAGGGAAGAGTTTAGAACTACAGATATGTATACAGTATATACATTCCCCAAAATGACAAATTATATGATTAACCCTCCTAAAAATGCAGCACGGAAACAAGCAGACTATAGTATAGTATTTTCCACTTTGTCCACGGGCAATGATCCATACACAAATAATTTCCTAAGACAGCAAGCGCCAATCTTTTTCCACTGATAAATCAGAGTAACAAGGATAAATGAATTACACTTTGGTGGACAACTGAAGATTTTCTATGTCCTTCACCTCTGCCTCCTCCAAAATGTCACATGAAAAAAAGCAAGGCAATAAAGTTAACTCACTAATATAAAATTGCAGTAAAAGTAACATTCACCAGTATACGAGTATTGCCCTTACAACTGTGACACGCGAAGTGGCCTAAAAATTCAACGTAAAGGGCAATGCCATGCAGTAACCCAAAGAATCTAGTCATAAATCTGAACACATTGCCTTCAACTGAGCAGACTGAGAAAAGCCAAGTGGCTGCCCTAGTTTAATGCACATTAATGCTCTTTGTATTGCTTTTAAAACATCCAACTTGTCTTTACAACCCACTGTGTGGAAAATCATCAGTAGATGCAGCATCCTTTCTTACGTGAATCATGTCAGCATATAAAAAGGACAGACAAAAAAAAAAAAAAAAAGGAACAGGAGAAATCCATTTACTGTATACTACACATTACAATGTATAGGGATGACTTGGAAATTGTAGACTATGGAATGAGCAGAAAAATATGGTCTTAAAACAAAAACATTGCTCTGTGTCAATCTGATTCAGGCTGGGTTCACATTCGTGCCATGCCAGACATCGCATGTGAGTCGTAATGCATTTCTGTGCAGATCACATGCATTGTCTGTGCAATGCGTATTCAGCCACACATTTTGTATGGCTGAATTTGCATCGCATTCGCACCAAAATGGTGAAAGACCCTTTTTTGGTCCGCACTGGAATCGGATCACATGGGTGTTTACACCCATGCGACCTGATTCCTGCACCATGTCACAGTTAGCACTGCGATCGGATCTGTGTGTAATTAACTTTGTATTGACACCTGCAGGAGTTCGCAGAGGCCAGTGTGAGCCACCGGCGATTCAGGTGCGATACAGGAACCTGCACAAAATCATGCTGGTTCCTGGATCTCACAAGTGTAAACCGAGCCATAAGGTCTCGTTTTAATTTATGAAAGCATATACCCAAATATCTCTTATTTTTACACCTAAGGCAGACCCTCCCCCTAAAGCACTTAAGATCTTTTGAACCGCCACCCACCACCACATAAAAGCCAATATGTTTATTTTTCTGCTTCTAGTCCAGCCTGTCCCCTCTCCCTTTATTCGTGCCTAGATGAGAATGACACGTATCCTGCACCAGTCTACTGGAATATCCAAATTGGACATCACCTTACAAAAAGTGTCTGGAAGAGGGCAGACTAAACGGCGTGTCATTGGGAGGTGCCTTCCAGAACCTGAAAAAAAAAAAAAAAAAAAAAAAACGGACAGCCGGATCCCGATGACATTAGAAAGATGGCGGTGCTGTACTTTGGCTCCTTCCCAGAACTTCATCTTTAACAAATGGGTTACATATAAAGATCTGTACACACTTCCCCTTAGTGGCTAAAGTTAGGCAGTCCAATCAGTATTCTCAATTAACGACTGCTGGGAAGAAAAAAGGATCCAGTTACACAGTTAACTAGGTTGAATTTGTCTAATCAATAGTCTACATCAAAATATTTCCGTTCTATTCTTCTGTAAATATAATTAAAAAAAAAATAAATAAAAAACACACTCAGTCATGTTTTTAAATGTAGGTATTGATTTTGCCATTACATAGGGTTTCCTTAGTCTAGTCACTACTATCCATATGCAATGGATACTTTTTTGTCCGTTCCTTCAGAATTAATAATGAAAATGGCCAAAGTTTGTATTTATGCATATTTTTTAGATCTCCCCTAGGATTTTTTTTAGAGACAATAAATGAGCCCAATTCATGAACAGTACCAAATAGAATCCACATAATTTAAAGAGATTGTGTTATATAGAGTTGTACAACCAACCATAACGTCACCCATCATAAAAAACAAAGCATCACTCTAAATCTATTGAAATATGTACATCTTTACCGATTTACAAATATTAAAAACAGTAATAAATGAAAAGGCCCCACCCATAACCTCTAAAACATAACAAAATGTCCAGTACAATACCAACAACCCCATGTATAGATGAAAATGTATTATTTCCAAAATGGATAACAAAGGCACAAATTAGAACACTAAATTAATAATGTATATATTTTGACGCTTTGAGCAGAAATTTTTGGCACGGTATGTTACATAAATGATTTTGTTATTTGGGAACCAAATCTGATGCTTCATCACATCTTTATTTTCCGATATCCTGATATACAGTATATTATTCCATAGTATGCTTAATACACACGCAACAAAAAGTTGGGCTTTTTCTATCGTTTCAAGGTTGTAGATTTTTAGCAGTCTTAAACATTGAGGTATGATCTGTTGTATGCCAGTTTTGTTCAAATGACCCCACTAATAGGTATGGAAGGAATATAAGACATAGTGACATCAATTACTGAGTTTAATTCCTTCAACACACAGGGATCCATCTGGACTAGGTTCTTTACCGTTTTAAAAATACTTAGATGTACGTAACTGCCTGTCTACTAGAGTTAGGAACGTAATGCTGAACTGGGAGCATTAGCGATATCTCTCCACCATATTCATTAACACTTACACCTTCTTAGCGCATAGAGATCGAAAAATACTTATTTTTGCCGCTTTGTCTTTGTACTCGACAATTACATCTCCTAACTCAGCTTTTAGGGGGACGATATTATAGGTTTGCGAATGCTAAAAATGTGGGGGATTTAACTTAACATAATTAGCAATCAAATTCAGCTTAAATCTTTCCTAAATTCATTTTTATGCTTTTGCATTGTTTATTTTAGCTTACTGAGCGCGTTTTCATTACCGTCAACCTTTACGAACCCAAACGTTTAAGTATACTTTTTTTTTTCAAATAGAGTAGAGTTATTAAACCCTCCATTTAACACAAAAAAAAAAAAAATGCATTGTAGAAAAACATCTGAACTCACTATTATGTCTGCAAGCTTCCTGTAATTTCCATTTATAAAATGTCCTAATCCCTGCTTCTGTGTTTACAGAAGGTAGCTCCCTTCCAAAGAAAGGTCTCCTGGATCCAGCCCATGAGCATAATCCAGCCCAGCATTGAAGCCTGACATGCCGAAGTTCCATACACAGGCAGCTTTAAGCTCCATGACCGGGTTATTAAACAGTACCTCCTCCAGGGATTGATTGGCAGCTGTGGGCCAAAGAGACCAGCTGATATGCAATACTGGCCCCACATGTGCTTTGTTTTTATGATACTTTTTTGTCACTTTAGAAAGATTTCCCTTCGAGCCCTGTCCAATGTGCAGGATAGCAACAGTTTTCATGAGAAAGAGTTTGCCCATTAGAAGATTCCCATTCTGGTGCTAACTCTAAAATTTGGATTTACCCTCACTTTAAATTCCCAGTAATCAAAAGGTATTGCCTTTAGGTATACTTTAAATGCCTTACCTTACAGTTTTCCTATTCAAGCATGTTGGTTTCTTTTAAAGCCGAGTTCCATCCAAAAGTGGAACTTCCGCATTAAGGACTCCTGACCCGCTGACATGCCACATTTGTGGGGGGGTGCGGGTACCTAGTACCCAGCTCCCACTTCTGCTTGGGTCGCCTAGGTGACTCGAGCAGAAGTTCTCCTCTCCCCCTTCCTCCAATCTTCTGGGACATGTCACAGGTCCCAGACGATTGCCCGGCAATTCAAGCGGAGTTCCACACAAAAATGGAACTTCTGCTTTTCGGAACCCTCCCCCCCTCCAGTGTCACATTTGGCACCTTTCAGGGGGGAGGGGGGTGCAGATACCTGTCTAAGACAGGTATTTGCACCCACTTCCAGCATAGACTCCCATGGGAGTCTACGCATCTTCCCGTCCCCACCGCGTTGTCTCCTGGGAAACACACAGCTCTCAGGAGAGAGCGGGGACCACTTGGGACACGCAGCGCAACTCGCGCATGTGCAGTAGGGAACCGGGAAGTGAAGCCGCAACGCTTCACTTCCTGATTCCCTCACCCAGGATGGCAGCGGCAGCTGCCGAGAACCGAGCAGGTTCTCGGCGTCCCCTGCCGACATCGCTGGACCCTGGGACAGGTAAGTGGCCATGTATTAAAAGTCAGCAGCTGCAGTATTTGTAGCTGCTGGCTTTTAATATTTTTTTTTTTGGCGGTGTGGGTGGACCCCCGCTTTCAGTACGCGCATGCACAGTGCGCTTCCAGTTGTGAAGCCGCAAGCTGTCACAGTCAGGTGCCCACACTAGTGATGCCAGTGCCAAGGAGATGACCGAGGCTTCAGGCGGCAACATCGCTGGCTGGATTGTGGGGCAGGTGAGTGTCTGTTTATTAAAAGTCAGCAGCTACACTTTTTGTATCTGTTGACCTATAATAAACAAACGGCTGGAACTCTGCTTTCTAAAATTTCTGTTCTCAGAGAGTATGATTTTGCTTTCACATATGGGAAATACGCTATATGCGCATGTATAGGTAAGTGCGGATACAAGGAAGCATAGGCGTTTCCAAGAGTACACCCAAGTACAGCCATTCACTTGCATGCAGGCTGTACGTGGCACTTGCACCTCACTGTCATGGGAAGCGCTGGGGAATTTACTGTAAGCACACAAAATGCCAGTCTTTTAGCAAAATCGCAGTAAAAACAAGCGACTTTGAAAAGCTCAGGTGTGAATGCAGCCTAAATGTTTTGCAGGACAATTTCATGGGTCAGATGGTAAATGCACCAATGAGAAACAAAGCGGTACTAGACCTACTGATTACCAACCATACAGACGTGGAAATAAGAAGAAATTTAGGAAAAAGCGATCACAGGTCAATTACCTTCAGTATAAATCACACAAATAGGAAACATAAGAGGAATACAAAGACACTGAATTTCAAAAGAGCAAACTTCCCTAAACTATGAACCTTGCTAGAAGATATCAATTGGGATAGAATCTTAGGAACAAAGAACACGGAGGAGAGATGGGTTTGCTTTAAGAGCATATTAAATAAGGGCATTAGCCAGCGCATCCCATTGGGAAATAAATTTAAAAGAGCAAACAAAAGTCCTGTATGGCCTAACTCCAAATGTAAAAATGCATATAAAAGCAAAGGAGAAGGCCTTCAAAAAATACAAGGCTGAAGGATCATCATCAGCATTTAGACTTTACAAAGAATGCAACAAGAAATGTAAGGGTGCAATAAGGGCGGCTAAGATAGAACATGAAAGGCACAAAAATAATCCCAAGAAATTAAAGTATATAAACAGTAAAAAAGGGAGGACAGACCATATTGGCCCCATAAAGAATGAGGAAGGAAATCTGGTTACAAAGGATGTGCAGATGGCAAAGGTATTGAATTTATTCTTCTCCTCTGTCTTCACAAGGAATTCAGGGGGCTTCAGTAACCAAAACTGCAGTGTTTATCCTCATGATACATCACAGGAAGCACCCTTATCGCTAACAGAGGACAGAATTAGAAAAAGACTTGGAAAACTTAATGTTAATAAGTCACCAAGACCAGATGGCTTGCACTCAAGGGTACTTGGGGAACTCGGTCAAGTAATTGCCAGACCATTGTTCCTAATTTTTACTGACAGTCTACTGACTGGAATGGTACCAGCTGATTAGAGAAAAGCCAATGTAGCACCAATAGTTAAAAAAGGGCCAAAATACATCTCTGGGAATTACAGACCAGTTAGCCTAACATCAATACTATGTAAGCTCTTGGAGAGGATGATTAGGGACTAGATACAAGATTTTAGTAATGAAAACCATATCATTACCAGTAATCAGCATGGATTCATGAAGAATCGTTCTCGCCAAACCAATTAACAGTCTATGAGGAGGTGAGTTGCCATCTAGATAAAGGAAGGCCCGTAGATGTGGTATATCTGGATTTTGCAAAAGCATTGGACACAGTTCCCCATAAACGTTTACTGTACAAAGTAAGGTTCGTTGGCATGGACCATAGGGTGAGCACATGGATTGAAAGCTGGCTACAAGGGCGAGTTCAGAGGGTGGTGATAAATGGGGAATACTTGGAATGGTCAGGGGTGGGAAGTGGGGTCCCCCTGGGTTCTGTGCTGAGACCAATCCTATTTAATTTGTTCATAAACGACCTGGAGAATGAGGTAAACAGTTCAATCTCTGTATTTGCGGACAATACTAAGCTAAGCAGGGCAATAACTTCTCCGCAAGATGTGGAAACCTTGCAAGAAGATCTGAACAAATGAATGGGGTGGGCAGCTACATGGCAAATGAGGTTTAATGTGGAAAAATGTAAAAAGGCATTTGGGTGGCAAAAATATGAATGCAATCTATACACTGGGGGGAGAACATCTATGGGAATCAAGGATGGAAAATGGACCTGGGGGTACTAGTAGATGATAGGCTCGGCAATGGCATGCAATGCCAAGCTACTGCTAACAAAGCAAACAGAAAATTGGCATGCATTAAAAAGGGGATTAACTCCAAGGATAAAACGATAATTCTCCCACTTTACAAGACCTCAGGAAAGATGTACTGGAAATGGAGCGAGTACAGAGAAGGGCAAAAGAACTAATAAAGGGTCTGGAGGATGTTGGTTATAAAGAAAGGTTACAAGCACTGAATTTATTCTCTCTGGAGAGGAGACGCCTGAGGGGGGATATGGTTTCAATTTACAAATACCATACTGGTGACCCCACAATAGGGATAAAACTTTTCCATGGAAGGGAGTTTAATAAGACATGTGGCCACTCATTAAGATTAGAAGAAAAGAGGCTTAACCTTAAACTACGTAGAGGGTTCTTTACTGTAAGGCTCGGTTCACACAGGGACGACTTGTCAGGCGACCTAGTCGCCTGACAAGTCGCCTCCCGTTCTGTGCTATGGAACCGTTCTAAGGGGAGCGACGCAAGTCGCTCCGACTTAGAAAAAGGTTCCTGTACGACTTTGGGGGCGACTTGGGGCAACTTGCATAGACTTCTATACAGAAGTCGTTTTGCAAGTCGCCCGGGCAGTCGTGTGCAGGTCGCCTCGGTGAGGCGACCTGCAAGTCGTGCCGCCTCTGGTGTGAACCGGGGCTAAGAGCGGCAAGGATGTGGAATTCCCTTCCACAGGCGGTGGCATCAGCGGGGAGCATTGATAATTTTTTGAAACTATTAGATAAGCACCTGAACAACCACAACATATAGGGATATACAATGTAATACTGACATATGTGTGTGATTATAGGTTGGACTTGATGGACTTGTCTTTTTTCAACCTCCCCTACTATGTAATTACCGTATTTATCGACGTATAACACGCACTTTTTTCCCCTTAAAACCAGGGGAAAATCGCAGGTGCGTGTTATACGGCGATCCCCTCTGATCCCGACCTGTCACATTTGCAAAATCGCCGACCCCGATTTGAAAATGGCGCCGCCGGCGCCGAAATACACAGAGCCGGTCCTCGGCTCTTTCCGGCGGCTAGGTTCGGATAGCTCCGCTCGGGACTATGAGTGGAGCCGAAAATGAACGAGAGCCGCCGGAAAGAGCCGAGGACCGGCTCTGTGTATTTCGGCGCCGGCTGCGCCATTTTCAAATCGCGGTCGGCGATTTTGAAGCCCAGAATGGCTGGGATCACTGGGGAAGGCTGCACTGGGGAAGGCTGCACTGGGGAAGGCTGCACTGGGGAAGGCTGCACGGGGAAGGCTGCACGGGGAAGGCTGCACTGACAAGGCTGCACTGACAAGGCTGCACTGATGTGCATTTAAATGTAAGTTTTTTTTCCCTTCAACTTCCCTCCTAAAAAGTTTTTTTTTTCCTTAAAATTCCCTCCTAAATTGGGGTGCGTGTTATACGCCGGTGCGTGTTATACGCCGATAAATACGGTATGTAAAATAACCTTATATGTAGTTGCCAAAGGAGGAGCTAAGATGAATACTATAGTGTGTCACTTGAATGACATTTCTGAGTCTTCTGGGGCTGCGGACACTGCAGCAGTCTCAGGTCTACACAAGGAGGAGAGGTTTTTTTTACAGGTAAACATGTATACCATATGGTAAAGTTACATATAATCCTATGGGAGGATTTCTGATCAAAATAATAGTCTAGATCAGGGGTCTCCAAACCTTCCAAACAAAAGGGTCAGTTTACTATCCTTCAGACTCTCTGGGGGTCGAAAGTGGCCAGAGCGAGTAGAAAATACTTTAACGTCAATAGGAATATGCAATGCTTCATCATTGGTATTAGTGGGAGAAATAGTGCCAATTGTTGGTATCAAGGGAAGGATCAATGCCCTATGATTGGTGTAAGTGGGAAGAATGGTGCTCCATTGCTGATGTCAATCTGAGGAATAGTCTCTTGTATTAGGAGGAGAAATAGTGCACATTGTTGATATCAGGGGAAGGAATGGTCGTAAAATACCCCTGTGTGATAACGAATCGTCCCACCCCCACCCCTCCCGACCACTAAGAGCCCTTGCACACTGGGGCGGGGTCGGCGGCGTTTTACCGTCGGTATGCGGCCGCTAGCGGGGCGGTTTTACCCCCGCTAGCGGCCGAGAAAGGGTTAAATACCACCGCAAAGCGCCTCTGCAGAGGCGCTTTGCCGGCGGTATAGCTGCGCCGTCCCATTGATTTCAATGGGCAGGAGCGGTAAGGGAGCGGTATACACACCGCTTCGAAGATGCTGCTGGCAGGACTTTTTTTACCGTCCTGCCAGCGCATCGCTCCAGGGCTCGAGGGCTGGCACACTGGAATGAAAGCAGCGGCACTTTCGGGGCGGTTTGCAGGCGCTATTAGCGCAATAGCGCCTGCAAACCGCCCCAGTGTGCAAGGGCTCTAAATGCACTCGTTCTCTTCTAGGTCTGGGTCTCCAAACTTTTCAGTAGTAAGGCTACATCGTAGACTTTAAAAATATTTGCGAGATGAAAAAAAAAAAAAAAAATCTGTTTTATATGAATGAATAAGTTTTACTTGAAGCTTTTTTGTAATGAGCATGATGGTGTTCAGAACAGAGAAATAACTTCAGTATAACAAAGCAAAGACATTCAAAATAAACTTGAACTATTAAAAAAGGTTGAACAAAAATACATTCAGTCTATACTTTTCTCATCAGAGTCCCTCCTTACCTCAGGGTCCCCTCCAATCAGACTCCTCCCTACATCAGGGTCCCCCAATCAGACTCCTCCCTACATCAGGGTCCCCCAATCAGACTCCTCCCTACATCAGGGTCCCCCAATCAGACTCCTCCCTACATCAGGGTCCCCCAATCAGACTCCTCCCTACATCAGGGCCCCCCCAATCAGACTCCTCCCTACATCAGGGCCCCCCCAATCAGACTCCTCCCTACATCAGGGCCCCCCCAATCAGACTCCTCCCTACATCAGGGCCCCCCCAATCAGACTCCTCCCTACATCAGGGTCCCCCCAATCAGACTCCTCCCTACATCAGGGCCCCCCCAATCAGACTCCTCCCTACATCAGGGTCCCCCCCCCAATCAGAATCCTCCCCACATCAGGGTCCCCCAATCAGAATCCTCCCCACATCAGGGTCCCCCATCAGAGTCCTCCCTACATCAGGGTCCCCCATCAGAGTCATCCCTACATCAGGGTCCCCCATCAGAGTCATCCCTACATCAGGGTCCCCATCGGCATGCCCCCTTTCATCAGGGTCCCCATCAGAGTGGAGACTAAAATCATGTTGCAGCACACATGTCGCCCGTGGGCGGTAGTTTGAAGAGCCCTGTTCTAGGTGGTCAGAAATTGCCTAATAATCTTAACAAATGATTAGCAACCAGCATTTTTTGCAGTAACCTCACAGACACAAGATTACTACCCAATGCAGACAAAATAAGGCAAGCAAGAAGAGCGTCTGTCATCTATGTGCTCGGCATAGCAGTAAAAGATAGAAACGCAGGACACAGCTGAGGAATACCTAATGACAGACTAGTCTATCTTGAAAAAGACCGGAAGCAAAGGTTATCTCCTCCATTTTCTATTTAAGATACTAATGGCATTCCAATCAAACCAGTTCTACTTATCTAGACAGTCTAGCAGTCACAGATAGTGTAGAAATGGAACCAAGCCAGCACTTCACGGACCTAATCTTATAAGATGTACATTTATGCTGATTACTGATACCCCGGTGAATAGATAGTTATGCCTTCTACCTATTACTTATCATTGATTGTGCCTGAGGATTGCAAATCTCTGCATATAGTGAATGCATATGTTATGGATGTATGGATACACTTTACTGCCACTGAGATTACGCAAGTATTGCTATAGATTTGGCTTGCAGACCTATAATAGTTACGTAAGCCTCAAAATAATGTTTTTAAGCTTTTGGCAGACACCTTCTATTGAGCTGTATTTAACCTATGGGTCAGGTCTTACAATTACCGGATATATAGCATCCCAAGTATCTTTTATGAAAGGAATAGTCCATTATTACAGGCAGGCCATATATTTTCATTTGGGGCTACTGGATACATTATTTATAATTGCCATAAACACTGTCAAGCTTACATAGCAACATGGAGAAAACAGACATTTATTTTCATTAGCTAGGCTCAATAAACCCAAGTACTAGGTCACAGTGGTGACTTATAAGTTGCTACTGAGCCTATTTTTTTTATTTGTGCCTGATGCCGACCTCAGGTTTTCCAGGATCTTTGACAGTGAAATCTAAAGCAAATTGATTAAGTGTACTGACCAGCAATCATGCAGGTTCAGCGTCTTCTGTTTTCCCAAGCAGAAATAGTTGACCGCTCTTAAACTTTATAGCCAGCTTACAGATTTTAGGGAAGCTTGAAAGGCCCATTATATTCATCCAAGGTCTTTAGACTGCACTATTAACGCTTAAAGTGTCACTAAACCCACATCATACAAAACTATCAATAAATGCGGTATTACATGCTGTTCATACTCAGTCTATATGAGATTTGTTTTCTGAATTCTGCAAACAACCTGGTTGATCCTGCTGCTCTATCTCCACCTTCTGTCCAAGTGCCCAATTCAGCTAGGGATTTTGTAGCTTTGGTGGAAACTCTGCACATGCTCAGTTTTCAGGGAGCCCACTCCCCCCCTTCTCCTCCATGCCCACTAACCAGCTAAACACAATAGAGGTGGGATGTCTGCCAACCCTCTCCTCCAATTCTTACACTGGCTCCCAATCACCCAGCGAATTAAATTCAAAATACTAACCACAACATACAAAGCCATCCACAACTCTGCCCCGAGCTACATCACCGATCTTGCCTCCAAATATCACCCAAATTGTCCTCTCCACTCTTCTTAAGACCTCAAACTCTCAAGCTGTCTCGTCTCCTCCTCTCATGCTTGTCTCCAGGATTTCTCCAGAGCATCTGCCATCCTCTGGAGCTTGCTACCTCCACCTGTCCGGCTATCCCCTACTCTTGCTACCTTCAGGCGATCCCTGAAAACTCATGGTCAGGGGCATGACACAGCCTGTGAGTGGCTGAATTCTGCCCACACCATGTTATTGCCAAAAAATAATAAAGATTTAATCGAATATATATTTGTATAACAATTTAAAATTCTAGATTTTTTTTGTTTGTTTTTTTTAGAACACGTGACCAGCAGCAGAGGACTAGAAGCTCCTCCTGCTTATGTTTCCCTGCAGACAGGCTGAGATTGATCTGGGTTATTCGACAGCTGTATATGGACTAGGAAAAGAGGCATGGAGGAGCTCCACTATGAAGAAAGATTAGAGGAACTGAATTTATCTCTTGAGATGTATAAATACATAAGTGGTCCATATAGTGAACTTGGTGTTGAGCTATTCACTTTAAGGTCTTTAGAGGGTAAGGGAGCACGCTTTAGGTTTAGGAGGAAAAAAAGATTTAATCTCCAGAAATCCTGCCCCAATACCTGTGACCTACCTCCCCAGCAGAGACCCTCAGGGAGTTGGACTGTCTCCTTCAGATTCAGAGAGGGAAGACATCACAAAGATGTTTTCCTAGGGAAATTGTGGGGAGATCTAGGAGAAAAATTATGAAGACTGAAGTGAGGAAGAAATCCTTACCACTATTGTCCCAACGCCTGCCCCTGAACCAGCAAAACTTCCATCTCCATTAGCCCTGGCTACTCTAAAGTTGGAGAAGGGCCTGCAAAGGTTGAAAATAAAAGATTTGTCTAGTGGTAACCCTAGTGATCCACCTCTATGAACTGTGGCCTGTGTACACAAACAGTAAATGGCTGCATTGTTTTTTTATAAAGCAGTTACATGACTCCTGTGTCCTCCCTGAGTGTGGGAACTTCAAGGAGCTGACCAAACTATTGTGCCTTGCAGCATATATTCAACAAGAAAGCTGCCCAGCAATACAGATTCCATCACTATATCCTTAGGCCCCCTTCACACATGCTGTTCGATCAGGTCCGCCTGTCCGTTTTTCAGGCGGACTTGATCGGACACTCCACTCACCCCTATGGAGTGACGGATGTCAGCGGTGACATGTCCACCGACATCTGCCGCTATCCGATCCACCCTGTCAAAACGTCTGGTGGATCGGATGAAAACGGACGAGCGGATCCGATTTCAGCGGGACTCCGACAGGTCCGTCTCTGCACAGTGAGCGGAGAAGGATCTGTCACATGCCTGCTCAGTGGAGATCAACGGCTCGATCCCTCGCTGAGCAAGCGGAGTCCATCATGGACAGCCTCGTGTGAAAGGAGCCTTAAAGTGGTTGTAAACCTCAAACATAAACAAAGCATAGCCCTCTATAGTGTGTACTTGCCTCAATTAAGAGTGCCAAGTGTCATTTGTCTGCTACAAGGAGAAAAAAAAAAAAGGGGGAGGGAGCTCCAGCAGATTGACCACCTCAGTTCTGTTCCTGTGAGCTGTGTGGAAGGGAATGTGCCTCTTCCCTCCAATCAGCTCTCAGAGCTCTCCTCACTGAGCTCTGCAGCGTGTAACTTCAGCTCTCCTCCCCCTTTTTTCTAAACGCTCAGGCAAGCTTTATGAATTTAAATAAGTTTCATCGCTGTGTACCACCAAAGGCCAGTAACTTCACTGTGTAAACGTAAGGGTTTACAAGCACTTTAAGTCCCTAAAAAACGAATGGAAGAAATTGAACTGCATAGAGCCGAGTGTTGTAATAACACCAATGAGGTGTACTTGGAGGTGTGGTCTGTATATGGTGACAAACATTAAACTGCCTGTTGACATGGGGCTACGATCAGTACATTTTTATGGATTGGGTTGCTTTTCGCAGGACTATTTTATTTTTTTTAAATCAGAAAAAAAGTTTATTGAAGTACAAAACCGATCTACAGTCATAAAAGTAGCGATTTACATTACGCTTATGATAACAGATTATGCATGAGTCAACCAATTACAACCGTTAACTTCTTTACTAGGCATATCCACAGGACTATTGTTTAGCTGAGAAGTACTTTCCTCGCTGGATTCATTTTCTTCTATGGGCTGTTTGCTGCACAAAGAGAAGATTCTCTTGTTCCTGTGCCAGTAGTTTCATTATATTTCTGGAGTAGAAGACTGCTGACTCTTTTCCTGGCTTACTAGTAGTATGAACTGAACTGTTCTAAAATGTTTGCAATGGTTTCATGAGAAGAGCCCCTGGTCACTTTTGTGTGTGGTCAAGTGAACCTGTGATGAACTGAAGTTTGCACTCCATTATTGTGTAAAATCATTTGTAGCTAGAATGTGTTCATTCCAAGGACAGATCTTTGTGGTCAAGCTGCCAACAACACCTGTCACGCTACTACAAGATATGGATGCGCTGCATGAAAAGACTGTTAAAGAGATTTGCACTTTTTCACCACTAGGTGGTGACTAAGCACAGGCAGGCATGGACTTCTAAGGTAAAACTAGGATTGCCACTGCCTTCAAATATAATGCAAAGTGAAATGCATTGAAATGTCATTGTTGCAAAAACAAGGCTTGAAAATGAAAATATTGCTTTGCTTTTTGTGTTCTCTTGCAGGTCATACAACTGGAAAAGGTCTATACATGAAGAAATACTACAACGAAATGTAATGTGCCTCTGTGTTATTTATTTTACTTTATTATAGGTACTCATATAGCGCCATCAATTCACGCAACGCTTTACATATTTTTTATACAATCACATCAGTCTCTACCCTCAAGGAGCTTACAATCTAAGGTTCCTAACTCACATTCATACACATACTAGGGTCAACTTGGACAGGGGCCAATTAACCTATCAACATGTCTTTGGAGTGTGGGAGGAAACAAGAGTACCCACAGGAAACCCACGCAGGCACAGGGAAACATGCAAACTATAGGCAGGTAATGCCGTGGTTGGGATTCGAACCGATGACCTTAGAGCTGCTAGGTGGAAGTGCCAACCCCTAGCCACTATGTTAACTATATAGCAGTAGAGATGTTGCTTGAAGTAGAAGCAAAACATTTTTTTTTTTTGGATAGAGTAAGGGAGGGTTATAATGCCTATCAGGTTTATTTTTGCCATCTGTGTCCCATTGGGGAGATTTCCCTTCACTTCCTGTCCCATAGCCAAAACAAGGAAGGGAGGGAAAATCCCTTCCCAAGTGAGGGATCCCTGGTTGTCACCAGGGTAATCCGGACTAGCATCCCCATTGGAAGATTCCCCTCTTACTTTTCTGGGGACAATGCAAAATTTGAGATTTTCTTTTACCTCCAGTTTCAATGAGAATGGTAAACAGAACTGATAGAAAAAGGTGAATCTCCCATACAGGGGCACAGACAATAAAAACCCTGGCAGGTGTTCTAATTCCTCTCCACTCTATCCATAATTAAAAAGAAAAAAAGTTGTGCCTTTAGAGTTATCCTTTCATCTCTGGGGAGAACACAAATGCATCCTGCAAGGGCTAAATGTTCATTTAGGTCTGAGGGCAAAGTAACGGCAGTTTTACTTACCCAATCCCCTGGCAGTAAGTGCTCTCTTCGTGCCCCTTGAGTTGTGCCTCGACATCCTCCCATTCATTGCAGAGCTATGGGCTTTGCATTGCCAAGTGATTTTTCTTTTATTAGGCCCCCTTCACATGGGGCGTAATCCGCCAGCTCAGTGGGGAATCTGTCTGATGATCCCCGCTGAGCAGGCAAATGGCTTGTCTGTGTCTGCTCCGCTTATGCGGAGCAGACACAGCATGCTGTCCAATACAGGCAGTCGAATGTAAACGGACCACCTATCCATTAATTCCCAAAGGCCAACCAATCCAATCGGTGGATGAGGGAATGGATTCCCTATAAGTCTGTTTTGGCGGATAGGAACAGATCGGATGTTGGCGGGTCCCATTACTCCATAGAGGGCAATGGATCCAATCGGGTCCTTCTTTAAAAAAAAAAAAAAATCTGACAGGCAGACCCGTTCGGTCCATGTAAAAAGAAAGCAATCAGCGCAAACAAATGAGTAAAGGGTGAATGAATGCAAGCTGAACACTATAGGAAATCACAAAGCCTATAAACGATCAATAAAACAGTATTAGTGCAGCGCAATGATGTGAGGTAAACAGTCCATTTCAAAATGTAGGGACTCAGATGTCCAAAAATGAAGAAAGGAAAGTTTCCCTCGTGCTGGAAAAGAAAATAAATTCTCCAGTGGTAAATCTGTGACAATATCCTCCACCATAGACAAACAGATGCGCTTACCGGACCTCCTATAACAGAGGTCCACCTGATCCGGTAAGCGCATCTATTTGTCTATGGTGGAGATATTGTCACCAATTTACCACTGGAGAATTTATTTCCTTTTCCATCACGAGGGAAACTTGCCTTTCTTCATTTTTGGACATCTGAGTCCCTACATTTTGAAATGGACTGTTTACCTCACATCATTGCGCTGCACTAATACTGTTTTACAGACGCGATCGGTCCGATCGTGTGAAAGGGGCCTGAAAGCTCTTTTTAACCACTTGTTAAGCAGGATACCCAACTCAAAGGGACAAGAGTATTTTTCAGATTGGCCTATGAGGACGAGGCAGTTTTTGACCAGGGGGTAAACGTAGGGACCGTGCCTTAGGTTGAAGTGCTGTTTGTGGCTGTTTGGTAGCTAGGCTTTATCCATCCTAAGCAATTGTCTTTCTGTGCCTTGCAGGTTTTTCCTAAGCTCAGTGAATTGATTGCTTTTGCTTGCTACTGTGGAGGTGTCCCCAGTAGTAATAAGAGGAAGAATCAACAACTAAGATATGAATATTTATGCACCACTGTCAATCACTGAAAACATTTTTTTCATTGATTTGAGCTGGGGAAGGTGATAAAAGTTTGGAGAGGGTTCTTCTCTTCTTTGCATGCTGCCTTTTACAGTTAGTCTTGCTAAAGCCCACTGTCGGCTGATGTTGCTGGTCTAGGTTCTGAAAAGAGCCGACAGCTGGCTCAGCCTTTCAGCGAACAACTGAGAGCCTGAGCAAGCACCTCTCGCCCCTGCGCTCCAGTGAGCACTGGAGGGACAGAGCAGAGAGCCGGTGACTGTCAGTCACCACATATATACACACACAAAAGTGTTGGGACTCCTGCCTTTACCCGCACATGAACTTTGATGGCATCCCAGTGTTAGTCTGTAGGGTTCAATATTGATTTGGCCCACCCTTTGCAACTATAACTGCTTCAACCCTTCTGGGAAGGCTGTCCACAAAGATTAGTAGCGTGTCTATGGGAATGTTTGACCATTCTTCCAGAAGCACATTTGTGAGGTCAGGCACTGATGTTGGATGAGAAGGCCTGGCTCACAGGCTCTGTTCTTATTCACCCCAAAGGTGTTCTATCGGGTTGAGGTGCAGGCCAGTCAAGTTTCTCCACCGCAAACTCACTCATCCATGCCTTTATGGATTTTGCTTTGTGCACTGGTCCAAATCATTTGGTGTAGGGCGGATTATGGTGTGGGGTTGTTTTTCAGGGGTTGGGCTTTGCCCCTTAGTTCCAGTAAATGAAACTCTTAAGGCGTCAGCATATTGGGACATTTTGAAAAATTTCATGCTCTGTGAGAACAGTTTGGGGATGGCCCCTTCCTGTTCCAACATGACTGCAAACCAATGCACAAAGCAAGGTCCATAAAAACATGGATGAGGGAGGTTGGGGTGGAGGAACTTGACTGGCCTGCACCTCAACCCAATAAAATACCTTTAAGGTGAATAAGAGTGGAGACTGCGAGACAAGCCTCCCTTCTCTTTCAACATCAGTGCCTGACCTTACAAATGCCCTTCTGGAAGAATGTTCAGACATCCCCGTAGACACACTCCTAAACCTTGTGGACAGCCTTCCCAGAAGCTGTTTTAGCTGCAAAGGGTGGGCCAACTCAATATTGAACCCTATGGACCAAGACTGGGATTCCATTAAAGTTAATGCATGTATAAAGGCAGGCGGTCCAATACTTTTGACAATATAGTGTGCGTGTGTTTTATATGCAACACACTGGCATACTGTAAGCAAAATGACCAAACGGGCAAGCTGTAGATACAATTTCCTTTTTCATGCATAGCACACTCCAGCTCCTCTCTATTGCTATTATTTTTTTTTTAAGATTGCAAAGATCAAAAAGATATACAGCACAGAAAACTATTACATCTTAGTGCGGAGAGCAATCTGTACAATGAAAGCAGACTTCTGATTGGTTGCTGGGTTATTCTATAAGCCTATAAAAATGAAAAACATCCTTACAATATACATTTGATCATCATACTGATCATACTGCAGTAAGCGTCATCTGCATAAACATAAGCCGTGTTCATATGCCAGTCTGGAAAAAGTACAGTGCGGAGTTCTAGTAATTAGTTCACCCTATACGCACCCAAGAATTATAGTGCTCCTTGCCTGTCCTTTTAGGATATACCACCTAGTATATTGGCAATTAAACAAATCTCACCATGCTTGGCTTATTCAGAGACTGCATTAGAATGAAATAACAGTGTACCCCTGGCTTATCACATAAAAAATTGCACACTTCTCCCCAGTCACTTCTCTATACGCTGATCTCAGCACAGTGTGAATTATCACTGCATTCTCTCTTTAGTGAGCGGAGAGCCCAGGTACTTTAAACAGTTATATATTGACGTAAGACTGCATTTTTAATGCTGCCACCAGCCATCTACTGCCCATGCAGTAAATACAATGCCGATGGCGCACACAGCCTCTGTGCTAATAAATTCAGTTAATTTCTTAAAAAGGAACAAACCCATAAATTCAGGAGTTTATTCGACAATGAAAATTAAAAGAAAAAAAAAAAAAAAAACAACACACAACTTTAAAGTGTGCAGGAGAAAATATAAATCACAAGGACACAAGGCCAGCACCCAAGGAATGCCAGAATAAATGAGAAGACATGAAGGAGACACAGCCTGCAGGGAATGCAAGGGGATGGGAAGGAGACACAGCCTGCAGGGAATGCAAGGGGTGGGAGGTGTAGAGTAAAGACACAGCCTGCAGGGAATGCAAGGGGTGGGAGGTGTAAAGACACAGCCTGCAGGGAGTGCAAGGGGTGGGAGGTGTAGAGTAAAGACACAGCCTGCAGGGAATGCAAGGGGTGGGAGGTGTAGAGTAAAGACACAGCCTGCAGGATGGAGAGGGGAAATTAAAGGAGAAATTAGGATATGGGAAGAGAATTGTGAAGGAGAGATGTGAGTAAACACAGAGCAGAAAGAACGGAAATCAAATCTGGGAACCATGGAAGGTTTTATCTAGATGAGTGAAGGATGAGGAGTGCGGTAAACACCATATGAAAACTTACTATAAAAAGAAGAGCTGGACACATAGTACAGACATGATCTGACTGCCCCAAGGTACAAATATTACAGCAGACGGCTTCAGAGATGTGTAATTCAGAGACGTGTAATGTTGTCTAGCAGGTTGTGAAGGGAGACGGAGGGCGTGGTACAGACACTGCTAGCGCCACTTATCCCGAGAATTAAAATAGCAAGAAAAACGGTTTAGGCTAAACCACTGTGTACTGTGTACCTGAAACAACTTTCCAGCATCTGCACAACATGGTCATTGTTGCTGCTTAAAATGCAGTTCCATCTTTACAGTCAAATTTGAGCTAAAGATTTTAGGCATCCTCTGCATCAAGAAATTAAAGTGTTACTGAACCCAGGACTCTGCATTTACTATACCTGGTCTCCCACAGTACACAGAGCATGGAAGTGCAATTATTTTAGTAAATACAAAATGCTAAATACCTTTTCTCTTCATCAGTATATAGCAGTCGTGTGAAAATCAGACCCCTTTCCTGAACTAGTGGGTCCTACCCTAGCAATAGAATGAAAGTACCTGCGTCGCAACCATGGAAGATAAACTCCTCTATGTGGGAGGACTGAAGGGATTCCTCCTATGCAATGGTGGCCACTAATAAGATAATGAAGAGGGGGAGGGGTGCTCCAGTTTTGGTCTTATAGCAGCACCATCTTGACTGTAGAGCATTTTAGGGGGTACTCCTAAAGTATGTTTTTGTATATAGTATGAACCCTGACCAGGTCTCTTGGACTGGAGTACCCCTCCCCCTCTTCATTATCTCTTATTAGTGGCCACCATTGCATAGGAGGAATCCCTTCAGTCCTCCCACATAGAGGAGTTTATCTTCCATGGTTGAGACACAGGTACTTTCATTCTATTACTAGAGTAGGACCCACTAATTCGGGGTACTTTGTTGCAGTAAGTGGGCTTAGCACTATATGACCACATAGTGTGACCACACCCCCGTATTTTTCAATATGTTCAGGTGTTTTTAAATAGCCTTGCAGGATAAATGTCATTTTTGTATGTGTGCTGTAATCTGTTTTGTACTGTTTTTGGTCTTAGAGCAGCACCATCTTGAATGTGGAGCATTTTAGGGTGTGCCGCGCCCCCCCGGTATGTTTTTGTATATTAGACCCCTTTCACACTGGGATGCTTTTCAGACGTTTTAGTACAAAAAATAAAAAATGCCTCTCAAGCCACCCCAGTGTGAAGGTCCAAGTGCTCTCACACTGGGGCGGTGCGTTTGCAGGACAAGAAACAAATTCTTGGGGTGGTGCAGAAACGTTGCATACAATGCTCCCGCACCACCCATTGAAATGAATGGGCAGCACTCCCGAAGCCCCCCACGAAGCGCTTCGGTAGTGCCACAACACAGGCATCATTAACCCTTTCTTTGCCCACTAGCGGGGGTAAAAAAAAGCACCCCGCTAGCGGTTGAGAAGCGCCGCTATAACAACGCTTTATCGCTGACGCCTGCACCACCCCAGTGTGAAAGGGGTCTTAGCATCTGGTTAAAGCTTGTAGGAGGAGTTTTCTTTCTACTCTGACTGTCCTATGAGGCTGCATGACACCTGACCCTCTGTCTGGACAGTGCCGATTGGCCAACCACATGCACCCTTCCAAGACACAAAAAGTCTCTAGCAATAAACACCAAACTGAGCATGTGCAGAATGCACCCTCGGGCTCTATATACGATCAGCAGATGGATTGGGGACTATGGAAGAAAGGGAGGATCAGAGAAAAAAAAACAGCCTTTTACACAATGCACAGGATTAACCCCTCAGGTTCCATTAAGTAGAACAAGCATGCTTTACTGTACATACTGACTGATTTTATGGTTGTGGCTTTAGTAACACTTTAATTTTTGGTGAGAAGCTTCCAAAGGGGAAATTACTTCTAAAAAGGGATGCAGACATTAGAATGCTGTAAGTATATCAGCCGATTAATAATGAAAAAGTCTCTCCTATTCAGATTCACTCGACAGACAACAAAGAGCTTTTTCTTCAGAGCAGAACAGATAGGAATCTGCCAGATAGTTTGGTAAAATCTGTGCAATGTACGTGGATCACCCAGGAGAGAATTGTTTTTTTTTTTTCAACAAAAGTGGAGTTACTCTTTAAGTAAATTATCTTGGAAACACTGGAGTTATATTATTTTACTTGGAAGGAGCGAGACCAAAAGTTTTCAAATAAGTGTTAATTCAAAACTAAATTTCTGTATGTTCCTCCAACATGTACAAACCTGCATGTAGATTTGTATTGAATAAAGCTGATTCATGGTGCAGAACGATTACCATATGTGATAACCCCTCTAGAAAACAATCCGTCAGTAACAGAAAAAGGAAATTCTCCACACAACATAAGTGGAAAAGGAGGAACCAGCAAATTGCAGAGTATGAAAACCAAACAGTAATTAGCCCAAGCAACAAATCATTAGAAGACACCTCAAGCTAGGCCTTCTATAAAGCAAGCAGCCTTATTTCCTGGATATGCTCCATTACCTCACACTTATGTCTCCTGGCTTGCAGCAACACTGATTACTGCCTGGCTGTGTATAGGAAAGGAGCCTGCCAGTAGTCACTGCAAAAGGTTTTCAACCTACAAGTGGGATAAGCCAAGAAAACAGGATTCTGACTAGACATAGCAATCCTCCCACTCTCTGCTATAATAAACATGGCTTGACATCTGACCCAACCACAACGGGCAGACCTGTAGGCACCTGAACCCGCAGCAGAGCCCAGATCTCCTGTGTGGGGGGGGGGGAGGATGCTGGTCTATGACAATAGAAAATAAATAGCTTTCACACATCCGGTCTAAGTCTATGTTACAATACTGCATATACTTTATGTACACGGATTTATCCCCTCATTACAGACAGCTATTATAGTGGCATTAAAGAACGTCAACCCAGAATTTCAAATTCCTGATATGTGCCTGCTGTGCCATGTACTTGTATGAGAAAGTATCCTGTTCTCTTTGTGAAATGCCTGTCAGTCCCTCTGCTTTCCTATTAAAAACAAGTAAAAACAGGAATGAGAGCATATCCATCGCAGGATGGTCGGTTTTCAAGCTGTGCTGGGAACACAGCCCGCTCTCATCCAATCATCAGACTGGTAAGCCCCACCCCCCCCATGACACACACACACAGACATTCACTGGGAAGACCAGTGTGCTGCTGCTTCTCCCCCAGCTCTTGCATGCCTTATGCAGCTGAGAACAGAGGGAATGTGAACATATATTAAAACTGGAAAGGGGTATTTATGTACACACAAAGTTTTGCCTTGTATCTCTATTTTAAACGGAATGGGCTGTTTTACAAGGTGAGGGTTTACATACGCTACATTACACTATTGGAGCCTTCTTTTTACATACATACTCTGTGGTTTTTGGCTGATCGAGACCCCCAAATGTAAGTTGGGTATCCTGGAGAAATTTTTCTGATCTTTTTTCCTCATCTTTTTTTTTATTGGGGGGGTGTAGCGGGTCTTGACAGGCACCCGCTCCTGCTCCATTTTCCCAGGCAACCCCCTTCTGTCCTATGTCTATCCTATATCCCCTGTCCACCCATGTCCCCCCCATGTCTGCTCTATACTTCAGACTGAATAAAAGGTGAAAAAGTTTGCAATCAACCCTTAGGGTAGACCTTTATTGTACAGATCCTCATCTGATCATTGCCAATATAGCTACATTTAACTTTAACTCTAGGCTTGCCATTCTCTCCATCATTCCAAAATAATAAGGACACAGTTGTGACACCTCCTCAGGGGACATGTCCCTGCACATAGTGCTCAGTCTTCCAGGTTGAATGAAGTGAAGTATCAATCAACCCAAAGGACTGAAGACATTTGTGCCCAAAAGGATTTACTATGAGGGATACCTCTGGACTGAAGTAAAGTATTGCAGCCTGAGCTTCTTTTTTTTTTGTTTCAAGCACGTAAAGGGACCGTTTTATCCAAATAAATGTCTGTATTTGGGCTTTAAAAGGGAATTCCTTTTTATTTTGTTCAGGTTATATGTCACCCAGAGATAATGATTATTAGAATTCAGTTCTAGTCATAGCTCACACATTCTCAGTCATCAGAAGAGGTCTCCAGTGACTCTGGTGGATAATTGAAGTGGTGAGTGCCCTGGAGTAGGCAAGTCATCCAACATATAAGAGGCCGACATAAAGTAGTACATGTGTTCTGGAGGACTTGTGTTTCCCATATTTCAGAATGCATGTATTATAGATCTAAAACCTTTGTTAAAACTAAGTATAGTTTTACTTTCAAACAATGTCTCCCCTTCCTGTATGATACAAAGTATGTAAAGCATAGTGTATTACATTTCATTGCTTAGTTACACAGGCCAAGACTTGCATTATGCAATAAATATAGCTGTATGGAACGTCTTCACTCCATCAGATTCTTATCTTCTAGATTTCATTAATGGCAGGAGAAACTGTGACATAACATAGATCAAAGGGACATATTAGGGCTTTCATTTTTTGTTGATTGTAATGTTGAAGAAAAAAAAAACAGCTAATTTGCAATTAAATTGTTATAATTTTCACCATTGCACAGGTTGGGTTATGCATTGGATTAATAATCATTACAAAAGACCTCTGGTCCAATTATAAATGATCCTATCAGTACATGTACACAGGGTCATTTATAGTCGTTTCTAGGCAGTGGAGTTTACAGGCTTTTTTTGGAATGCAAAAAAAATGGGTTCGGAAGCTGAGTTTAGAGGCATTTCAAGCGCCATATGCTTCTAAATGTGGCTAAACGCGGTAACTCGCATTTAGCCATGCTTGGTTCATAGGCGTTTTTCATTTTTGGCTATTTGGGGAAAAAAAAAAATTTTTTTAAATGCTTCTAAACGCAAACGTAGCAAAACAGACGTTTTAAAAAGTGGGTTACTACTATCTGTCACGTTAAATCGTTCAGGAGAGGTTGTAAAAACATCCTGAAGCCTAACATGTTTGTCAATTACATTTTAAAAACTGCCTTTATTATTACTTAAGAGTGGGTATCCTGGAGTGGATTTTCCTACTATAGATCTAGCAGACTAGCGACTGGCACATGCCCTTAATCCATGCCAGAGAAACCTACACCAGGATACCAGCTCTCAAATCAAATTTTCTTTAAACCCTCACAAGCTCTGGTGAAAGGCGATGGCTATTGATTTTATTTTTGTGATGAATAAATCTGGAGCACCCTTCACTCTACCAAACTCAATACTGGCAATCTTAGGCCCTTACCCTCCAGACTTATTTGGCCAATTTGTTGTTGGGCAGATTAAATAACACAAAACACGCTAAAAAAAAACGCACTACATGCTTTTCTGCAGCATCTCCATTGAAGTCTATTGAACCTAAATAGCAAAAAAAAGCCGTGTTCTACGTATAAAAAAAGGCTGACTCTTCCCAAAAATGCAGAAGCACAAAAATGCATTGATGTGAACGTGTTCTGTGAGAAAACATGTCCTGTATTTCTGCAAAATGCATGAAAAAAAAAAAACACATTGGTGTGAATGGAGCCTTAAAGAGCAGCCTCTTAAAGAGGGAGTCCACCTAGAAAAAAAAGTATTAAAAGCCAGCAGCTACAAACACTGCAGCTGCTGACTTTTAATAAATGGTCACTTACCTGTTCTGGAGTCCAGCGATGTCGGCAGCCGAGGCCGATCAATCGCTCGGCTGCTGCCGCTGCCATTCTCTGTGAGGGAATCAGGAAGTGAAGCGTTGCGGCTTCACTTCCCGGTTCCCTACTGCGCATGCGCGAGCCGCGCATTCTAAGTGGTCCCCACTATCTCCTGGGACCTGTGTGTTTCCAAGGAGACAGCAGGGGGTGGTGGTGCGGGAGGGGGCGTGACTCCCGCGGGTGTCTATTCCCGGAAGTGGGTGCAGATACCTCTCTAATACAGGTATCTGCACCTCATTCCCCCCTGCCAATTGGGGGACCGGGGGGGGGGGGGGAATCAGATGAGCAGAAGTTCCACTTTTGGGTGGAACTCCGCTTTAACTAAAATATAAAACAGATCTAAAGGACTATCAAAATCCTGATCCAGCTCTCTACCAATATATCTTCTTTTAGGCTGGGTTCACATATGAGCATGCAGCGGCTCACAGCAGGGGTCTGGTGAGTCCTCATTCACCGTGTCAGGTCAGATTTCAGGCCAAATTTTTGGCTGAATTTGGACCTGAAAACGAACCAAAAGACACACAGGGCTCCTGCGCAAAGCGCACCAGAGCCGCTGTGGAGATATGTAAACCGGCTCCAGAGAGAACGTGTGAACTGGATGCGGGGAAACATGCATCCAATTCACAATAGTCTGAATCTAGCCTTAAGTACCACCATGGGAAGAAATGGATAATAGGATATCTATAAAGGACGCATGAGACTCAATAGAGGATACTAAAATCAGTGGAAAGCACAACTGGCCAGGCTGGAATTTTTCAGACAATACTGCACTGTGTTCTAGATTTAACCACTTGCCTACTGGGCACTTAAACCCCCCTCCTAACCCAGGCCAATTTTCAGCTTTCAGCACTGTCTACACTGTACTCAAATGACATTTTTATTATTTTTTTTCACACAAATCGAGCTTTATTTTGGTGCCATTTAATCACCACTATTTTTTTTTTTTTTTTTTTTGCAAAAAAAATGAAAATTTTTTTTGAAAAAATAAAATAAAAAAATCCCCCAAAAACAGTGTTATAAAATTTTGAAAACCGGTAATTGTTCTCCTTCATTGATGTGCGCTAATGAGGCTGCACTGATAAGGCGGCACTGATGGGCATCCATAGGTGGCACTGGTGAGCACAGAAAAGTCAGCGGAGGCTCTCTGTGCAAGGGACCGATGTCCCTTGAACAGAAGCTGGTGTCAGCGTGAGGGGAAAAACAAAACCATTACCGATCTTCTGTTTACATCACGTGATCAGCTGTCAATGTCTGACAGCTGATCACATGGTGAGGGGCCGGGCTCCTGACTTCGAACTGTGATCAGCATCGTCTCAGACTCAGTGATCACAGAGCGTGCCATGCACGTCCTTGCGCATGCTTGGGAGGATGTCTATTGATGGCCTCCTGGCAACTAAGGCCCTTGCTATAGCTGCCATTTGGCTGTAGCGGGGGGCGTGAGAAGGTTAAAATGATAATAAACCCTTACATATGCCCACTGAAGAGACTAGCCTAATGTGATACATAGAAATTAAACAAATCCTCCTACATAAGCTGTACCTGTTTATCTGAAGCCCTCTCTGCTCTACAGCCTTCCATAGTACACAAATCAAAGGATACTTCTTAGCGTCCAGAAGGCAGTGGCAGGGATCTGACATCACACACTGCACAACGCAGAGCTGAGTGTAATCTGAGACCTAAGTGAAAGGAATGGGCACACCCACCTCTACACAGTCTAAAAGGGAAACATGCACAGCTGAGGCTGTCAATCACCTGCTGTATGCTGGAGGGGCAGGCCTTCAAGGATTGCCAAAAAAAAAAAACCTGTCAGATGTGACTCATACAGATAGAGGAAAGAGAGAGCAAACAGGATGCACACCAAGTGCTGTAGTCTGTATACAGCATAGAAGGATATGCTTTGTTCATTTCAGAAGTTTACAACCTACTTTAGAGTGCATTCACCTTTGCAAATGCACCTGCAGCCCGATTACATGGAAGAACCCCAGCAGGAGTTCTCAATATTAGCTGCAAGAGGCAGACAAGTTGAAAGCATTAGGAAAGGCTGCCGGCTCTTAAAGTCAATGGTGCTCAGGAAGTGGTCACCTGCGAGTGATCTGCCCTGGTCACAAGCAGTCTGTGGCCAGGGCCGATCAACAGCATGTGTACGCTGTCTGGGTGATTACATGCAAGTGGGCACGATTAGCTGCAAGAGCCGGTAGCCTCCAATTGCTTTCAATGGGGCTGTCCATCACAGCTAATAGTGAGAACCCCAGGTTCTTACATGTAATCAGGCCGAGGGGGCATTCGCACCTTTAGGAAGATAAGCACAGTGCTGGGCATCAAAAACATGCCTTTTTTACAGAGGATACTAAATTCTGGCAGCCCATGCAAAGCTCAAGCACTATTATCCATAAGAAACAATCCAGAAGGAGACTAGACACCAACCAATAGACAGGTAGACGGCACGCTTCTTTTTCCTGTTGCCAATAATGGATGTGTGGGTTCTCTGGCTGCTGGCTCAGACTGTACTGACTCCTGAACTGTATATTCATTTGTCCATCCTGCCTGAGATAATTATTTCCACTACTAATTGCCACTTAGTTCAATATCCAACATTAAAGCATCAAGGCTAAAACACAATACAATCATCACTATCCACACAACTGTCACCAGAACATTTTTAAAAGACTAAAATGAAGTAGATAAAAAAAAAAAAAAAAAAGAAGGGTAAAGTGGCTGTAAAAACGTTTTTTTTTTCTTTTTTTTTTTTTTAATCGCAATGCGTAGTGCTATTCTTCCAAACATAAGACAGCCATCTGATCTGCCATGTGTACATCCAATGCATGGCCATTGAGTGCGTATTGCATTGTGAAGACCAGCACATCAATGACCGGGAAGCATTTGTCACAATGATGAGCTGATTAAAGGATCCGCTTTCTTCCTGAAAGTTTTACTAAAATGGAAATCAACGTCCATTGCTCTGAAAGGGTATTTATCATAAATTATGATTAACTACGTATGTGTGTGCGTCCGTGTGTGCGTGGTGTGGTGATGGTGGGGGGTTTGGGTGCTACTAGATAGACAGTAAAAGACCTTCTTGTACATTTTGGAAGGACAGATACAAGATATGTGGTGGTTATTTTTTTTCCAGTTGTCGTTTTCTTCTTAATTTAAAGAATTAGAAATAAAACAACCAAGGTCATATTCAGCCATTAAACAGGTCAATGGATGTTTAGCAGTTTCACAGTTACAATTATTAACCTTTGTGTCCTTTCTGGTCACCAGAGAGTGGCTCATGACTGTCTGTTGGCATCCCTGCTTCCCATTTCACCCTGTTTATTCATCCAGTCTGCCTGCTGACATGGCACATTATTTATTACATAGTTAATAACTGACATCTCTTCCCCCCAGACACATCTCTATGTCTTTTTTCCCCTCTCTTCGCTAGCAGAAAGAGGCAGGCAGGATCGCACACACATAGCGCAGCGGAGGAGGCAAGGCTCTTGCCCTTTCCTCTTGGTATTCAGAAATGGCAGCCCCAAGGGATCATGGGAAATGTTGCCTAAAGGCACTAGGACTGAGTGGGCAGCTATTCCAGCACAGCCCCACCACAAAACAAGGCAAAATGCCTCATCTCCTACCTGGCCAAAAAAGTATGGCATGCAGGATTTTATTTTTATTTTTCACATAGCACACCGCCTCGCACTGCAACCAGCAGATCTTGATGAAATGTCACTTTGTGCCATCTCAATAAAGTCCATTTAAAAAAAGTAAACAATTCACCATAATAAGCATCTTACAGCACACAAGCATTCTAGCACAGCCACTGGTCCCTAAACCACGGGCCCAAGTGGGATACCCAAAACTATGCCATGGGGTTAGGAAAGGAAATCTGTAGAAGTTTAGCAGGGCAGTGCCAACTCCTAACGAACCACAGGATTTCTCTTTATTGCCAACTTTCATTGGTACAGCTTGGGCACGATGTAATTATCCATATACATCTATCTGGAGGGCTGCTTGGGAAGCTGAAGCTCACAGGGACAGGGCTGTGCTCCAGGTCCTGCTCAAAGCTTCCCTTCTGAATATAGGGAGTCACACGCTCTGCACCGCCGTTTAGAGAACATTTTGTATTTGTTTCATTGGATAAAAGGTGTATTCTGATTGAGAGAGGAGGTATAGAGGATGTCCCAATTTAACCTCATCCAATCAGAGAACACCTTGTATTCATGAGGTTTTTAGCATGCCAAGCTAGACCAATATAAGTTGGCAATAAAAGCAAAGTTCCAATTTAAAACAATAAATTCATATATTTTGGCAAACTTGGAAGTTTTATAACAAAAATGACCTTCAATCAGCCAGCCAGCAAATAACTTTAAAAATCCTAATTAAATTTCCTATAACTATAGCAAAAAAATGGGGCAGTCTGTATCCTCCCACTAGAATATAGTACTGCAGACCTCAGCACTTACCACGATTGCTGGCTGTTTTTCCCAAACGTGAGGTTTCTTTACTTCTCCTACCTTCTCCTTTTAGGTTCCTATTTTCAGGTGGCTCTGTCCCCTTACAGGGTCCCCTGGAGCCACCATTACATGCGCATTCCTGGCTGGTCAGCTGAATCCTCTAAAGCAGCACACAGCCCTGCAGCCTAAAGTAGAAAGTCACTTCCCAGCACGGTACTTTCAGGACTATGGTAGTGAGGTGTTCAGGGAAGTGGCTTTGTGACCTGCAGCTGGTGATTTGAAAATAATGTAAGTGCACACATCTAATGCTAGGTTCACAGTTGATGCATTTTTGCAGCACTTTTTTTTTTTTTAATGGGCATTTTTGGTGCATTTCACTTTTTTGGGAAGTGTTGTTACTGCTGGGAGGAGGTGTCTGTTGTCATGAAGGTGTCATTTTTCATGCAATGCCATTGAATTGTATGGAGCCAAAAATGCACCGTGCACAAAAAATCCCTGCAACTTTCCAAAAAAACGCATTGCCGGAAACTGCATAGTTGTGAATGGGAACCATAGGACATAAGGTTAAATGGATTGTAGTGCTTTCCTGTGGAACTGCAAATGCACTCATAAAAACGCACAGATATGAACCTAGCCTTAAGAAAAACTATACAAGGGGGGAATTGCATAACCTAAATTGTGGATGCTCAACCTGTGGCCCTCCAGCTTTTGCAGAACTACAAGTCCCAAGAGGAATTGCAAGCCGCTGAGAGAGTTACAAGCATGATGCCCAAAGGCAGAGGCATGATGGGACTTGTAGTTCTGCAACAGCTGGAGGGCCACAGGTTGAGCCACCCATGAGTCCTAAATAGAATAGATTATAAAAAAAAGTGTAGTGCCAAGTACTACTTTAAATCTGTATTTTTGTGCTGACTATCTGGATTGAGTGTTGTGGAATTTTTGTAAGTAAAAGGCTTCCACTACTGGCCTAAGAGGACATAAGAACTAAGCTTGGACTCCGTTATATAACCAGTAACTAGAATAGAAAATATTCTTGTACTCCTGATTACAATCACATGCACATGTTTTTTTGTGGTGTCTGTTCTGCATATGGTGACTTGTATTTTAGGTTTACTGGATGTTTAATGCAGATGTTTCACATTCTTTATGTAATCAGCAGTATGTACAGCTGTACAGCAGGAAAGTTTTAACTTGTCTCCAGCATTTAATATTGAGCCCTGCCTCGGTGACAAATCCTGGCTAAACACCAAGCCAGAGGGGCCAGCCTACCGGGCTATGCCAGGAGTTTCCAGGTTATTGAGAGCCAACCTTCCTCTGAAACAGAAGTGCCTGTGATGCGAGGAGATCAACTGGCCTCCTCCTGATTGCCATAAGCCGATTAACAAGAAACCACAGTAGAAGTGTGACCACATCTTCAAGGTGCCAACATACATAAAACAAAGTGCATCGCAATTCTCCAGTCAAGTTTTCAATGCTACTGTAAAATCCCAATCTATGCTTTGTATATAGATTACAGTTCAGGGATCGACCGATATCTTTTTTTGGTGCTGATACGATACCAATATTTCGGCCACCTCTCCTGACAATAAGCAATATTGTTTGCCGATATTTTGTACATTTAAAATAAAAAAAAAATAAATAAATTTCTTCACTGTCATTTAATTTTTTTTTGTTTTTTAGTCACTGTTATTGCTGTCACAAGGGATGTAAACATCCCTTGTGACAGTAATAGGCTTGCGAGAGGTACTCTTTATAGTGAGATTGGGGGTCTAAAGACCCCATACCCCTCCACTGCACTTCAAAGTATTCAAAACGCCAAGATCAGCGTTTTTGAATACTTTATTTTTTAAAACTGGCGCCTTTAAGATGCCAGTAATCTGGGAAGTGATGACATGACATTGCTTCCGAATTACTAGATCCGAGATCCGAACGAAGCATCAGCTTTATTTGGGTCTTGAAACCTTGCATTTTTTTGCAAGGTCTGCATTCACATTCCTATTTTTATAACCCACTGGTTTGCTTTAAGGCAACAACCCCTCTTTCTCTTAAGAATAAAAAACTTTTTTTTTTTTTTTTTATTTTAGCTGCTGTGATCCAGCTTCCTGTTAGTTTCTATTAGAGGGTGGCTACATTTGCTCTCCATGGTCCCACTGTATGTAGGAACGTAGTCACCCTCTTGCTCGTTCTCCTAAAATGGCCAAGGGACTATGAGATGGGAAGTAGTGTGCATTGAGAAGCCCACATGAACGCACAAATTTGCACCGCCCATTCCAAACAGTGAGGGGGGAGGAGAGGTTTGGTTGCTCACGGAGGATATTACAAGGAAGTCGAAAATTCACAGTAACAGATAATTTAATGAAAAAAAGATTACAGGGCCATCGAGTAGTAGATGTGCATGGATGATTTTTGGAGAATAATGCTATAATTTGGAGTCACATTAAGTCAAGGAGAGAAGGTATCCACCCTCTATATCCCAAAAAAAGCTTGTAGAACAGGCAGGCAAAGCTTTTCTATATACACCACTTGTTACGTCCCTTGTTACCCTCTCACCTGGCTTCTCCAGCAGTTTTCCGGAGACTCCTAATGATTAGGACTGCCCCACCCCATGTCTGCTCTTTGCCACATCCCTATCCTTATAGCTCTATTTATACCAGACATTCGCTCTAACAGTGTTCTACAAACTGTGGCCCTTTGCTTTCCTTTGTCCTGCCACAGACACAAACAATGGGGCATAACCATAATTCCTGTCACACCAACAATAGGGCACTATTCCTCCCACTGACACCAACGATGGAACACTATGCTTTCCACTCGCACCAACAATGTGGCACTATTGCTTCCACTTGCACCAATAATGCGGCACTATTCCGCTCACTGATACCAACAGGGGATAATTCCTGTCACAAATACCAACAATAGGGCATAATTTCTCCCACTGACACCAACGATGGGGCAGTATTCCTCCCACGTATTCCTCCCACTGACACCAACGATGGGGCAGTATTCCTCCCACGTATTCCTCCCACTGACACCAACGATGGGGCAGTATTCCTCCCACTGACACCAATGATGGAGCACTATTCCTCCCACTGACACCAACTATTTCTCCCTCCGCTACCAAAGATGGGACATTGCTTACTCTCATTGGCCACAGTCCGGCCCCTCTAAAGAAAAAAAAAAGTTTAGAGACCCCTGTTCCAACATTGTACCCTCTATTCTTACCATCAAACCCTGATGACCATGGTCTCTTCTGACTAAAGTTGTAACTGATACACTGTGAAGGTTAGTTCTCCATGATGGAATATGTCATCCATGTTATTCCTGATTAGACTCCTTCCCCTTTGGACCTCTGTGCAGAAAACAGGCTGAAAGTCCTGCCACATAAATGACATTATGCAATGACCAACACCTGGATGTTCCGGTAATGGCAGGAGAAACAATCCTAGAGTGTTTCCATTATCTGCTGCATTGAATGTTTTTCTGCAAAAGGCAATACACGAATACGGATAATAAACGCCGCAAAGAACACACACAAGTGAATGCTCACATCCAGAAGCTCAGAGCTGCAAAGCGGCAGCACATTCAGGGTTAAGAAAGACGGCGGCGGCCGATGATAACTGTATAATTGAAATAGCCCCGTGACTCGTAAGAACAAAAAGCCTTTTCCAATAGTACTAATACGAGAGGAAAAGTAGGTTTATGATCAGATACAATGGGTTTTACTTCCCCTCTTGGCATTTGGCGAGAAATAAACCCCACTAAATCTTTCAGAGGGAGAAGACGAATAAATTAGTGGGAGGCTGAGGGAGCAGTCTGTGTGTTCCTGTTATCTGAGACGGGCAAAATTGTTCTGACATTAATGCTCTGATCAAATGCAAAGTCTTTAACTAGGGAGAATAGTGACGGAGGAGAGGAAGTTTACTGGAAAAACACACGAATAAACCACCAGTAGCAGAGATGATGCAGAACATGGGAGGGTGCGGAGGTCTAGCCATTGTCAGTTTATGAACGCCAGCTGCCTGCAGTGGCCTTTAATGATCCCCCCGAAGAGTATGGTACAGTGAATGCTCATCAATCAGCAAGAAAGGCTTATTTAATAAGGCAAAGAACAAAATGTAGTAGCCCAAAGCAGCCAATCATAGTTCAGCTTTTACTGATCTGACTTCAATAAATTATTTTCTTTGTATTGGCGAGAGAACACTTTATGCTGCCAGATGTACTGCAGCACCCAACAGAAGAGGTCCTGTGGTCAAACCATAGTAGAGTTTTGGGTTCACCAGGACAAACAAGCCTGAACCAGAGCCAAGATAGAAAAGAAAGATCTTTAAGGATTACTTAAATGGGCACATAAAGTTATTTCATGTCGTCCTTGTTCCTGTCATGATCGCCAGGTGCCTGTCCTACCTAGAACAATGTCTACGTGTACTCAACACAGGTCCCTTCTATGCCAAAGGTGGGTATACAATGCAACCTGTTCTTATTCCTATTAATCCTAACAAGGCTCACCACAAATCTGAAATAAAGGGTTTCTTGTATAGAAAAGACTGTAGAATGGTTATATTTTTATCACTGGAGCCTGTAGGCACACAACATTTGGGGTCCTAACCACCTCCATAGCTGTTGCCTCTTTAAAACAAGACTCCTCTCATCTATAGGCAAAAGCCTCCCCTATTAGGCTCGATTCACACCTATGCATGTTGCTTTTGAGCGTTTTTGGAGGTTTTTTTTCAAGCTTGCCACGTTTTTGAGCAGCGTTTTTGCAGCGTTTTTCCCGCGATTTGCGTTTTGCGTTTTTTTTGGTTTTTTTTTTTTACAGTTTTTTTTTAGTCTAAAAAAAAAAAAAAATTAAAAAAAAATTTAAAAAAAAAAAAAAAAAAAACGGCAAAAACGCTGCAAAAACGGTGCACTTGCGTTTTTGATGCTTGTCCATTGAATTCTATTACATGCAAAACGCTGCATTTTGCATGAAAAAAAGTCCCTGACCCTTTCCAAAAATGCAGAGAAACAAAAAGGCATTGATGTGAACATGTTCCATAGAAACCCATGTTAAAAAATTCCCGTGCATTTCTGCAAAATGCATCAAAAAACGCGCTAGTGGGAATGGAGCCTTAGAGCTTGTCCCGATTCCTGAAATGGAGTCTGTGCTTTTGACCTTTTATATTTTAACCACTTCACCTCCAGAAAGTTTACCCCCCTTCCTGACCAGGCCATTTTTTGCGATACGGCACTGCTTTACTTTAACTGTCACATGTGCGGTCGTGCGAGACTGTACCCAAATAAAATGTTTGTCCTTTTTTTCCCCCACAGATTTTTTTTTTTTTTGCCACCAAAAGAAAAGTGAAAAAAGATGAATTCAAATTTCTTCATCAATTTAGGCCAATATGTATTCTGCTACATATTTTTGGTAAAAAAAAAAATCCCAATAAGAGTATATTGATTGTAGACACTAACTTTTGCGCAAACCAAACTATGGGATATATTTAATTAAAATTTTATTTTTTGCTAGTAATGCAGCAATCAGCGACTTATAGCGGGACTGCGATATTGCGGCAGACATCTGGTCCACGGTACCCGCTGTGTAAATTCACAGCGAGTGCAAGCAGGCGGCAGCATGATACCAGGAAGTACAGTATCACATTATATATACACATATATATATATATATATATATATATATATATATATATATATATATATATATATATATATTGTGATCCTGTGCAGCGCAGCCGCCCTGTAGCAGTAAATGTGCAATGGGGAGGTTGGCAAGTGGTGAGCATGTGCCCACACTATTGATTGGTGGTGGAGCAAACATTTCACATTTATTTCCATTTATATAGCATTGGAGAGTCACTGATGAAGAAAATACATTTCAACTTACAAGGAGTATAGAAAAGAATCATCCTTAAAGTGGCGTTCCACTGAAAAAAAAAAAAAAAAAAGCGGACACTCACCAGTCCCACAGTCCAGCGATGGGGGCGTATGTAGCCCCGCTCCTCTCTGCCGGCATTCTTACTGTGGGTGCACGGCTGTGGCTTCACAGCTGGGAACGCACTGCGCATGTGCAAGCCGAGCTGCCCGCTGTGAATGGCCGGACAATCTTCTGGAACCTGTGACGTGTCCCAGAAGAATGCAGGGAGGGAGGGGGAGAGGTGAACTTCCTTCTGGTGCCGCAGAGCCTCAGGAGGAAGTGGGAGGCTGGATGCCTCTAAAAGAGGCTATCCCCCCCCAAAAAACGACATGCCAAATGTGGCATGTCAGGGGGTCACCATCACTTAAAGCGGAAGTTCAATTTTTGGGTGAAACTCCGCTTTAATAATAGATTTCACTGTGCTTCTAAGCATAGATAACGCCTTTGAAATTTTTTTTTGCAACTTCATCCTGGAGATCTTTTGACAGTGCCTTGCTACCCATAGTTGATGGTTTGCTTCAGTTGTAATATCATAGACTGAAATGCTCCAAGAACTCTTTTCATGTTGAGCTAATCAAAATGACCACATCTGATCTCAGTTGAAAGCCAAATGGTTTTCTGTGCCATTGACAAGGTGATTAGCTACAGTGCCTTGCAAAAGTATTCACCTCCCTTGGCATTTTTCGTGTTTTGTTGCCTCACAACCTTGAATTAACAGGGCTTGTAGTCAGAGTCTTCACTTGGAAATGCGATAGTTCTAACTACCAAGACATGAGGTGTGCCTTGGCCTGGCTGGTCAGTATGCCTAAAAGAGGGCATACCCTGAATAAATATGTATGAAACCTAAATTAAATTATGAAAATAAGGGGGAATGGGTGGGTGGGAATCCGGAAATGATCCGACGAAGGATCTGATGGAAGAGGAGGAGGGATATATAGCCCTCAGACTCCTCCTACAAATACAAGCTAGCCTGCGGCCAGCCTTCAACTTGTAGTCAGAGTCTTCACTTGGAAATGCGATAGTTCTAACTACCAAGACCTAAGGTGTGCCTTGGCCTGGCTGGTCAGTATGCCAAAAAGAGGGCAAAAAGAGACACAAAGTAGGTGTAATGTGAAAGCTTCAATGAAGGGCCAGCAACAGCCATCTGTCCATAAAATAGCGAAAACCTGGATGACTACAAAGAGGTTTACGTATGAAGCTGCTAAAACACAGGATCTTCAGTGCCCCATGTACCTGATGATGAATAAGGGACCCACTGTTCGGGACCTATGAAAGTTACCTCCGATCCAGACGAATAACCAGAAAAGGGGTTTGGATTCGAGCCTGGTTTGGCAAGTAACCTGGACATGAGAACAAACCGTTGTAGTGAAAGGATGTATGGGGAGAGGGAGAAAAAGAGCAGAGGAGGACAAATACTTGATCAGACACCGTAACTGTGGTACCATAATGAACCATGAACCTCTGGCTTATCCATCTATACTAATGATAGGGAAGTAGTAAGAGAACTGCCTGTAGCACTAACTGGGAACTGAGCCAAGGGTAGGTGACAGGTAGTCTGAAACACCACGAACCTGGTCGTTAACTGGTGGCCGTGCCAAAGAGAACATCGCTGACTTCCCTGAATACCCTTGACGGCTTAGAGAGGGTGAGCTGCAAAAAATGGACAGACTGCCAGGAGTTGTAGGGGCCCGAAATGTTGGTCACCTGATGGATACTAGATAGCGCTGGCAGATGAGGCCAAATTGCTGAGGCAATATGCAGCGAAAGCCGGAGACATGAACCTATGAAACCTTCCCACCCTTGGTAGAAGCCCTCGGAATACTCTGGATAAAGAACCATTGGCCAGATCAAACACCTGTGACCAAGCTTGCCCCCAGTTCTACATGCCACTGTAAAGAAATTCCAACATCACCTGCAGACGTACTGAGAAGAGCAGGAGACACCTCTGTGCAAGCCAAGCAGGCTATGATCCCCTCCAACCTGTCTAACAATTGTAGCATGGACGTAAGATCGCATTAAGTGAAAAAAGAAAACTAAAGCGCTGATGTTGATTCTCTATAAAATAACAAAACACCAAAAAGAAATGTGTAAGCATTAATACTGCAAATACTGCCCCCCTAGCAGAGGCCGGGAAAGGGATACACCAGCCATAAAACTCAGCTGTGAGTTTAGTGTGGTCCCACCCCTTAATGCTGGGGTGCTACCATGCACTTAAACCCCCATGCGATGGTAGAGGGATAAATGTGAATTGGCCGCTTCCGAAACGCACGACATGCCCTGATCTGAGGAAACACAAACTAGAGAAATGAGAACAGACAACCAACCCACGAAAACACCACCACCCCTATGTACCTAACAAGTATGAGAATGTAGGTGCAGAAATGAGAAGACCAACAGAGCGTGAATGTGAACCTAATGATGACATGCCCCTAGTGTATGTAGTGAGCGAGCCCGAGCAACCTGCAGCGCCAAAACAGGTAATTAAAAACGAACACTCGGGGCTGATGTACCCACAGACCATGGTGGGTAGTAGTAAAGGTGTAATGGTGAACGTGCACGCAAGACGTATGTTATACGGGCGAGAAGATTGTGGGATGACAATCAATTAAAAACGAAACCTCACCCCGTATGGGTCACGTTGACGTGACAGACCCTGGATGTGAGCCCTAGCTAACAGAAATGCTACGACAGAACAACAGAGACAAGTAAAACAATCCTTCAGGACTAGAGCACCCACAGACCGTGGTGGGTAGGCGTACAAGTGTAATGAAATGAGTGTGCTTCGTATGACCTATGTTATAAGGGCGAGAAGATTGTGGGACGACAATCAATTGAAAACCTCAGCCCGTATGGATCTGTAGACGTGACATATCTTAGATGTGAGCACTAGCTATAAGATATGCTACGACAGGGAAATGCTACGAATGAAATGCTACGAATAGAAATTGCTATGACAGAATTTCTACGAACAAAAAGCTATGATGACAGAAGTGCTACGACAGGAAAAAGCTACGACAGGAAAATGCTACGAACGAAATGCTACGAACGAAATGCTACGACAGGAAAATGCTACGAACGAATGCTACGACAGGAAAAATGCTCTTAATTGCTGAAATGAAAAGCTACGATGGAACACGCTAGGGACAGACCCGCTATGACCGAAACACGCTTCTGACAGACACTGCTAGACAGAACATGCTAATGACAGAAACTACTATGCCAAACATGCTAATGACAGAACCGCTATGACAAACACGCTAATGACAGAACCGCTATGACAAACACGCTAATGACAGAATTATTTATTTATTTTTTTAATAAAGAGGTGGGATTCATAGATTTATCATCACAAACATTCCAGGAGTGGCCAAATCATCACATAAAACAGAAACTCCTATCAAAACATGAAAACTATATGAAGCTGGCCACGGCAGTGGAGCTAACCCACAAACCAGCCCCCCATCCTGGAACTGCAATCTAGTGACCCCCCCTCTGCAGCTAGAAAGGGGGGCCGGCAAAAGAGCGACTGGATTCTGGTGGAGAGCATGAGGAGCTGCGGTGCAGAGGACTGGAGGGGCGGAGACTAGGAGAAACTGGAATGGTTGGAGCCGGCTGGAGGAGCGGAGACTAGGAGGAGCTGGAATGGTTGGAGCCGGCTGGAGGGGCAGAGCTCCGCCCCCAGAGGACACCGCCTCCCGCGTGAAACCGAGCCCAGCAAACCCTGGGAGAAATGTACGACCCCCCGACGCTGGCGTGACTAAGGAGAAGTGGGTGGACAGATGCCCCACATCCCCCCCGGTGTGAGCACTGGGGAAGGCAGGCGGCGCCTCCTCGCAGATGCCGGATACAGCATGTGCATGTGGGCAGGCGGTCCCCCATGGTACCACTTGCGTGAGCACCGGGAGAGCGGGCCCCATAATGGTCCTGGATTGCGTACTGGATGCGTGGGTGGACGGTCCCCTGATGGTACCCGGCGTGAGCCCGGGACAGGAACCGCCACCACTGCTGCCACCGAACACCGCACTGAAACGGAAGTGACGTGCATCGGCCGGAAATGATCCAACGAAGGATCTGATGGAGGAGGAGGAGGGATATACAGATCTCAGACTCCTCCTACAAATACAGGCTAGCCTGCGGCCAGCCTTCAACTTGTTTGAGGATTTTTTTTTTATTATTATTATGAAGCAAAACAACAAATAGGACAAAATAACAGAAAAAGTCAATGTGCATAACTACCGTATTTATCGGCGTATAACACGCACTTTTTTCCCCTTAAAATCAGGGGAAAATCGTGGGTGCGTGTTATACGCCAATCCCCTGCGATCCCCCGCTGTCAGATCTAAAAAAAATTAAAAAAAAATAAAAAAAAAAAATCGCCGACCGCGATTTGAAAATGGCGCCGACGGCGCCGAAATACACAGTGCCGGTCCTCGGCTCTTCTTGGCCACTTTCGGCTTCACTCGAGCACCGCCCGAACCTAGCCGAGTGTACTCGGCTAGGTTCGGATAGCTCCGCTCACCGTCACGCCCATCCCGAGTAGAGCCGAAAGTGAACGAGAGCCGCCGAGAAGAGCAGAGGACCGGCTCTGTGTATTTCGGCGCCATTTTCAAATCGCGGTTGGCGATTTTGAAGCTCAGCGAGCTGCAAGGCTGCACTGAGGCAAAGCTGGACTGGGGCAAAGCTGCACTGACAAGGCTGCACTGGGGCAAGGCTGCACTGATGGGCATTTAAATGTAAGTTTTTTCCCTTCAACTTCCCTCCTAAAAGTTTTTTTTTTTCCTTAAAATTCCCTCCTAAATTGGGGTGCGTGTTATACGCCGATAAATACGGTATTCATCACCCCTAAAGTCAAATACTTTGTAGAGCCACCTTTTGCGGCTATCACAGCTACAAATGGCTTTGAATAAGTCTCTATGAGCTTGCCACATCTTACCACTGGGATTTTTGCCCATTCCTCCTTGGAAAACTGTTCCAGCTCCTTCAAATTGGATGGTTTGCACTTGTGAACAGCAATCTTTAAGTCTGACCACAGATTTTCTATTGGATTGAGGTCTGGGCTTTGACTAGGTCATTCCAAACACATTTACAAGTTTCCCCTTAAACCACACAAGCATTGCTTTAGCAGTGTGTTTGGGGATATTGTCCTGCTGGAAGGTGAACCTTCATCCTAGCCTCAAATCACACACAGAGTGGTACAGGTTTTGCTCAAGAATATCCCTGTATTTAACACCATCCATTTTTCCCTCAGCACTGGCCAGTTTCCCAGTTCCACCTGCTGAAAAACATCCCCAAAGCATGATGCTGCCACCACCATGTTTCACTGTGGGGATGGTGTTCTTTGGGTGATGCGATGTGTTGGGTTTGCGTCAGACATAGCGTTTTCTTTGATGGCCAAAAAGTTCAATTTTTGTCTTATCAGACCAGAGCACCTTCCTCCATACATTTTGGGAATCTCCCACATGCCTTTTTGCAAACTTAAAATGAGCCATTTTGTTTTTTGCTGAAAGTAATGGCTTTCTTCTAGCCACTCTGCCATAAAGCCCAACTCTATGGAGTGTACAGCTTATTGTCGTCCTATGTACAGATACTCCAGTCTCTGCTGTGGAACTCTGCAGCTCCTCCAGTGTTACCTTAGGTCTGTGTGGTGCCACTCCGATTAATGCCATCCTAGCCCAGACTGTGAGTTTTGGTATGCAGCCGTCTCTGGTCAGGTTTGCTGTTGGGCCATGTTCTTTCCATTTGGTTATGATAGATTTGATGGTGCTCCTAGGGATGAAAGATTTGGATTTTTTTTTTTTTTTTTTTTTTTTTTTTTTATAACCTAACCCTGATTTGTGCTTCTCAACATTGTCCCTTACTTGTTTGGAGAGTTCCTTGGTCTTCATAGCAGTGTTTGGTTAGTGGTGCCTCTTGCTTAGGTGTTGCAGCCTCTGGGGCCTTTCAAACAGGTGTGTATATGTAATGACCGATCATGTGACACTTCAATTGCACACAGGTGGACATCATTTCACGAATTATGCGACTTCTGAAGGTAATTGGTTGCACCAGAGATTGTTATGGGCTTCATAACAAAGGGGGTGAATACATATGCACATGTCAATTATCAGTGTTTTATTTCTGAAAAATAGTTTTATGTAATATATTTTTTCAAATTTTACTTCACCAACTTAGACTATTGTGTTCTGATCCATCACATATAAAATTCAGATTAAAAAAAAACAAAAAAAAAAAAAAACATTGAACTAAAGGCTGTAATGTAACAAAATAGGTAAAAAAGCCAAGGGGGTGAATACTTTTGCAAGGCACTGTACATCTGAGTTACAAGTCATTTTTAGGAGGGGGGTGATCCTTTTTTCCCCAACTCAGCGATTCAGCTTTTGAATTTTTTTCTGACATGCTGGTGTTCTAGATCTTCCACTTGGATGTTAGAAGTAATAATAACTACAGCAGGATAAAACAAAAACAGTGTCTGTTTTCATGTTAGGCAGCAAAGCAACAAAATGTGATTTTAAAAAGGGGGGGGGGGGGGGTGTCATTCTTCTCTATACCGACTAAGTTGATATCTTATTACCACATGCATTTTAAAGAGCTTGTTGTATTTACCTGTATTCACTTTTTTGTTGTTTCATTGTAGGGTCATTATTTGAGCACAGCACAATATTTTGGGCACCGCAGCTATTTTGAAGGAGAGTTTTTTTTGTTTGTTTTTTTATAGGCAATGCCAACTGTGACTAATGGCAAATCTGGCTTTCGTTACCGATGATACTAAAGTCTTAGAAACTAGACACCAATTCAGATTTTTCAAGCAATATTAAAAAAAAAAAAAAAAAAATCCTAAAGCATCAAAAGGAAATACGGTAACTAACTGAAACAGGCTGTGTTACTGCAAAATACCCAATCAAACATAACGCTTCTATTATTACATACTGCAAAAGCCACGTCTTTGTAACACAAACTGTCTAATAACATTTTTGTTCTCAGATACTTTCATAAATGAGATCTATTGCAGCTAGAAAATACTGGTGCTAAACTGAATTTTCAATCCCCAGATTCCCTTAACAGCAAACGTTTCCTAATCATTTCAAAGCCTGGAAAGGTGTTTTTCACATCTATGCCTAAAACCAACTTGGAATTCTAGATGAAACTTGGTCAGTTTGCTCCTTTCAAGTGGTCTATAGCTGGGGAAAAAAAAGATAGCACTTAATCAGCCATAGAAACTTTATCTTTCACACGTGAAGAGTTTGCTTTGTAATACATCTTAATGTGTCCACAGACAAGATTGTCGCCCAGTTCCTGTAAGTTACTGTATGTAGCAATGATCAAAGTACATGAGAGATTTGCTTAAAACAGATACAAACCTTCAAAATGACATTGCATGCCGGTTCACACAGGGGCGGCTTCAAAGTCACCCGACTCTCAAGTCGCCCTGTACAGTGAGACTTCAGCATGGCTTGCAAAACGACTTCTGTATAGAAGCCAATCCAAGCCGCTCTGAAGTCGCCCCAAAGTACAGGTAAAAGCCAGTAAATTAGAATATTTTGAAAAACTTGATTTATTTCAGTAATTGCATTCAAAAGGTGTAACTTGTACATTATATTTATTCATTGCACACAGACTGATGCATTCAAATGTTTATTTCATTTAATTTTGATGATTTGAAGTGGCAACAAATGAAAATCCAAAATTCCGTGTGTCACAAAATTCGAATATTACTTAAGGCTAATACAAAAAAGGGATTTTTTAGAAATGTTGGCCAACTGAAAAGTATGAAAATGAAAAATATGAGCATGTACAATACTCAATACTTGGTTGGAGCTCCTTTTGCCTCAATTACTGCATTAATGCGGCGTGGCATGGAGTCGATGAGTTTCTGGCACTGCTCAGGTGTTATGAGAGCCCAGGTTGCTCTGATAGTGGCCTTCAACTCTTCTGCGTTGTTGGGTCTGGCATTCTGCATCTTCCTTTTCACAATACCCCACAGATTTTCTATGGGGCTAAGGTCAGGGGAGTTGGCTGGCCAATTTAGAACAGAAATACCATGGTCCGTAAACCAGGCACGGGTAGATTTTGCGCTGTGTGCAGGCGCCAAGTCCTGTTGGAACCTGAAATCTCCATCTCCATAGAGCAGGTCAGCAGCAGGAAGCATGAAGTGCTCTAAAACTTGCTGGTAGACGGCTGCGTTGACCCTGGATCTCAGGAAACAGAGTGGACCGACACCAGCAGATGACATGGCACCCCAAACCATCACTGATGGTGGAAACTTTACACTAGACTTCAGGCAACGTGGATCCTGTGCCTCTCCTGTCTTCCTCCAGACTCTGGGACCTCGATTTCCAAAGGAAATGCAAAATTTGCTTTCGTCAGAAAACATGACTTTGGACCACTCAGCAGCAGTCCAGCTCTTTTTTTCCTTAGCCCAGGTGAGACGGTTTTCGCGCTGTTTCTTGGTCAACAGTGGCTTGACACGAGGTATGCGGCAGTTGAAACCCATGTCTTTCAAGCGTCTCTTGGTGGTGGATCTTGAAGCACTGACTCCAGCAGCTGTCCACTCCTTGTGAATCTCCCCCACATTTTTGAATGGGTTTTTTTTCACAATCTTGACTAGGGCGCGGTGATCCCTATCGCTTGTTCACTTTTTCTGACCACAGTTTTTCCTTCCCTTTGCCTCTCTATTAATGTGTTTGGACACAGAGCTCTGAGAACAGCCAGCCTCTTCAGCAATAACCTTTTGTGTCTTTCCCTCCTTGTGCAATGTGTCCTTTTGGACAGCTGTCAAATCTGAAGTCTTCCCCATGTTTGTGTAGGCTTCAGAACTGGACTGAGAGACCATTTAAAGCCCTTTGCAGGTGTTTTGAGTTAATCAGCTGATTAGTTTGTGGCACCAGGTGTCTTCAAAATTTAACCCTTACACAATATTCGAATTTTGTGACACACGGAATTTTGGATTTTCATTTGTTGCCACTTCAAATCATCAAAATTAAATGAAATAAACATTTGAATGCATCAGTCTGTGTGCAATGAATAAATATAATGTACAAGTTACACCTTTTGAATGCAATTACTGAAATAAATCAAGTTTTTCAAAATATTCTAATTTACTGGCTTTTACCTGTAGTACAGGAACCTTTTTCTAAGTCGGAGGGACTTGAGTTGCTCCTATTAGAACGGTTCCATTGTACAGAATGGAGCACGACTTGTTAGGCCTGTGTGAACCGGGTCTGAGTTTTCCCTAAATTGCCATTTTTGGGGTTCAATCTTTTTTTTTTATTGGAAACCAGCATAGTAAAGACAGAGAAGTATGTTACATATTCAGAATAGAATGGGCATCACAGCCACATATATTATAATACAGATTTTGACTGAGCTATTCGCTAATGTATAACAGTGACACACAGATTGACAAATATCAGCCAACAAAAATAGCAAAAATGGCATCTTGCCCTACAGAATGAAAGCTTGAGGGTCTCCAGGTAATGTAAATTGTAAAGTTTAAGTTTTTTATTCTGCAGTTTGAATGCAACACTCCATTTTTTTCATTATGTGTTTTCTTTTTTTTTGTTTTTACGATTTTATCCGATTAATTGAAACAATAAAATCGACCAACTAATCGATTATGAAAATAATCGTTAGTTGCAGCCCTACTCCAGGCACTAAGAAGAAAACCATTCAATATGGAGCAGTTGGGGTGCAAAGTTAACATTGAAAATAAAGTTGTGCATGCCAAACAAAGAGAAACCAGAAACCGAGGGGGAAAGCACACAGACGGGAGGTCTAATGCACAGAATATAAAGCCAACAGAATACATTATTAGCATGCATTAAAAAGGGGATTCACTCCAGAGATAAAACCAGTCCTCAGGAAGGATGTGCTGGAACTGGAGAGAGTCCAGAGAAGGGCAACAAAGCTAAAAAAAAAAAAAAAAAAAAAAAAAAAAAAGGGGGGGGGGGGGGGACTATGGAGCGCAGCTATGGGGAAAGACTACAAGCATTGAACTTATTCTAGAAAAAGTAACAAAACTGCGCTATTTGGAATCAAAAAACGAAATCAGTAAAACATAAGCAGTGATTCTCCTGTATGACAAAAATTACAGTGTAGCATATATAAAAGAAAACAGAATTGCGCTAAAAAAAATAATTCCACAGACCAATCCATCAAATTTTCAAGTATAACGTTCTTATAAAAATCCACCAGTGATTGTAACTAGGAGCCTTGAAGATTCCTGATGCTAGAAACCGCCATCAATCACCCTATGTGAAGAGTCCGCCACCAAATAGTAAGGTTTACTTCTTACCAGCTCCAGGTGATCCCCCGTTACAGGGGATCAAACAGCGCGTTTGGCTTATACGCAGCCTGGGTCTTTCTCCCAATGAAACAACTGTCCACAGGGTGCCACTCACTTACAAGGATAGATGGATGGTTTTTAAATCATGAAAAAACAAAAAAGCTCCATATGGCGTAAAACCTTTTATAAAATGTATTAAAAATAAAAGTAATGCACTTACATGTTACAAGTGATACAAAAGCCTTAAGGCTGGTGTGCCGGCCGGCGCACAACCAAAGCAAACCGATCCTTCCGGTACACAAGGGGATAGGTGACATCAGCGTGACGCTCCGCCCTGCACGTTTCATCAGAAGGATGTGGAATTCTCTTCCACAAGCAGTGTTATCAGCAGGGAGCATAGATAGTTTTTTTTTTTTAAACTATTAAATAGCCACTTTAACGACCACAACTTACAGTGGTATACAAGGTACTATTGACATAAACACACGTCATATGTTAAACTGCATGGACTGGTGTCTTTTTCAACCTCACCAACTATGTAACGCACAAATCTTGGGGGGTAAACAGGTATTAAACAAATAAGAAAGTGATAAGTTATGGTTCCAGGAGGGGGAAATCAAAGCCTGGGGATAAAAGGTTATCCACCCATGGCTGCCAGATCTTCATGTTTAGAAACGGTTAAGCAAGGTTGCCTCCATTTTGCTATTATTATTATTATAATACTTGTGTTCACCTTCTATTCATCCTTTGCTGTATCTCAATGTTGTTGATCGCCTGTAGACTCTATGCAGACACTTTGACTACATGCACTCTACTTATGGCTGCATAGCATTTCTCAGGGTGGGTACAACAGTGGATCATGCCTGCATTTAGTGATGAATCGGCACTTGCAAATTCTAATATACAGGATTACAATTGGAAGACAAACAGCCTAGTCACACTATAAAGGAAGATTCTTGACAAGTACTATCAGGACAGGAACATCATTTTAAAGAAACCTGCATGCTTAGAAATATTGAAAATGACATTGCAGGCGGGTTCACATCTGTGCGGTGTGTTTTAGGGGCGCAGTGTTTTACACGCATTACCATTGAACTCTATAAATTTTCCTTTTTTATGAAATCACATCAAGGATGCAGCAGACAGGATTTTTAAAATTTTTTTTAGAACGCGTTGCACGCAAAACGCTCCGGTGTAAATGAGGCTTAACATGTTAAATGTGTATGAGATTTTAGTGATTGGGTTTGCATATACCGGTACTTTAAAATATCTGCATACAACTGTGTCTTGCAGAATCCAGACAATCTGCGTTGTGAACTGTATAATTCAAAACAGATTGGACAAATCTGAATGCGTTATTCAAGAAAAAATAAATAAAAGTAAAATAAAATCAAAAATTACCATTGCCTACATTGCCAACGGATTCATTCATTGCTAACTGTATGCGTGCCGCTTCTGCAGACATCCCCAGGCTAAGCGATCTCATAGGAAGGATCTGTTGGATGAATTGATGTGACTGATCACATTAGGAAAGTCATCCTACTCTTCCCCCTCCATAAGCATAAACATGCACAAGGGAACAATTCAATGGTGCATGGTTAGGGTAACGTTTTTCAGAATAGAGATTTCTCAGTGGATGTATATGGCTAGATTTGCACTTGCTGCTATGCCAGTGATCACAACATACAAGAGGCTTTTAGAACTGAGGTCCAGGTAAACATCTCAACAACACACAGATAAAACATGTATAAAGGGAGATGTTGGACCTGCAAAATGTTTGAACAAAGTGCTGTAATATATGGTGTGCCACCACATCGCAATGATCTGAATGAATCTGAACAGGTTCCCGTTAAGTGTGTATTTTACCAGTTGTTAAATGACAATAAAGGAGTTGTAAACCCTCTAGATTTTTCACCTTAATGCTGTCTCGGGTCCTCATTGGATAGATTGAAAGCAGCAGGAGCCATTTGCTCCCGCTGCTATCAATCAAATCCAGCGACATGGGAGCCAGGGGGCGGGGCTGAGTCCTGCTGTCTGTGTCAATGGACGTAGCAGCAGGACTCAGGAGTGTGCCTGCATGAGTGCCCCCATGGAATGCGGCTCTCTGAGTGGGCACTCAATGCGGAGGAGAACCTAGGAGCGCTGCCGGGGAAGCCCAGGGGGGGGGGGGGGGGGGGGGGGGTCGCTCTGTGCAAAACCTTTACATAGAGGAGGCAAGTATAACATATTTGTTATAAAAAAAAAAAAAAAGTGTATTACATTAGTCTCCCTACAAAACTGCTGAATCTAGACATAGCAAAATGATAGAACTTTATAGCAAGACAACTGGTTCCAAGACATTGGAACAGCGGTGGCTGGTCCATAAGGTGAGCAGCCCCCCTAATATCCATGTGGGACGCTGGACGCATAGATTTCTACAAGTTTTTTTTTTTTTTTTTTTTGAAGCACACGATTAGAGTTCGAGGCTCCAATTGGCTTCAAAAGGGTTGGGCTCAGGGCGCAGATCACTGCACCGAGCCCACCCACTTGTGACATTAGCAAATCAAATGGGCTATCGTCTTCCTGCGTCGCTTCTCGCCAATAAGGACAGGAAGCGGGTCTTAAGACCGGATTGGCCAGAAGGATTACCCGGGGAAACCGCCTGTGACCTGGATGGGGTAAGTGTGGCCCTTGGGGGCAGGTTTTGCCACTGAATTGGAGCATACAAAGCCTACTTCTGAGTGGATCACAGAGATAAACCATTACGAACTATATGCATACATAAGATTATTGAAATCTAAACAAGAATACCAGTTTTCAATGTTTAGTCTATTCAGATCCAATTTAAAACTGAAATAAAAATTACAAAAATAAAACATTATTGCTGTGTTCACATCACTACCCTCTAATGAAGTGTGTCCCATGTTTATCAGGCAGCTGGATCCTGCAGAAATCTCCGGTGCAGTGGTGACAGGTCCTCTTCCTGCTGCTAAACTTTTGGGGCTGACAAAAGTTATTAGCTTTGAGTCTTCTGATGCAAGCCTGCCCCTGTCCCTTCTTTGGTCCATGGAGAGGCCCATACATTGATTACAATGCATGTAACATGATCTATGATTGGGGGAGAGAATTCCACCATTCACTCTCCCCCAATCACAGATCATGTTTACATGCATTGTAATCAATGAATGGGCTTGCATCAGCTCTTTTTCACTGCAACTCACAGAAGACTTGATGTCATTAACTCCACCAGTGCCAGACGGGCAACAGCAGGAAGAGGACCGGTCATCACTGCACAGAACATTGCTACGGGATCCAGCTGCCTGACACGCGTGGGATAGGCTTCATTACAGGTAAGTGATGGGACCACAGCATTAGAAGGAAAATGTTTTTTTTTTTAATGAAATGTCAGCTTTAAAATATCAACACACATACATTAAACCTAAACCAATAGTTATTAATTAGAATCAACATCAATTACCAACATAATAACCATCTGCCATATTTGAGAATATGTAACGTTCCAGTGTTATCTCTACTACTGAATGGTGTAATAATGTTCTTTATACCTCATCAACTAGTCTACTTTCATCTACAAAAGCAATTTATGATCATGACAGCCGTCCCTCTTGTTTGTTTTCCTAATGCCTATGTAACTACACCATACAACTCTTATCTATTTCCCTGATGTTGCTGTGCCAATATAAATGTGTAAGCAGAAGGAGACTTGTCCTCATCTGGGTGTTTTAGGACAAACAGGAGTGTCCCTTTATCAAACCATTGGACACAGCACAGACTATGTACAGCAAAGTGATAATGTCAGGGCTACTTTTATATTCTAATATCTGGATATACAAAGCCATTCGGTGCACACAAAGTGCATTTATATCCTTTGTGGCAATTGACTAATATATTTACATGATTTTTTTTATGTCTGGAGGTCAGCTTTAAAGTAGAAGTCCAGTCAATACCTAAACTTAAAAAGTGTTACTAAACCCAGTAATATGAAAATAGTTCACCCACCACCCGCCAGTGCCCACAGCTTATAAAATCATCTTGTCACATTCAAAAACTGCAACTATATACCTTTTTGGATGATCTGTATACCCCACTTACATGAAAACTGCAGCATTTCTCCAGTGCTGAGAGTTCAGGAGGGTGAAGATTTCTACTGCAGCCTGTATACACGCCCACATGTGTGATGTCATCATCATGTGACCTGGCTAGCTCTGATCAACAAGTAGATGTGCTATTCAGCATAAAAAGGCACAACTGAGCTACTCTGCCTGTGTTAGCTGTCTTTTTACACAATGCTGAGGATTAACCCCTTAAATTCCACAGTGAGTATAACAAGTATGCTTTGCTACATATACAGACTGATTTTACTGTTGTGGGTTTAGTAACACTTTAAAACTTACTCCCACCCCAATTCTAAGCCCTATACTAATTACCCTGTACAGCCGTGGCCAAAAGTTTTGAGAATGACACAAATATTACATTTTCACAAAGTCTGCTGCCTCAGTTTTTATGATGGCAATTTGCATATACTCCAGAATGTTCTGAAGAGTGATCAGATTAATTGGGATTAATTGCAAACTTCCTCTTTGCCATGAAAATGAACTTAATGGGGTTATAAAGTTTTTGTTTTTTTTAAATGACAAATATGTTATACTTACCTCCTATGTGCAAGGGTTTTGCACAGAGTGGCCCCGATCCACCTCTTCTAGGGTCCTCCAGCGACACTCCTGGCTCCTCATCTTCTTGGGTGCCCCCAAGAAAAGCCGCTTTCCATGGGGCGCTAGTGCAGGTGCGCTCCTCAGTTCTGCTGCTGCGTCCATTGACACAGACAGCAGGACTCCAACCCCCCAGCTCCCGTGTCACTGGAGTTGATTGACAGCAGCGGGAGCCAATGGCTACTGATGCTACAAATGGCTCCTGCTGCAATCGATCTATCCAATGAGGACCTGAGACAGCTGTTGGAGCTGCTGTGCTCATCCCTGTTGATGGAAAGATCGGGTTCAGGTACATACAAGGTGGGCTCTGGGGAACGACTAAAAGTTGCCCTGTGATCAGATTTTCCCACCTGAGCTGTGGATCTCTGCAGCTCCTCCAGAGTTACCATGGGCCTCATGGCTGCTTCTCTCATTAATGCTCTCCTTGCCCGCCCTGTCAGTTTAGGTGGACGGCCATGTCTTGGTAGGTCTGCAGTTGTGCCATACTCTTTCCATTTTCAGATGATGTATTGAACAGTGCTCTGTGAGATGTTCAAAGCTTGGGATCATTTTTATAACCTAACCCTGCTTTAAACTTCTCCACAACTTTATTCCTGACCTGTCTGGTGTGTTCCTTGGCCTTCATGATGCTGTTTGTTAACTAAGGTTCTCTAACAAACCTCTGAAGGTTTCACACAACAGCTGTATTTATACTGAGATTAAATTACACACAGGTGGACTCTATATACCAATTAGGTGACTTCTGTCGGCAATTGGTTCCACTAAATTTTAAGTTAGGGGTATCAGAATAAGGGGAAGGGGGGTGAATACAAATGCACGCCACACTTTTCACAGATTTATTTGTAAAACATTTTGAAAACCATTTATCATTTCCCTTCTACTTCATAGTTATGTGTCGCTTTTTGTTGGTCTATTTCATAAAATCCCAATAACGTTTTTGGTTGCAACATGACAAAATGTGGAACATTTCAAGGGGCATGAATACTTTTTCAAGGCACTGTAACTTGTACCAAGTAAAAGACAGAAATGCATCCATCATTTGTCTAGAGTTATATTTGGCAACTAATAAACATTTAAAAAAAAAAAAGTTAAAACTCTTTAGGAACAAAAAAAATAATAAATAAAAAAATCTAAGGACAAACAAGTAAAACTATTCCTGGAAATGAAAGACAGATGGCAACTTTGAAATCCATGCTTCTTGAATCACAATTTGCATTTTTATTCTTAAATTAACTTAAAAACTGTACTAATAATTAAAAGAGAACGTATAACTGAAAGCAAAACTTTTTTTTAGTTTTGGATAAAGTAAAGAGGGATTAGAACACCTGCCAGGTTTGTATTGCAGTCTGTGCCCTTTCTATCTGTACTATTTACTGTTATCACCGAGAGCAAAAGTAAAAGAATATCCAACATTTTAAGTTGTCACCAGAACAGGAATAGAGGACAAATCTTCCAATGGGGAAACAAGTTAAGGATTTCTTAACTTTTCAGGATTTCCATTCATTTACTGTTTTGGCTCTGGGACTGCAAAATCTTTGTTTGGATGACGTGGAGAGTATGACATCACCACCCCGCCTCTTCACCTCATCTAATCAATGAATGCCTTGCATTCATTCAACAAATGCAAAGCATGGGATTGTAGGTCGCACTATATATTCATAAAGAAGTACACTACAACAGGTTGGTGTTGAAAATGGCCGCGGCACCTTTATTGGTGTTAGAATTAAAACAAATAACTTTATTCAAATAAATATTGAAATATCAATAAATATTCTTTCAAATTCAAACCAATTCTAACTCGCTCAGTCATAGGACTCGAGCTGTAAATAAATCATTTCAATAAAACCAAGTCCCCTCTTGATTCAAGGGTGACATAACCACATAATGGTGCCAGCGACAAGGGTGGGAGGGAAGGGGAGCTCAAGCTTAAGCCGCCTCAGGGCAAGTGTGAGCGGGTCTGTCACGCAGAGGCTTATATAGCCTCTCAGTCTGAGGAAAAAACGTTTTTCCCGCTCCTTGCCTCGTGACCAGCCCGCCCTCTTTTTTTTTTTTTACATTAAAAAACATTAATTAATTCTTTTTTGGCGACCACAATCCCATGATGCGGGCGCTTTATTGTGCCCACTATTCATTCTCGAAGTGATGCTGTGCCAATGACTGACCTCCTGTGTCTAGAATACAATGGGGCAGAAGCTTGGCACAAGACCTGAAATCCAAAGGAAGTGGAATTTAGCAGGTCTTAGATAAGCTTTGGCAAACATATACTCTAAAAGAAAGTGATCATCAAGGATAGAGATCAAATGCTGCATAGATGGGAAAGCAAAAGCACTGCTCTTCCAATTATAAGCAATAGATAAGCGGGTGGCCATCAAGACACGAGTTACAAATGATTGTAGTTGGGTAGGCCATAGTTCACTCCCTATTCCCAGTAAAGCGGTTTGGAGGTAAAATAGTAAAGGGGGTGCCAGTGAGAGAAGTGATAAACGAAGCCACATCCTTCCTAAAGGTATGATGGAAGGATATTCCCACTAAATATGAATTGAAGTCCCCCCATTGTTAAAATTCCCTCAGCATTTGGATGAAACAGAAGAGGATTTTTGAGCATTGAGAAGGAGTGCAATACCAGTAATGCAGAATTTTTTTTGAATGATTCCCAGTGGGTCACACACTTGGAACATTTTAGGAGATGGCGGATGGAACCCCTGACTGGTTTTATTCCGGTCTGTGTCCCCTTTGGGAAGATTCACCCTCTCTATTTGTCCCGTTTACCATTATCAATGAAAGTGAAAGAAAATCCCAAATTTTGGGTTGTCCACAAAAAAGTAAATAAATAAAAAAAGGGGGTCCTCAAGGAATTCTCTTGATTTGCAGGGATTTCCTCTCATTTCCTGGTTTTGGCTATGGCACAGGAAGTGAAGGGAAATCTCCCCACTGGGATAAAGAGGGCAAAAATAAACCTTACAGCGGTTATAACCCCCCTATGCTCTACCCAAAATAAAATAAAATAAAAAAGTTTTCCCTATAGTTCTACTTTAAAGTGATACTAAAGCTTAGTTTTTTTGTTTTAAATAACAAACAACCCATGTCATACTTACCTCCACTGTGCAGCTTGTTTTGCACAGAGTGGCCCCGAACATAGTCTTCTGGGGTCCCCCAGTGGCTCCTCCCTGCATTAGATAACCCCCTAGGAGAAGCGCTCTCGCGAGGGGGTTACCTTGCGGGCGCGCTCCCGAGTCATTCATTCGGCGTCCATAGAAGCCGAATGTATGACTCGGCCCCGCCCCCCGGCGCCTGCGTCATTGGATTTGATTGACAGCAGCAGGAGCCAATGGCTGCGCTGTTATCAATCTATCCAATCAAAGCCGAGACTCCCTGGAGAGAAGGATGGCGCGTCCCCGCCGAAGAAGATGAAGGGGCTCAGGTAAGTAAAACAGGGGGCTGGGGAGCCGGTCACTGCTAGGTGTTATTTCAACTTAATGCATAGGATACATTAAAGGTGAAAAAACACAAGCCTTTAAGCAAATACAGCAAAGATAAAAAATATATATTTTCAGTTAGTAAATGGAAAATATGCACAGAACAGCCCCAAACCTCTTCAGAGGTCCTCTACCGCAGCTCTTGGCCCCTCCTTTTGTCTGCGCACCCCATTAGGAAGCTGCTTCTAATGGTGGTGCACCTGCGGACTGGATCCTGAGCTGGGCTGTGTTTGTTTATAGACACACACAATGGGGCTCAGCCTTCCTCATAGTATCTGATTGACAGACTGCGGTCAGAGAGAGGAGAGAGAGAACCAGCACTGCTGTAGACAGGCACAGTGCCGATCAGTCCAGGACTCAGGTAAGTGTTTAGGGAGGGGACAACTAGTGGAAGATTTATAACCCCTAGGTTACCATATTGCATGTTACAGAAAAATTAAAAGCACTGCAGATTAAAAAAAGGAAAAGGCAATTTTTAATAACATTCAGTTACAATATGACTTGTGTAGCAATTGTATATGCTATTCATTTTATTCCCCATGATATGATCTATTAGCAGCAAACATGAACGTTTCTGCTCTATGAAGATGCAGTATGTGTCCAGATGTTGTCACCGTCACTTATAAATATGCATTCTTCATCATAAATTCCTCCTAAAGGTTGAAAAGACTGTGGACTTGGCTCATCTTTCACAACCAATGCTGCATTATTTACCAGCTTCAAAATATCAAATCTGAGCTGTGAGAAGTTACTTAGTACAATCGTAACATCTCTTGCAGACCTCAAAGAGATGGATATTCCTCCCGAGCATACAAAGCACTGCTCACAGATCTCTGGCATTCCTCCCAATCCTCTACTAGAATGTAGACGTCAATGAAGCCATCTTACCAGCTGTATACAGAGTGCCCACGGAGGCTCGGATTCTTTCCTTTACGGGGTATTTATAAAAGGGCACCTCGGCCAGTAACAGCCCCCATTCTACTGCAGTGCTAACAGGATGGCAGGAGATGAGCGACTACCACTGTGCAACCTGCCGACTACCCAAAAAAAAAAAAACAAAATCCATCCAAGCCTTCGCACATTCCAATGCCACAATTACGACACAAGCTACTGCCCATGATCTGCCACCAAAGTAAAAATAGAGGATTTGAGTCTTGTCTTTCACTTCTAAATAATTTTAGTTAAAGAATAAAGAATACACAATACGGTACACACACAAATGTGCACACATCACCCCATAATGAGTCATTGTGGACCTGTCACGTTCAATTACTGTACCCAGGCTGCTCAGACTTCACATCCAGGTGAACACTTGTTAACAAGCAAGTAAAATCAATGCTCAACAAATGGCAGCCACATGTAGCTTTCCTTTCTACGCTTCCTGGCAGAATAGCATATGCAGCGGGCAACAGATATGTCATTAATTTTACACCCCATGTGAGAGGCTAAAAACACTTACATCTACAAAATAAAAGATTGGGGCTAAAGAGGACAAAGTACGATCCGTTCCTTTCGGCCAAAAGCTGCACTGAAAAAAGAAATAAAAATGTCATGTTGTAATGCTGCAACGTGAGGACTGACATAGATGTACTATTGAGAACGGACTATAAACCGCTATTACTGCTTCCCACGGAGCAAATTCAGCAGCTCTGCGTTCCTGGCCCTGTAGGAAGCAATGATGCTTATTTGTAACCAGCTGAATGTGCTAGGAGAGTTACAGTCTAATGTACAGCAATTCCGGCTCTGCCACAGGACATACTAACACTCCTATACATAGCTTTCCCTACTCGCAAACTTCAGGTATTTGAAAGTTAAACCCATATTAAACCCAAAACAAAATATGGAATATATTGCAGCTTGACCACTTCTGGACCGGCTCACGGCGATATACGTCGGCACTTTGAAGAGGGATATCGTTCTGGCAGCAGCTAGCTACCATAACCCCGGTATCCTCTTCTCCAGTGAGCGGTCCGCGTTCTGATACCATTGCAGGGCGGAAGCGACGTCAAGACTTCACTTCCGCCCACAGCTCTTAAAAAGGACTTTTTGTTTTGTTTTATTGCATTTTAGTGTAAGTAGGAGATCTGAGGTCTTTTTGACCCCAGATCTCATGCTTTTTTTCTATTACAAGGGATGTTTACATTCCTTTTTAATAGGAATAAAAGTGACACAGTGTAAAAAGGGAAAAAAAAAAAAAAAAAAAAAAAACCTAAACGTGCCCCGTCCCGCCGAGCTCGCGTGAGTAGCGCCCGCATGCGAAAGGAGTGTTTAAACCACATATGTGAGGTATCGCCACAATCATTAGAGCGAGAGCAATAATTCTAGTCCTAGACCTCCTCTGTAACTCAAAACATGCAGCCTGTAGAATTTTTTAACCGTCGCCTATGGAGATTTTTTTTAAGGGTAAACGTTTGTCGCCATTCCACGAGCGGGCGCAATTTTGAAGCGTGACATGTTGGGTATCAATTTACTCAGTGTAACATCATCTTTCTCAATATAAAAAAAAAAAAAAAAAAAAAAAAAAAAAGGGCTAACTTTACCGCTGTTATTTTTTGATGGAAAAAAGTTTTTTTTTTTTTTTTCAAAAAAAGTGCGCTTGTAAGACCGCTGCACAAATACGGTGTGACAGAAAGTATTGCAGAGACCTCCATTTCATTCTCTAGGGTGTTAGAAAAAAAAAAAAAATTATATTATGTGTTTGGGGGTTCCAGGTAATTTTCTAGCAAAAAAAAAAAAAGTTTTTTTACACACCAAAATAAATCTCAGAAAGAGGCTCGGTCCTTAAGTGGTTAAAAATCATTAGATGTGGTGGCTGCATTTGTTTGTTTTAGGCTTTTCCTCTCTGTTTTCACCTGGTGATCTGGCCAGTAACACACCTCCTGTATTAGAGCGCCCCCACTCTGGATGAAGGAGCACAGGGGGGCACCTTTGCACAGCAGCATTGTCAGTCTAACACTTTATGACTAGTTACAGCAACTGTTTTTTTAGTCCCCCTTTTGGGATAAAGGTTTTACATAAATAAAAGTTGATCCTTGTAAGCACCCCTGCTCATGTTAAATGGTAGGCCTTATTACTGTAACTGATGCATTCTGCTAAGGAGCTTTTTTTTTTTCCCCCAAAAAGAACAGACTTATTGGGCAGATCACCAGGTGAAAATAGAAGAAAGAAAGCCTACAAAAGAAAACAAATGCAGCCATCATGTACAAGAACTGAGAAGCTGCAATATAATACATTTTTACTTTTGGCTTAATACCACTTTAAATTGGAAGAAAAAGCCTAATTCTATCCAGTCTTAGAGGAGAGGTTTACCTTTGGGAGCATGTTACATGTTTTCAGGTTTGAACATGTAATATGTTCCACTCCTGTAGCTGATCCCCGATTCACTGACTCTAATGAAAGAGAGCTGGGGAATCTTCTCCCTGAACTTGCTCCCACAATTTAAAAAAAAAAAAAAAAAACCCACCACACACAGCCGTAGGGGGCTCTGCACGCCCGCCCAGCTACGTCATATATGCACAGAGTCTGTGAATGGTGAAAAAACTAAAACTACGGTCAGCCTTTGGGGCTGTAAACTTGTAGCTCTTAATGAACTACCAGGGTGGTGTTGAGCACTCCGGTAGTTTATGGTCTCTTCCGATCAGTACAAGGTACAGGCAGACAGCTTACACCAGGGGTCTCAAACTGGCGGCCCTCCAGCTGTTGCAATACTACAAATCCCATGAGGCATTGCAAGGCTGACAGTTACAAGCATGAATCCCACGGGCAGAGGCATAATAGGACTTATAGGACAGCTGGAGGGCCGCCAGTTTGAGAAATCTGGCTTACACAGACAGTCCGCAGAAGTCACTGCTGACCACCATCTGCTGATCGTGTGTGCAATGCTTTCTAGAAGGCTCCCAGTAGGGAAAAAAAAAAAAATTCACTTTTTTTACCTGCAAATAGATGTGCATTTATTTTTTTTTTTTTATTTTTTTTTTTAACTTCTCCTTTAAAAAATGTTCCCAACCCCTCTTCCTACATATCCTGCCTAAACTGTAAAAAAAAAAAATAATAATAATAATAATAATAATAATAATAATAATAATAATAATAATAGTGCATTTTCTGTGTACATACCTATTTTTAATTTGGTCTTGTCACATTATCCCACAGCGCCGGCCCCCGTGTCAATGAGTGGCTGCTGCAGGGGAGCGGGGAGGTAGTGCTCGACAACAGCTGGGAATTCTAGTAGCCCCGACACCACCCACAGGCTCCCAAACCCAGCCGTTGTTGACGCTATGTCCTCTCCCCTGCAGCAGCCATTCACCGACACAGCTGTATCTGCGAGATCAAATGACCGAAGCAAAATAAACACAGATAATCTCTCATCTTATCAGATCTTTTAATATAGATTAGTCAAGATAGGTAGGAGGAGAGGGGAGGGAACATTTTTAAAAATACATAGCATTAAGCATTTCTCTCTAGGGCTAATCAGAGTGACGGGCAAATTAAGGAAAGGTTTATGCCACTGGGATTGGAGGGGGGCTAACCACCACCTGTTGCCTTCCTACACATGGGAAAAGCACAGGTTTGTTTTAAATTGTATATTAAAGATTAGCTCCAGGCAGATCAAATGAGTAAATGTTATGTATTTAGTACAAATGTCTTAAATATTCCTGTACAGCAAAACCGAGAGATAAAGTCAGCATTAGCAGCCAATTAGGTTCTGATGTGGTTCACAAGTACTGGAAGCAGACATATCAACAGGAGAGGACAGCAGAGTGAGCAGAGGGATAACTTTACCAGTGTACTGCTTCTGCTCCACAGTCCAATCATCAAGCTGGCAGTGGAACAGCAAATGGTTGTCTGATAGATGTGAACAAAGCAGTGAACACAAAATGATGGCCGCCAGAGATCTTCTAGCAGGCCATGAGGCTGAATTATTGTACACAAAGCTCAGGCCTGATCGAGTATAACCTGCTTTTTGTTTGTCCAAATACAGCATGGTAATAAAGCTCATTTACAATCTTCAATATTCAAATCGGAATTCCAGGCAAACAGATAGAAATACAGATGAGCTACATATGCTAGTCATACCCTCCAAAGGATTTGTATTTCTGCCCATTCAGTGCTGAGATTAATATCCAGGTGGATGACACAACTTTCTCTGTTAGTTATATATTAAAGAAAGTGTTGTCCATCATGTGATTAGACAGTGAAAGAGTAGCAGCAGATAGATGAGGAATTCTGCTAGCTCTGTTTTTGTTTTCTCCTATCAGCATGTCTCATACATACATACGGTGACCAGATTTTTAAAAATGAAATCCAGGGACATTTTTTTTTTTTTTTTTTTTAAATTGGCAAATGGTAAACTATTTTATAAGCATATTTTCCTCAAATGATATATGCAGCCTATGTGGTGGTATGCGTTTATGGAATGATTGTATGATATATGTTATTTCTCACATTTCGTCCATGAGATGAAAAAAAAATAAAAAATAATAGATAGAGATCTCTATATATATCTATATATCTATATATCTATATATCTATATATCTATATATATATATATATATATATATATATCTCTCTCTCTCTCTATATATATACACACACACACACACACACACACACACACTTCTTAGAATTTTTGGGGATGAGACTACCAAATGTTATGAAGAGAAGATGGAGGGGAAAAAAAAAAAAAAAAAAAAAATTGGAGGGAGGGGTGGGGCCCCAAACTTCAAATCCAATCCGGGCAGGGGTGGCTCCAGACAATGTTTTTTTGGGGTGATATGGTGGTGCTTGAAGTAAAAAGTGAGGATGCTAACGTAGCACGCTACCGCACACTTGTGGGAGTGACCAGCAAGTGGCGGTTTTTTCATGGCATACAATGGCGATCAGTATGTCCTGGCCTCTGTATACCAATAAAAAGCCAAAAAAAATGCAGCACAACCCTACACTTCCTTTATACTACAAATGGACTTATAAGTGCAATGGTAAAACTTAGAAATTAATATCCAGTTCAAATCAACCAATGTATTGCAATATAGCAGTGATAGTGTCACCTCCTCTGCAAAAAATATTTTGAGAATTTGCAGAGCAAATAATGGTGAAACCCCTTGCATACAAAAAAATTAATAACAGACGCAAATCAACCTGTGTATTAGAAGATAGTAGTGATGGTGTCATCCTCTCTGCAAGAGGTAAGAAATACTGCAGAGCTGCAATGTGCAAATAGTGGTGAAACCCCCTATATATACACTTTATAAAAAGGGTGCAGTTTGAAAACCACAGATATAGACAAATACAGCATATTTGAACAATCAAATGACCTTTTTCACGGGAGTACAAACTAAAAGTTAAAAACCGTCTAAAATGGATTTGCAACGCCCTGCACCACATATATATCCAAACATTCAATGTTTGAGCACATGTGTGGTGCAGGACACCATTAGATTTTAGGTGTTTTTAACCTTGAATTTGTGCTCTGTGAAAAAATGTTAGTTTGATTGTTCAAATATGCTGTGTTTGTCTATATCCGTGGTTTCCAAACTGCACCCTTTTTACATGCCTTTATCCAGCCCTTGGTGCACAAATCCTCTCCCTAGCACCAATGATGGGGCACTGTTCCTCCCCCTGATGATGCCGACAGGGCATCGTTTCTCCCCCTCGACAACAGCAACGATGGAGCACCGCCACCGCCGAAACTGACAACGGGGCACCGTTTCTCTACCCGCCCCGACGGGCCACCAACAACAGGGCACTGTTCCTACCAACGCCAACCAATACCAATAAATCAGGCACTATTACCCCACCTATTGACCACAATCTTTATGCAATTTTACTCTCACTGACCAAATGAACACTAAGCCAGAGGTATAGCTTATTGCTACTGACACTGGGGCATTTTCTACTACCACCGTCCTCAGTTGCCCATTCCCCCCAAAAATCATGAAGGCCTAGAAATTAGCCTTATATAGTCATAGACATATAATCCGCAATTTCAGGAGGTTCAAAAAAAAAAAAAAAAAAAAAAAAAAAAAGTTAGACACCTTATATTTTCATAATGTTATAAAATGCCTCGGGACTACAAGCTCCAAGATCCTTTATGCATTATCCGCTGTTAGTAATTTTGTAATAGACAGCACATGGGACTGAGCACATTGGTGTGCCATACTGTAGTCCGGGAACATGCAGCTTAGGCTGACTATGCTGCTCCTGCATGACCATAGAAAGGCAGCATTGTTACCCTATTACAAAAAGTGGCCAGGTCAAACGATTACAATAAAGTTTACTAGTGTAACACAAATCTGCACCAGAACAAAAAAAAAAAAAAAAAATAAAAAAAAAAAAAAAAAAAGAGCACCTATAGCAAATAATAAATATTGAATTAAGATATAATTTTTGCTATTTGGGGTTACATCCACTTTAAAGTGAACCTGTGCCACGACTATGCACACAAATTTATTTACATAGTCTGAGGGAGCAGTAAAAGCACTTTAAAACAAGTCCTCATTTATCCATAAGCACCGAGGAGAAATTCCCTTTCAAAGTTCACTGAAAACTTTGCTATCTTTTTACTACCACAGAATCTTGGCAGCCTGCCAGTCTTCTAACGTAAACGCACAGCAGGTGCTCCCAAGCTATGTAGAAACCGACTCGAGATTCTTTGTTGTGATTAGAGGTGCACAGAAATTTCCCCCACTGAAAATTAAATTGGCCGAAAACAGTTTTTTTCATTCAGCTGAAAGGAAAAAAAAAAAAAAGCAGATACCGAAAGGAGGCGTGGTCCGCCCTGGGTCCCGCCCACTGCGGGATTGTCATCCTACCGCTCCCAGCCCTCCTCGCTGCGATCTCCATGTGTCACAGAGCTAAATTGCCCAGGCCGTAGTAACAGTGCCCTGCCTCCTGCGATGGACGGTACACTGATCCAATGGCAGGACTTTGAATCGGTGTGACGTGATCACAGGAGGCGTGGCATTACTGCGGCCCGGGCAAATCAAATCCAGCTCCGTGACACACGGAGATCGCTACTGATGCGGGCACCGGCAGGCTGCATACGACGGGCACTGGTGAGGCTGCTGGGCCCCGGCAGGCTGCATACGACGGGCACTGGTGAGGCTGCTGGGCACAGGCAGGCTGCTTATGACAGGAACTGGTGAGGCTGCATTGATCTCCTGTACTATGTCTGCAGTCTCTGACCATCTCCTGTATCATATCTGCTAGAGGTGCACCACATGGAAGTTTTGCTAATACCATTGGCAATGGGTTTACGTTTAAGCAAGAGATTGTAGACATGATACAAGAGATGACCAGAGACTGCAGACTGCATTTTTCTTGACCTTTCTTGCACTAAAAGGTGTCAATAATGGGCAACAGTCATATTAATTTAAATTATTGATATTAATCTAAAAAGTTGAATACAATTATGTATAAAAATATAAAAACTCATGTTCGGTATCAGTTTTCGGCCTAGTGGATCCTTCATTTTTGGTACCAAAATTTCCATTCGGTGCACCCCTAGTTGTGATTTTTGAGAAAGAATAACTTCACATCAGGACCCTTTTAGTGGGTGAACGCAGTTCTGTCTCAGCAGGGGGAACAGAAATGGAGGTCACTTATGGGACATGCCTAAAGTGCATTTTACCATGTGTGTGTACAAAAAAAAAAAAAAAAAAAAAAAAAAAAAAAAGGGGGGGGGGGGGGGCGCTTTTGCCAGCAAAAGGGTTCTAGTATTCTAGTAAACACCGTTGCTAAATCAATCATTTAAAATGTACCTGGAAACCTCACCTGCAGTGAATTACTGGTGATCAGATTGAGATTCACTGCTTTAAATATTGTATATGCTCATATATGCTCCCTTTAAGCAGTTTATACAGTACATTTTAATTTTAACACTTAATAAATTTTATATAAAATCTCTTAATTATCTTGCTGCAAGCCAAATCAATTCCACGTTGCTCCCTCGGGATTACTGCACCTCTAAAATGATATGAGCAGTGACTTTTATTACTCCCATTATATAGAACTCTCCCGTATGCTGGTAATGGTGCAGTGCTGTAGTGGACCTTTCCATAGGAGGCACACACAAAGCCATCTCCCTGCAGTCCCGTGTAATCTTCCATCACACGTATGTGTGCAGAATGCAGTCTTCTTCAGATCTAGCTCTCTGCTTGGCAAACCCTTGGGTGCATGCAGAGTTATTTTTATTTGTGTGCTGCTTGATTTAATATGTTGCAAAAGGAATGGCGTTCATTTTACTAGCAATTCGAAGTGATAAATGAGGCGTGAAATATCATCAGAACAGAGTTTAAAAAAAAAAACATGAAATACTCAATTTAAAGCAATGTTACATCTCTTCCCTCCCTCTCCATCCTTATATTCACGGCCTTTCTGCAGCTTCCATTTAAAGGGGATTTCTGCCTTTACAAAATGTTTTGTTGCCAGCCCTGCATTTTGCCAACTGGAACATAATAATTTCAAATAAAATATAAAAAATGATATAGAGATTATATATATATTTTACACATATATATATATATATATTTTACACACATATATATATATATATATATATATATATATATATATATATATATATATATATATATATATATATATATATATATATATATATATATATATATATATATATATATATATATATATATATATATATATATATATATATATACACATATACACACACACACACACACACACATACATATACATATACATACATACACACACACACACAGTATCTCACAAAAGTGAGTACACCCCTCACATTTTTGTGAATATTTTATTCTATCTTTCCATGTGACAACACTGAAGAAATGACACTTTGCTACAATGTAAAGTAGTGAGTGTACAGCTTGTATAACAGTGTAAATTTGCTGTCCCCTCAAAATAACTCAACACACAGCCATTAATGTCTAAACTGCTGGCAACAAAAGTGAGTACACCCCTAAGTGAAAATGTCCAAATTGGGCCCAATTAGCCATTTTCCCTCCCTGGTGTCATGCGACTCATTAGTGTTACAAAGCCTCAGGTGTGAATGGGGAGCAGGTGTGTTAAATTTGGTGTTATCGCCGTCACTCTCTCATACTGGTCACTGGAAGTTCAACATGGCACCTCATGGCAAAGAACTGAGGGTCTGAAAAAAAAAAAAAAAAAAAAAAAAAAAAAAAAAAATTATTACTCTACATAAAGATGGCCTAGGCTATAAGAAGATTGCTAAGACCCTGAAACTGATCTGCAGCACGGTGGCCAAGATCATACAGTGGTTTAAAAGGACAGGTTCCACTCAGAACAGGCCTTGCCATGGTCGACCAAAGCAGTTGAGTGCACATGCTCAGTGTCATATCCAGAGGTTGTCTTTGGGTAATAGACGTATGAGTGATGCCAGCATTGCTGCAGAGGTTGAAGGGGTGGGGGTCAGCCTGTCAGTGCTCAGACCATACGATGCACATTGCATCAAATTGGTCTGCATTGCTGTCGTTCCAGAAGGAAGCCTCTTCTGAAGATGATGCACAAGAAAACCCGCAAACAGTTTGCTGAAGACAAGCAGACTGAGGACATGGATTACTGGAACCATGTCCTGTGGTCTGATGAGACCAAGATACATTTATTTGGTTCAGATGGTGTCAAGCGTGTTTGGCGGCAACCAGGTGAGGAGTACAAAGACAAGTGTGTCTTGCCTACAGTCAAGTATGGTGGTGGGAGTGTCATGCTGCAGAGCATGATCCCCTCCCTTCGAAGACTGGGCCGTAGGGCAGTATTCCAACATGATATTAACCCCAAACACACCTCCAAGACGACCACTGCCTTGCTAAAGAAGCGGAGGGTAAAGGTGATGGACGAAGTAAGTAGAGAAGGTCCTGGACAGCCGCAAATTGATATCTTGCCTTTATTAAATAAAAGTCCTAAAATATACATGCCGCAGTAGAAAAATGCAGGAAAGCTGACGCGTTTCACACTGTAGTCAATGCTTAATCATAGATAAATGTTACAGAAATGAATCTCACATATATACCACCATTCATTGAACATGTGTCCAGAAAATTGGTTAATGACAATCAGCGAAACTCAAAAGAGCTGTGACTGAAGATGGAGAGTAAAGACTCAAACCTGTGAAGGAATAGTGCTTGTAAAAAATAAATAGATGTAAAAATGAATAACAAATATAAAGTGCAAAATGTGTATATGTATAAGTTATACTTTGATGTAAAGAATATAATGGTGCAAAAATAAACGAATGAGTGAAAAGTGATGAAGAAATTCCAGTTTTTCTTATTATTTTAAATTTATTTATTTGGTTATGTTGCTAATAGATATAGTCTAATAATATATGTAAACATATAATAGACAAAAAAAAAAAAAAAAAAGAAAAAATTTTATTTAAATTAATATCTACATGTATATACCGGTATGTCCGTATATAAATAAAATTAATATCTTAAAAGAAATTATAATTTATATATATATATATATATATATATATATATATATATATATAATGTGGTATGTAAGTCCAAATAGGTGAATCAACACACAGAAGTCTCCAGACCTAAACCCTATTGAGCACCTGTGGGGCATCCTCAAACGAGGGTGGAGGAGCGCAAGGACATCCACCAGCTCCATGATGTTATCATGAGGGAATGGAAGAGGACTCCAGTGGCAACCTATGAAGCTCTGGTGAACTCCATGCCCAAGAGGGTTAAGGCAAGTGCTGGAAAATAATGGTGGCCACACAAAATATTGACACTTTGGACCCAATTTGGACATTTTCACTTAGGGGTGTACTCACTTTTGTTGCCAGCGGTTTAGACATTAATGGCTGTGTGTTGAGTTATTTTAAAGGGACAGCACATTTACACTGTTATACAAGCTGTACACTCACTATTTTACATTGTAGCAAAGTGTCAGTTCTTCATTGGTACCACACTTTCGTCCATAGAAAAAAAAAAAGAAGTTGTACTTTGGATATCAGCGCTTTCAATGCTTCAGATTTGAATTTTGAAGATAAATTTCTCTACAGTACCTGCATCTACAGAGGTTAGTGCTGATTTGGTTTAAAATGCAGTCTCTAATTGTTGATACAAATATAAATAACAAGGTCTATAAACCTGACCACAGGTGCATTTAAATATAGTAATTCAGGCAAACTAAGAAAATGGCTTTGGTTCAGAATTATTGCCCTGAGTGCATTTTTAGTTATAGGAGCGATAATTTTTGGAAAATAAACTTGGAGGCTGTAAAAACATTTTTTATTCTATGGCAAGAAATTAGTTACATGGCTTAATGTGTAAGGTGGACTGGAACCAGGCTACATGCTGTATTTTCATTCTGTGTCTGTTTTTAGAGATCACTTCAGCAGAAGCAATTACTCCGATGTGTAGAAACGCTACTAAACACTTTTTCCAGAACTTCTGAATACTCACTACTCCCTTGTGCAATTATGTTTAGACAAACCCCATTTAATCAGCCCTCACAAGCCACTTAATGTATATTATGCATCTCTGTGGAATCCATGCACATTTCCCCTCATTAGAGACCATACAGGTACAAAAAAAAATACCTGACACTTAACTCCTAAGATTGCCTGTCAGGACCGAGTGGTGTCAGCCCTGCCCAGTTGTCCTTTACTATACTATTAAAGCGGGGGTCCACCTATCTATCCTTTTTTTTTTTTGGAGTTCATTCACAAACGTTTCTTCTCACGATTATCTACTCACATGTTCTGTGTAATAAGTCCGCCTGTGTCCGATTTCGTTGTAAAGAATAATTTATAAAATTCACTGAAGGCGGTTTCCATCTTCATTGTGGGCATTTGAAGCCCACAAGCATGTATTTCCTGGATGCGGTGAATGCTGTGCTCCCAGCATTCACCGAGATGTTGTGATGACACTGTTGCACAATGCATCCTGGGAAGCCTGAGACTAGCTCCCAGGGGACTGTGGGAGGTCTGGGAGAGGCTAGAAACACGCCTACTCCCATGGGAGGAGAACCAGGAAGTGCCAAGAAGATTAGAAAAATAAAAGGTAATTACGGCGATTAAAATTTTTTTACACAGCATGTCAGCATCTAGGCAAGGAAGAGAATATGTTCAAAATTTGGGTGGAACCCCGCTTTAAGTACTAAATTGATGTGTAGTCCCAAAATAAAAACAGGAAGAGACAATTGGGCCCCCCGAGAAAGAAGAAATGTAGACAAAACAAAAAAAGTGGAACTTTTTAAAAAGATCTGTAGGTTGTTTTGTTTTTTTGACACTCACTGAACAAAATGCTTTCATTGATATATTTAACAGAACAAAAGGTTGCAGATAAGAAAAGTTCACGTTTAGGGTTTACATACAAGTTTAAATAATGGTTTGTTTTCCAGCCCACAAGGTAAAACCCTATGTTGTGTAGGGGAAGTGGGATGTGTTGGTGCAATGTACGGTTTACTTACATGTTTTGAATCGAAACTTTAAAAGGGTCACACAATGGGCAATTTATTCAACTTTCTGTACCACGATACATTGACACGCTTTGGGGACATGTAGAGCATTGCATTTTTACGCAGAGCACACCACCACATACGTAAGCCTCGTTCACACGGGTGTACTTAAAAGCGGACCTTCAGTCATTTTTTCATCTATTAAATCTTCTGCCCTTCTTGTTTTAACTTTGGATAGTAAAATATTTTTTCTGCCATTAAATACCTTATACAACCCACTTCCCGTTTGTCTGGTAAAAAGCCTAGGCTTATGACATCATGCACAGCTCTCTCACTCTAGTGGGAGTTTGCCAGGAAGGGAGAGGGAGAGGTGTGCCTCTGTGTAAATCCAGGATGTTAACAGGCAGCAGCTTCAGCTGCCCACAGTTAAAATGGCTGCAGCCAGAATCAGTGAAAGGAGATTTCTGCAGCATAGTTGGCACATACAGAATCACAGTATACTGTATATAAAATAATATGCAAAGTGGTTAGAGGGAAGCTTCAGAATGGCAAAGATGTTTTTATTACAAATTATGTGAGCAGACTGCAGTTCCTCTTTAACCACTTGCCGCCCACCATATAGCAGAATGACGGTGGCACAGTGGTTGTGATATCCTGACCGGACGTCATATGACGCGATCAGGATATCACAGCGCGGCGATCGGAGGAGCTGTGTGATAGAGCTGCACGATAAATCATCAAGAATCATTATCGCAATTTTTTCCCCGTTGCAATATTGACTAACGTGTTAGATGATTCTTGCTATGCAAAGAATTCTCTCTGCTTTTCTGAAGCCACAGCCTTCAAAAGAAAGGAAGAAAAAAAAAACCAAACAAACGTGCAGTCTGCCAAGAATCACAACATTCTTTAGCAGTGGAACCAAGTCTAAACATTGTAACAATTTGTAACAGTTTAACCACTTAAACAATAAACCTTTTTCTGACATTTGTTGGTTTCAAGTTAAAATCTTTTTTTTTTTTTTGCTAGAAAATTACTTATAACCCCCAAACATTATATATTATTTTTTATCAGAGACCCTAGAGAATAAAATGGTGGTTGTTGCAATATTTTATGTCACACTGTATTTGCGCAGCGGTCTTTCAAATGCAATTTTTTTTGGAAAAAAATACTTTAATGAATAATAGAAAAAAAAAAAAAAAAAACTAACCAGTAAAGTTAGCCCAATTTTTTTTGTATAGTGTGAAAGATTTTACTAATTGTGATCTTTTTATTCTAAGCAAAAAAATCGTGATTCTCATTTTGTCCAGAATCGTGCAGCTCTACTGTGTGTCAGTCTGACACACCGCAACTCCGATCGTGGTATGAAGCCTCTGACAGAGGCTTCTCACCACGTGATCAGCTATGATCACAGCGTGAACCAGGAAGTGCCGGTAAACGGCTTTCCTTGGTTCACGCTGACAGGGAGAGCCAATCAGTGGCACTCCCTGTCAGAGGGGGGGTCTGTGCTGATAATCAGCACATTATCACCACAGTCCGCATTAAAAGGGACCAATCAGTGCCCAACACCTGCCAGCCTGTCCCCATAATAAATGCCTTTCAGTGCCCACAACAGTGCCAATCAGTGCCCAAAAAAGTGCCAGTCAGTGCCCCATCAGTAATGCCTGTCAGTAGCTCCTAACCAGTGCCGCCTATCAGGTTTTTTTTTTTTTTTTGACAGTCTTTTTTCGTTTATAGCGCAAAAATTAAAAACCGCAGAGGTGATCAAATACCACCAAAAAGAAAGCTCTATTTGGGGGAAGAAAATGCTAAAAATTTAGTTTGGGTATAGTGTTGCATGACCTCGCAATTATCACTGAAAATGCGACAGCGCTGAAAGCAAAAAATTGTCCTGGGCAGGAAGGGGGGTAAGTGCCTGGTATGGAAGAGGTTAAGCATACATCAGTGTGAAGGGCTGTGTTTGCATGAGGTGTTCCATGAATTTATGTCAGGGCTCGACAAATCCCCCATACTAGGTCGCTATGGCGACTAGAAATTGCGTCCTGGCTTTTGTCAGCCCATAGCATAGCAACCCCCCCCCCCCCCAAATTATATACACTGGGCTCCACTTGCCCACTTGGGAGGAGAGTGGACACAAGTCACCATCTTGTTCCTGACCCAGAAGCGACATGCATGATATCACTTCCGGGTCCCTGTTGAGTTTCCCTGGCCAGCATGGCTGGGAAAGAATGTAAAGCAGTGTGATTTGCACTGCATTACATTCAGGGTCTAAAAAGACCCTGCATGTCTCATTAAAGAAACCTAAAGCCCACCGCCACACATACGCACGTAAGAACATAAACACACACACATTGGGGTGCCTACCCATGAAAACATTGATTGCACTAATGTTACATATCGCTGCGCACGCCAAAATGAAAGCAACAATTCCAGCACCAGATTCCTTCTGTAACACTAAACAGATGACCTATAGGGCGTAATAAAGTATCTGCACATTGCCTTCTGCCATGAATCTCTAAGGGGGTTCTTGCAAGGACATTTCCTTTGGATTTACATGTTTAGTTTTTCCGAACGCTTTTTCCTGTAACAAGAAAAAAATTTAAACTAAAACTAGGATCCCTAAAAACAATTACCACTAGTGTACAGCTAACCACCAGCAAGCCAAACGGAAACAGAAAAAGCCGAGCAATGTTAGCAGTAAGGCACCCACAGACCACGCTGCAGGGTTCGAGTGAAGTAACCTCTGACCCTCCAGCTACAGGTCCCCCTCTGCGTTCCAGGCGCTTGGAACCACAGGCCCACACCCCCGCAGGAAGCCACGTCACCGGACATATCGCACTTGCCGGCCGGGACCCGGAACCGACATGCGAGACAGCGGCCCCCGCCCGGCCACCAGAGCCACAGAATGCAGAATCCAGGCACACAGACACCACTCCCCTGAGATGGAGAGACCGGGGACTCCGGAACACCCTCCGCCCCTAGGGGGGGTGCCAGGATGGTTGCTGGAGACAAAAAACAAACAGTAAGCCTAACACTCTCCAACCTTGGAGAGAGCGCAGCTCCCTGGTTCCAGGCACATGCTTCCGCCATGGCGGAGGAAACACAATAACTGAGGCCATGGTGGAAGGATGGATTTAAAAGCTGCATGTGTTTCCTGTGAAGAAGGCGGAGGTTGTCCTGAAAGGCGATTTGAGAAATATAGGGTACTGAAGTTTGTCGCCATTTCACAGGCGCACAGAAATTTACTGTTTGACATGTTGGGTATCTATTTACTCAGGGCAATTGCATCTTTTATATGTTACCAAAAAATTGTGTAATTTATTGCATTTTTGTGCCCTAAAATGTAACTTTTGTGTGTGTTTTTTATTGAAATTTTGCATTTGCTAGTGTTGTGTGATATCCCTTGAAATTACCTAGTGAGAAAGCGGTCTCATTCTGTAGCATTGTAACTGAATGAGACAGCTGTCCAATTTTTAAATAAATTAAATCAAACAAAAGCCAATAAATTACTTATAAATTGCCCACCTCATTGGATCAGCAGGGTAAGTACATTTATAGCTTTTATTTTTTTTCTGCCATACTTTGAACAGAAAATAAAGCTTTGTTAGTTGTAAAAAACTGGCTCCTGGAATCAAGCAAATGAGTCAAGCGCTGATCTACATGCAGGCATTCCCATTCAAGTCTATTGGGACGCAACATGTGTTTGGGGACACTCCCCTACGCAGCTGTCTGATTAGGACCAGCAGCCACTGCTTCCCAGTAGACATGAACTGGGCTACCTGCAAGCAGATGGACAAATACCTTTTCATCCTGAGCAGGCAAACACGGCCCTTGGCACTGATGTATGCTTAGGTACACCCGTGTGAAAGAGGTTGTGCCCTTGCATTGATCTATGCTGATCAACACAGCTCAAAAGGACATGGTGTGAAAGAACCCAATGCGTCACCCACAGGCATCAATATTCAGCCTTTCATATTTCAGCATCTGTTAAGGTTATTGGCTTAAAGGGGTTGTAAAGACAGAAGGTTTTTTTTTTTTTTTTTTTTTTTTTTTATATCTTAATGGATTCTATCCATCAAGATAAATAGCCTTCAGTGTGTAGCAGCCCTCTAATACTTACCAGAGGTCCCTCTCTGTCCAGCAATGTCCACTAGTATCTCAGCAGTGCGATATTTTCCTTCCCAATTGGCTAAGACACAGCAGCAGCGCCATTGGCTCCTGCTGCCGTCAACATCAGCTAGCCAATCAGGCGAGAGGGGACAGAGCTCTGTGTCTGAATGGACACAGGGAGCTGTGGCCCAGCTAAAGTGCCCCATAGCAAGCACACTCAACAGGAGGGAGGGGCCAAGAGCACAGAAGAGGGACCCAAGAAGAGGAGGAGCAGCAGCCAGGCTGCTCTGTGCAAATCCACTGCAACAGAGGAGGCAAGTATGACAAGTCCCCCCCCCCCAAAAAAATAATAAAGACTTTACAAATCACGTTAAGGCAACAGACTTTCTATTGAAGACAAATTCCAGAATGACGACAACGAAGCTTAGCTCACTAGCTCTGCCCGCCCATCCATAGCCTGCCACATACCAAAAAATAGCCTAGGGGAAAAATGGAATAATTTCTTTAAATTCCACCTTAAAAACAGGCTGCTGACTGGTTACCAGAGAAAATTTCTGCCATTACTTCAGCCCTCTCAAATAAGCCCTACACTCCTGATAACATTTATGTCCAGGACGAAGGGTTAATAAAATGCCACCACCCAGTAAATGTTATTCGTTACATGCAGGACGGATCGTTCATTAGCGAAGGGGGGACAATTTCCCCAACCACAAGCAAAGACCTCATTCACATACTGCATGTACAACATAGTCATGAATGGGCACATTGTTTTATACAGAAAAAGGCAGCTATAGCACTCCTGCTCCTGGCCCCCTCAGCCTCCAACAACCCCCTCATTTGTCAACTAAAAAATCCCTCAAAGAATCTCTTGTTCCCTCCCATAAATACCCCAAAATAGAAGCAGTTTTTACGGTTACGTGCAACAACAGGAGTGAGAGCAAAGAGATACATCATTACCAAGAGATCTCATGGTGCACTGATCTCAAAGACATCGCTGAATGCAGCTGTCCATTGTCCCTCAGAACGTATGTGATCTTTTGCATTAGTCCAAATTAATACCAGGACATGCAAATGATGAGATGAGGGGTTAGCAAGGTGCATTCTGAAAAACAAGAGGCGTAGAGACATTGCCTATAGCAACAACATGTAGTGAAGGGGCTGAAAGGAAAGCAAGACCTTATACTTACTGCTAAACTAACAAATGTTCCATTTTGTTATAGGTGTTTTAGAAGGTAAAACAAATAAATAAAAATAAATTGGTCTTTCAAGTTCTTATTTTTAGACTAAAAATCAAAGTGTGCCTATGTTTCGGAGATAAACTCAGTAGAATAGATGGAGCAATTTAGCAAAAGAAAACTGGGCAGGGCTGACACAGTTCAATCTACAAAACATGCTTTGCGTTTTCGGGGTACAATAAGAGCTGACTGCATTTCTGGCATATCAATGGGTATGCTGTACTTGCAGGGTCTTTTAGGGTCCATGCACACCAGGCAGCAGGAAGAAAAAAAAAAAAAAAAAAAAAAACAGCTTCTATAGAGCATATTGTACACGTTTAGGCATGGTTGAATTTATAAGCATTTTTCCCCCAAACACTAGAAAAAAAAAAATGTGCACTTAGAAACGCTTGACACTCCTAAACGCCACACTTGGGAGGTTTTTACTTTTTCTTTTCTCTGCTTAAAACCTAAAAAATAAAACAAAAAACACATGTAAATTAAAGTAAAAACATAGATCAAAATGGAAAAAAGGAAACTTGTTGCACAGCAACACTTCTCTCGTAGTGAGTTACCATACAGGTACAATTTACCTGCACTCATTGTATTCCACTTAGATCGTACATGAACACCCTCCGAACACCACGTTGTTTGTGCTGGCACTTGCTGCCACTGGTTGTAATTGACAGCTCACTAGGATATTAAATACAAAAAATTGTGACCCATCCACCTCTCTGGTGTCACCGAAAGCCCGATGGCAGCTTAGGAATTTGGCGAACATGCTTCCAGTGGTACATTTCTGAAGGTACATGGTTTGGGGCTGATCTGAAGCTGAACACATAGGGTGTGTGCATCAGTTCATCAATTTTTGCACTTGCAGTTGTACTTTTAATGGCAGGGTAAATGCTTGCCATTAGCAGTAAAACTAGATGTACAAAAATTGAAAACTAAAAGCTGCACAACAACAATGAGTTTTTTTTGTTCAGCCCACAGGTGAACAAAAATTTCATACTGCGTCCATTGCATTTTGACAGCCGATCCCGTCAAGCGTCAGAAAGCCTGAGCAGCAGCTGTTTTTATTTTTGTTTTTTTTTAAACTTTATTGAAAATGTCCAAATTACACTTTATTCCTATGCACCCCAACAGTACAAAAACATACAGTAATTTCAGCTGATCTCCAGTGTGTTGCATAAAAAAAACTCTCACCTATAAGGCAGCTCTGCAGTATGAAAACAATCTTTCTCTATGTGCCCTTAAAGTGACTGGCTTTGATCAACTGCAGAAAAACATCAATTACTGCACAAAGTATGAACAGGCCCCCTAATGTGCAAAAGAACGCGGACCTCTGACTTATTGTAGATCACGTGTGTCAAACACAAGGCCCGTGGGCGGAATCCGGCACACCAGACACATGGCCCTCGCACCTCTCTTGCAGTAACCCCCTAGTCTCTGCTCCTCCTTATCTCAGCTGAGGGCAAAACTCCGCCAGATCCTGCGCTTTTCCGTGCAACCACAGCTCCCCCTTGTTTCCGCCTCCCCTGGTCTCAAAATTCAGCAGACTCCAGCCCTCCCCAAAAGGAAAAGAATATCCATGCTGATGTTCCCGATGGTGTGCAATAATAACTCCAAAGTGTCTGTAAAATATTAGAACGTGTATAGCTATGCTTATAATGAACGGTGAATACCATAATAAAATAGACCCATAGTAATAAGTGACTAAACACAAGGAGCAAAGTAGATAAAAAATATGAGTCATTTATAATTTCATATTAAAATATACATATTACTCTATCATCTTTATTTTATTTCCAATTTTCCCCTCCTGCATATGTTTTTTCAGTCTTTGGGGCTGTCTTTTTTCCCCCATTTTGCCCGGGAGCTGCGATGTGCTCTGGGGCACCCCCCCCCCCCCCACTCGTTGTCATGGATACGTGGGAGTCTGCGCGGGCTTGGCCTGTTGCGCATCAGCGCCATTCACTACGTTGGACATCCGACGCCTTCTTGGTGCCACCAGGGCGGCGTATTTGCTCCATCACTTTGCCTGGTTCACTGGGGAGCGTGCCTATGCCATTGAGGGCGGCAACTGAAGCTCCGGCGAGGCCACCTCTCCACTGGAATCATGGCAGTGAGACGCTGGTGGAGGACCCCGGGACAGGCCAATTGCCCATAAACACCCTCAAATCGGACTTGTCGGTCCTGCTGTCTGTGGGTCGGCTGCACACCACTCTAGTACCAGATCTCCCCATAGAGGGGGAACACACAGGTATACTTATTGTGAGCTTGTTTTCGTTTTAACTTTTCTCTCTTTCACATTTCCTTTATCGTTTGTTGAAACATTTTTCGAATATTGCATGGTGGTTTCCATGTAAACATCTTACTCATTTATCCTTTTTTTATTTTGCTCTCCTTTCAGCGGCTCTCACTCACCCACGTTCTTTTATTTCCTTTGCTCTTTGTGTTTGGTCACTTACTACTATGGGTCTACTCTATTATGGTATTCACCGTTAATAATAAGCATAGCTAGCTATACAAGTTATATTATTTTTACAGACACTTTGGAGTCATTACTGCACACCATCAGCATAGACATTCTTTTCCTTTTGGAGAGTTTTAGGCCCTTGCTTTGTCTGGGGGTCCACACCACCACAGCTCCCGGGACAGACACTTGGGATGGCCTCCATTCGCTCAGTACTATAGGTTTACATTTTGAGCACACAGGTAGAGAATGGAGATTTTCCTTCTTCCTGGTTCCTTTTGCTTTCTTTCACCAAGGTTCAACGATAAAATAAAGGCCAGTATAATCTATTTATAGATATGGCTTATGCTTCTACTCCTGATAAGGTGGTATAATCCCTGAAACGCGTTGAGCTACTCAAGGTACAACTACGTTCTTACAATATGATGTATTTTATGTCATGCATTGCCTTTTTTAATGATCTTTGGTATGGAGCAAGTGGCTCATGATACCATACATTGCATACGTGTCATGTTGATATTCTGGTATATTGATGTACTGCATTGAGTCATGGGTGTGTACGTTTACCAATTTTTCACATTGTTGTATATGCCAAATGGACATGTTTTGTCATATGTACTTGATCAATAAATATGCTTTAAAATTATTCTATTCGGTTTCTTTTGTGTGCTTCATCTAAAGTCCCAAACCCTCCCCTTTACTTGCCAATGAATAGGGATATAGGCACCTTATCCCAGGTGCTTCATTTAAAGTATCAACCTTTTTCCTTTAATCAATTCATGGTCAGAAGAGTTGGTCAATCAGCTGTCAAAATGCCTCACCCCACAGATACGAGACTTTTGCCCAATACATCCATGTAATACCTTTATCTCTGCTCCACGTTATTTTTTATTTTTTTTCAGAAAATAATGTACTCACTGATATCTTACAAATAGGACAGCAACATCTACTAACCCACAGTGATTTCGAGCACGCTTCCTACCATCCCCAGGCATTTGTCCAGTTCTACAAAACGTAGCCATGAATCACACCTTTGTGTTTTAAAAATTGATTTTATTATTATATCTTTTTATGGGCATATTAATGTATTTTTAAGCATTTTAATCCATATTTGTTAAAGGCATTAAAATTCATTCATTTTCTTTAAAAGCTTGCTGTCACGGGCAATTCCACATTGCTTATGCACGCTTTTGTTGCTGGTCAATACGTTTATTTTATTTTTTTGCACATTCAATGATCAAGGAATATACATAAAAGGGAGAGGAACATTAAATAATAGATTTCTTTTAATGGCATAGATCTGCTATAACTGCACAACGGTTTTTTGAGCGTTTACCCTCCATTTCGATGGGACTGCTTCACATTCAGGCATGTTTAAATCTCAACACAAAAATATAATATATCGCAGCTTAAATGTGCAGGTGCATTACTTTTCTTTTTTAAAGACTGTTTGCAGTTTTCAACTGGTGATCCTATCAGTAACACACTTCATGCCCTTGGGTGACAATGCCAACTCAGATCTGTATATCTATGAAGGAGCAGAACTGTCAGCCTGAGCTGCTCTACTGACTGGACTACAAACACCTCTTCCTCGCCTCATCTCCATTACATAGGACTGAGGCGTTCTGCAGTTCACAAAAAGATAGCTAGGAAAGGCAATAATATTGAGTGAGATATCAGTTAAAGCGGTAATAACCCAAAAAACATTAAAATTGCATACTGTAAAATTGTGCTTACAAAAGGTCAGCGTGCATGTAAAAAGCTTCATCCAAAAAAAGGAAACTGTTGCTACAACTGCTTATTAAGTGCGAGGTGTTCAGCTGCAATTTGTTTGTCAAGTCCATCTAAGGCAGTCCAGTGGGAAGAAAAAAAAAAACCCACCACACACACACACACACACGAAATCCCCAACAGGGTGGTAAAAAACGCAACGGCTTCTGTATAACCAGGGTGCCTATACATGGATCGAAATTCGCCTGGTCCCTGCTGAACCAACTGAAATTTTTGATCCATGTATGGCCAACATTTTTCTGCCATCCTCTACCCAGACCAATAACGCTGTTTTCTAAACATATCTGCTTTACTACTTCAGCCAGAATGCAGATACCCCGAGACAGAAAGTGCTACTAGCAGCAGGATCACCAGGTGAAGTAAAGGGGGTCAAACTAGTATTTTTCTGCACTTTTGGAAAATCTGAACATGGAAAAAAAAACCTAATGCAGCCACCACATTGAAGCACTAGTAAGCTGTACAATATTACATTTGGGTTCTTTTTTTTTTTTTTTTTAAATCCTTAATAAAATAAATAAAAATAGTGAAAAACCTATAACTTTTTAGGACAATTCCCATTCATGTACACCAGCTTATATAAGGGTAAGAGGGAGCTTCTACTCTATTTGCACATCTCAAATAAATCCCGAAAAACCTATTATTTTAGTATAGAGATATGATCTGTTATCTTCATTTACAACAAACTTCAGATAAAACAGATACAAGAAATATGGATAATAACCACAGCAGTAAACATGCACTCCATTGTTGGAGAATCAGGGAAAATAATAGGTGCCTCAATCTGCCAGAGCAGCAGTGCAAACCACAGTTTAATGCGACAGTCCAATTTATCAGCAATTCCGCTGCATCATTTGCTCATATTTTACGCCGAGGCCCAGATAAGTCGAGATAAATTATCGTAGGGGGATATCTCTGTGGAAAGCCTTTCAAAAGGCATGACATGATAAAGCAAATAACTGTTTTTGAAAACTTTCTTTTTCAGAATGGAGTGTTAGTTAAAGTTCATCCATCTGTAATGAGATGCTAGGCCAACGTGCTGGTGGAAAACATTCACCGTCCCAGAGACATCAATCCTCTTCCTCATTTATCACTTGACACAAAGATGTTCTCAGGGTCGCCAGAAAGAGCAGGAGGCAAGGGAGCCAAACCAAAGGCAAGAGCCCAGATTCTCTCTTGGGTTGCAGCAAATATTAACACTCATCCAAAAGGTCTAGAATTCCCAAATCGTACAGCTAGCCTTGATCTAGTTATGTCTGAACTGCAAGCGTATGTTCGACAAGCTTGGGCAAGGACTTTGCTCTCTGAGATCTAGCCTGCAAAAGGACTAATAAAAATAAATCAAAAACAAACTACGGTACATCAAATTGGGAGTACATAAATCAATGCAAGATGTGTGTAGAAATGAGAATATGGCCAAATACCCATCCATGCGGTATGTTCTAAAAATGTATTACAGCAAAAAGTTGATAAAGAGGAAGAAGAAGGGGGGGGCAGCAGGTATATTTTTTAAACACCTAAGTATAGTACTACTTGCATCACATCATTCTACATTGTTCTTTTGCTTCACCAAGCAAAAAAAAAAAAAAAAAAAAAAAAAGGGAGGTACCATATATACTCAAGTATAAGCCCATTTTTTAGGCTGTAAACCCCCCCCCCCTTAAACTCGAGTGAGCCGTACCTTCGATTACTAAAACAGCAGGTGTCTCCCCGTGTCATGCAGTTTGTTCGGCGGCCGTCCATTGTAACAAAGCCCCGCCTCCTCCTCATCCATGATAGAGGAACACCGATACAATGCTGGGAAACTGTATCAGTGTTCTGTCTATCACGGACAAGGAGGAGGCGGGGCTTTGTTACAATGGACGGCCGAACAGAATGCATGACACAGCGGGAGACACCCACTGTTCTAGTAATCAAAAGGTACAGCTGCGAATGGGCACAGTGAGGCTGCGAATGGGCACCGTTTACCCAGCTTATACTCGAGTCAATACGTTTTCCCAGTTTTTTGTGGTAAAATTAGGTGCCTCGTCTTATATTTGGGTCGGCCTATACTCGAGTATATACACGGTAATTCTTATCAAACTGAAATTTCAGATTTGGGAAGACGCTGAAAAAGATTTAAAACAACTTGACAATTTCCTAAAATGTTTCAAATGACTGGAAGTGCTGGAACACACCTAGGTGTCTTGAGCATGTTGAGTTATGGCAGGAAATCTCGCTATTGGAATATTCAGGACATAAGAAGCTAGGGTCTGACTCAGCCCACCATGCTCAACCTATAACAAACTCCAGTGGACTGATTATTTTTGCCCCATTCAGATCTCACGTTAGAGGGAACTAGCATTCCGGCTCACAATTTTTCAATTGCAATTTAGTAGGGGTATTGAAATTAATCGTCAAATCGATGCATCGGGATTCGACCGTCCACGATGCGGCATCGATTCTATAGCTTTAAGAAATCAATTATTGAGGATGACGTCTTCCTCAGGCCATGCCACTGCATCATGCCCTGCCGAAAGCAGCTGAAGTTTCCGCGCTGTTTTTTCCTGCCTCTCGCTGACGTCACCCCCCTGTGTCATAAGGAGAGGAGGCCTTCCATCAAACACCCTCCCTCTCCCCTCCTCGTCCCACCCCCTCACCAGCCAATAGAAAGAGATCCTAGGCGGCGGAATGCGGAAGTGAGGAGCCACGCTGTGTGCACGTTGATGGGAACATGCAGCGCCGGGGCCGGAGCTTGTGGTGGCTGGAACTGTCCCTGATGCTGGTTAGAGTGGCCACGGCCGGCTTATGGAGCTCCGAGGAGGAGAGTGGAGCCATCAGTGCTTTTGGTCCTGGAAAGGTTCAGGGCGGCCACGGCGTAAACAGCCGGAGGTGTGATGGATGAGGCGGAGCCGGAGAAGAGCCAGAAGAGTGGTAGAGCCAGGTGAGGGGGCTGCGGGGAGGACACTGAGAACTGACATGGTAAGGGAGGTGCCAGACTGTATGCAGAATGCAGATAGGGCAATACAACCAAAAATGATGTGCAGTGCTTTGCCGTGATAAATGTACAAAAGAGTCTTTATTAAGTAGTGAACAAACATAGTCCTGAACTATATATAAATATATAAATCTATGATCTGATTGAAAGAAAGATTCTGTGTATTCAAAGTAATTCCAGTGACAGCATATTCCCCAGCTGGCTGTCAAACTACCTAATGTCATTCAAAGCCCCTTCCTCCCCCCGCAGGTCCCCCTATCTCTCGCCCAACGCGCCCCCCCACCTTTTATATATGTCTCAAACTACTCCTGATCACTAACCCCAGATCACCCAAACTACACATCAGACGGATATGGCTACCCGCCCATTCTTCTTCCACCTCCCCATTCAAACAAATGGCCACCGCATAGCCCTCACCCAACTCACCTCCATTCAAAGGCTCCAACCCCCACCCCATGTAGCCCTGAACAATCTGAGGTCCCATCCATTCTTATCTCTGGACCGAACCCTCCATCCTTCAGTTCCTATCACCTCCCCAGACTCTTCCATCGAATAATATTCCTGGACTCTTCCAGCCTTCCATTCCTATCCTCCGATTCTTCCATCCTTTTTTGCTTACTCATGGATTCCTATTTGCCTATCCCTGAACTCTTCCATTCTCTCTCCATGGATTTCACCATCTTTCAATTCTTATCCATTGACCCCTCCATACTTCAGTTCTATTCCCAGACAAAAAAACGCAACACTTTTGAGTTGCCTTTAGGAATAATGGCACCAATAACACAAGTCACGCATTTTGCCTTGGTTTAGAATCACAGGCAGAATTGCGGAGCTTATGCCCGCGATTCCAAAATGCCTAAATGTGGACACAGCCTTAAGGTCTGGTACAGAGACAGGGCCAAATGCCCTCTGGAAGCTTATTCTCTCACTGGGCACAAACTGATCAGATTAGTCAAATGTTCCTGTCGATTTCTATCTAGACAAAAAGGAACAGTAGCACAGAGAGACATCTAAATGCTTCAAGCCCACAGATATGAATCCATTGCCTAATCTAACCCTTTTCTTAGTGTTTTCTCGTATCTAGAGACAGCCTTAAACCCTGGTGTAGAATTTGTTTTCAAGAAATTATGCACTCACTGAAATCTAACAGGGTAGCATAGGTTACAATTGCAAAACTAGCGACAATTTTGAACACACTGCCTACTATATCTGACCCTTAATTAGGATTAAAGACAAAAACATTATACCACGGAACATTTGAAAGGTGCCAATAATGTCAGTCATTAAAGTGGAAGTTCATGCAAAAACTAAAATCCCTGCATCTATAGGCACAACAATCTAACACTAACCTATCTAGTAAAGCCCAGTAAAGAAGAGAAGAGAAAAAAAAAAAAATATAGGGAAAAGGAAGGAGTATTCATACCTTTTTTGAACCTGATCTCCAGCGGCGAAAGCCCTATGATTTGTTAGAATATATGTACCCATATGTCTACCCTTTACCCTATCACCATATAGCTTATATATGCTGTATCTTTCCTTTTTTGCGAAAATACACAATTATAAAATTCTAGCACTTAAAAACCATTCACCTTTGTGGTTTATATGCATTTTAATGTAAATATTAATTTAATTTGCAGCATTTTGAATATTTTAAATTCACATTTTGAGGTCTGGTAAAAATGTGTTAAACTGAATGTAAACTTCTTACAGAAGCTTTGTGAATATAAACATTAGATAACTTATGAAAAATTGTACAAAACAGCATTTTATTGTACAAAACACTTTATTTTTTTTTTTAAATGTGTGTATATAGCGATGTCCTATACCTCCACACCTTCCTGTCTGATAGTTGGGTAGAGATCCATTGCAGCTTGTGACATGTCCTGCAACTCCAATTGAGCTGCATTTACACTACAGCATTTTGAATCGCAGACAGATCTGCCCGCGCCGTGGTGTGAATGACAAAACACGGAACTCCCATTTGAATGGGTCTGCCAAGTAATAAAACGTGCTGCAATCGCAGCAACCCACATCACAGGAAGCATGCCGCCCAAAAATAGTTCAGGCACTACTTTGGGGGCGACATGCGTCCTGCGGTGAGGGTTGCTGCAATTGCAGCAGGTTTTATCGTGCGACAATCATGGCAGATTCACGTCGCTATCTGAAGCATTGTTCTAATGAATGGCATCTCAAAATGCGAGTGCCGTGTTTTTTCAGTCACACCTCAGAGCTGTCAAATCGTAGGCAGATCTGTCCACAATTCAAAACGCTGAAGTGTGAATGCAGCCTTAGTGCTCCTGCAGTCATGAGTTGTCATAAGCCAGGCAAGCTGCAGAAACAACCTTGGTACTGGGCAAAGCGAGAGTGGCAACACAAAATATTAGATGAAAAAAGTGTTGCTACTCTGAATAGGGAAGGAGAGGGAAGCATAGGGCATACTAGGATCAACTAGGTATTGCCAAATAAGAGAATAGCAATAACACCAAAACATTGAGCACACAGCAAGAAAAATTATTCTGAGAACCAATAGCAATTAGAAACTTTTTGGGGTTTACTGAAACTTTAAAATGGCCCTTTATCAATTATTAAACAGATCTGTGGGTCTTTTTCTGCACTTTAAGAGCACATTTCTCATCTAAATTTTTCCAAAATCAGAGATTACTCAAGAAAACAATTTTCCACGGTAGAAATGTCAGCATAATGTTTTTTCCTTCTCATTGGGACCGCCTACCTAAACATCTGTATAGTACAATGCAACAATACATAGCAAAATTAGCCACACAGTAATTAATGAGATTTCTACCATAATTGCATTGTTTTGCACTGAAAATGCTTTTTTTTTTTTCTGCAGTAAAACAAGCTACAACTATAAACAGGCCCTAAATGTATCAAACATATGTGTTTTAATGTGCGATCGGGAATGAAGCTTACAATTTACAACACATAGCCCTATGATGTAATACTCTATTCACACTTCTGTGCTATAGGTGTTCTTTCCTGTACCTAAAGCACTTAGAGAGTAATGGATGCAGACCCATTGCGAGGGAGGAATTTTAGGTTTCATGGAGACCCAGCTTGCAGCAATCTTCAGGAAGGGCTTCTTCCACAGAAACAAATGGCAACATGTATAATAAATAAATAAATAAAACAAAATAAAATAAAAAAAGGGGGGGGGGGGGGAGGTACTACATATCCCTATGTGGTTGTACAAAAATGCAGGAAGTATGGAAAACACACAAAAATGCACTATAAATAAACACACTGCGATACTTGAAAGCATGAAAAGGCAGATTACTACACTTTCTATTTTAAGTACTAAATTGTGAATGGAATATCTAGTGTAAAGTGTCACAGCCAAATGGGGGGGGGGGGGGGGGGAGAGGGGAGGGGATGCAGCACATCTCTCCAGTATATGTACATTTCCCATTTTGATACCTTCATAAAGTGCTGCAATTAATAAAAATAGACCTCTGGTTGGGGGTCCTAATGCACTTCTGATGTACTATGGAGAGGGTTTCTTATTTATATAAAAGTTAAAACCTGTGGAATAAGAAATATTTATGTATAAAAAAAAAAATTGTTGTGTGGTGTCTCAAAAATTAGAATTGTTCTTTTGGATGTGATAAATAGGGATTTGGCACTTTTGCAAGAGCCTTTTGTTCTTTATTAATGTTAAAGAAATATACGCATTGATCTACCAGAAATCCAGTGTTCTTACAACTTCCTGTTTGGCTCTGACCTTTTTGCACCAAAAGCGCAAGTGGCATTGTCAGCCTCGTCCTCTGGATTACAGAACTCCATGAATACTTTTCAAGGCACTAATTATATTTACATAATTTAGTTGCCATTTTCTGACTACATTGAATTATTAAACCTCAACACAAAAATGCAGAAGCAAGCATAAGAATGTGAAATAAAGATAGCTCCAAATTATTAACACACACACATTTACTATTGTATTGTAAGCACACATTTTCACTGTTGCATTTCTTCTAGAGCTGGCACTTCCTTTGACTGTTCTGGAAAACAGGATTATAATATACTTTTAAACAAGCATGACATCTGCCTTTCAAATGCCACCACTGACTCACAGCAAGTGGAAGCATCATATAGATATGTTTTTGAAGGCAAGGAGGGAAGATGGATGAAGAATTGCAACATGTGCAATTTAATTTAAAGTTCAACTGCAGGCAGACAGAAAACACCATATAATGCAGCTGTGCTTGCCCTTAGAAATGTCCTTTACAGGCAACCAGCACATGTAGCCGATTCCATCTTGATATACTGCTCTATCATCAACAGTAGCTGGACAGGGTGAAGGAAAAAAAAAAAAAAAAAAGACAGCATTGGATCTAGACTGTTGTGCATTCACATGCTCACAGGTAGGGATGAGCCCAATGTTCAAACATGGGGTGTTTGCCGCTCACTGAACAACATGCAACGTTCACGGCAAATTCGAATTCCGCGGAATGTCGTTAAAGTCTATGGGACACTAACATGAAAAGTCAAAAGTGCTCATTTTAAAGGCTTATATGCAAGTTATTGTCATAAAAAGCTTTTGGGGACCCGGGTACTGCCCCAGGGGACATGTATCAATGCAGGAGCAGTGATTTTATTGATGCTTAAAGTGAAACAATAAAAATGAAACATTCCTTTAAATATCGTGCTTGGGGAGGTGTCCTTAGTATGCCTGTAAAGTAGTGCATTTTTCCCGTTTAGAACAATACCACAGCAAAATGCCAAAGCAACATTTCTAAAAGGGGGAAAAAGAAAAAAAAAAAAAAAAAAAAAAAAAAACAAACATTTAAAACTACTACTAATGTATTGTCAGGTACCAGACCCTTATCAGAGTACGCAACCTGGCTGCATTTTATTCCCTAGGGTCTCTGCTAAATAAATATATATATCTCACGGCTGATCACGTGGTAAAGAGTCTCTGTCAAAGACTCTTTACCTAGATTGTAGTTGCGGTGTGTCAGAATGACACACCGCAACAACGATCGCCGTAAATCACGTGCAGCGGCTTGATTATATATCAAGCCGCTGCACGTGATTCGCGGCGATCGTTGTTGCGGTGTGTCATTCTGACACACCGCAACTCCAATCTAGGTAAAGAGTCTCCGACAGATACTCTTTATGACGTGATCAGCCATGTCCAATCATGGCTGATCATGATGTAAACAGGAAGAGCCGTTGATCTGTCAGATGCGACTAGAGGAGAACCGATCAGCTGCTCCTCTGACGGGGACGGGGGGGGGGGGGTCTGTGCTAAATATCAGCGCAGCACCCCCCCCCCCCCCCCTTGAGGATGCCCACAATGGACCACCAGGGATGCCACCACCAGGTATGCCAATCAGTGCCTACAATGGATGCCAGTGCCCACAATGGGCATCACTGATTGGCAAGCATTATTGTTTGGCACCCATCAGTACCATCCATTAGTGTACATCAGTGCCACCTATCAGTGCCCATGCTTGCCACCTATCAGTGCCCACCCGTGCCACAATAGAGAAGGTTCTGTGTTCTCTTTACAGCTCAAAGAATTTGACAAGAACACATTTCTCGCAGGAGCAACAGGTGTATTCTGTACTTTCTGAAAATGTTCTTACCCTGGGAAAATAAAAAGGACCACAGCCTCCTAACCTAAGGACTGGTGCAGAGAAGTGTCATCCTCCTGGCAGAGCTGTCTGAAGCTGCTATATAAAATTTTATAGATAAACCGTTCATGTGTTTATCGGTTGTGTTTTAGGCGATTTGCACAAGTTCAGCTTTGAAGAAGTTGCTAGCAAAAAAAAAAATCATATCTGTACCATTTTCTACATTCAGAAAAGATTACAACCATTGACTAGGTGGCTCTTGTGAATATTGCCCAACACAGGTGGATGCATCAGATACTTTGGGGTGGATTTACTAAAACTGGAGCGTGCATAATCTTGTGCAGCTCTGCATAGAAACAGCTTACAGTTTTTTTTTTCTTCCAAAAGCCTAAATTGAACAAGCTGAAGTTAGAAGCTGATTGGCTACCATGCACAGCTGCACCAGATTTTGCACTCTTCGGTTTTAGTAAATCAATGCCTTTGTGTCATTTGTTCACACAAGGATTAGCCGTGTATTGTCAGCTAGCAGTTTCGGTTCATTCTCTAAGGTCGGCCTTGCACGGAGTACATTTTTTTCCTGCAATCACGGAGGGCCAGGGCCATCCCCACTGAGAAAAGACAGTGATTATCGCAAGAGAATCTGACAGAAAGTTGATCAACTTGGTACTTTAAGCCTGTCCATTAACAGTTCAAATCTTGGCCGGTTCCTGCTGAACCGGTCGAAATTTGAACCATGTATGGCCAGCCTTACTCTTCAAGATTAACATAGGCATGGACACATACAATTTTGCACACAGGTTAGTTGTAGGGCTGAAACAACTAATCAATAAAAGCGATTAAAATCGATAATGAAAATCATTGATGATTTTCATTATGGATTCAATGGTCTACACGCACCTTCCTCTCTGCCTGTCAGTCCTGCCTCCGTCCGAGTGTTAGACAATCCCAAGTACAAGCCGCTTTCTCAAAAGCGGCGCTCATGTGACCGGGCACGTCCGCCTCTCTCCTCCTCCCTGACGTCAGCGGGGTATTCTCAGCCCCGCCCACTTTGCTGCCTCAAGGGAAGAGAGAGATATATGTTGCAAACTTTGTGTATACAGTGGCAAAACATTCATACAATGGCAAAACATTGATTTTGGTATTTCTGGGAGGACACGTGCCCCATCATTGGTGTTCCTGGGGGGGGGGGGGGGGGGGTTGTTCTTGTACTATAAACGCCATCAAGACAGGATGCCTGTATATGACCTGTGAACACACTTTTTTTTCATTATTAGTTTAAATAAAAAGACAAAAAAAAAATGGCATTACTTTTATGATTTTTTCTGATTAATCGAAAAAAATAAATCGGACAACTAATCGATTATGAAAATAATCGTTAGTTTCAGCCCTAGTTAGTTGATTTTATAACTTTTGACTTGACTTTTATCAAACTGAGTGGTGCTTGCAGGGTCATCCGCAGCTTGAATTTCAACAGACTCTGAAGGAAAATCGCCACAATTTAAGCTATGGCCAGCCTATGTCTGTTTTAATACAAGATGAAGCGGAAGCTCCTTATGGTAGAGTTTACAAGATAGGACCTACCCAGATGAACGAGGCCAAAATTAAATCTGTGGTGGTTTAAAACATACTAAAGTAGGCAGCAAACATCAGAAAAAAAAGTGCAACAAGCAAGTAAGCATCTATTTAGGCACATTTAGTTGTCAGCTTTCACTGTCTGCTACCCATCTATGTGACCATAAATAAACTATATTCTGCAATTTTAAAACAATATGTTGAAAACGTTGATAGGGCCAGAGCCAACATGGGACAATGCCCACATCCACTGCACTCCATACTCTCCCAGAGGGATCCCTTACCTCTCTTATATGCTTGCTTTTGTGTGTTACTATTCTGATTAATTTGTGTGCTTTACCAATCTGTAATACGCAATCTATGTATCAATCAGTACATGAATGCTTTTTGTATATTGCTGCATTCTTGAAAATCCAATAAAAGTCTAGAAAAAAAAAAAGAAGTTTGAATGTTTGTTGCAAGCATTTTATTATATGTTGCAAACTTCGTGTATACAGCTAAACAAAGAAAAATTATTACAGCAAATATGTTATCACACAGAAAAAAAAAAAGACAGAAAAAGTATAACTATACTGAAGGCTTGAGGGATCCACAAAAAAATATATTAAACAACTTGACTGTTTCTTCTGAAGAATTTTAGTTTCCAAGTAGCTATTTCCATTTCCTCGTCTTCTGACACTCGATGGGTTCCATGTTACTTTACACCTAAAGTTAGCTCTCAACAGTTGGCTGTAAAACCCAAAAAAAAAAAAAAAAAAAAACACCAGTATGCACAGCGAAGCAACACTCTTTAAATTAAAAATGATCTTTCATTGTTTTTACTACTTTAAAACAGATTAACTCTAAAATCTTATTACACGCTTTGATGGGTAACTACTATATATTGCTCTTTGTATTATATTATACAACTAATCAAAAATGGCTTGGGAAAAGTCTGACCCAACCTGGAAACATCTACCAATTTCCACCAATCCTCACGCAAGGTAAATAAAAGGAACTTGATTGCATCATATACTACCGCAGATTTGATATCCCTCCTGGAAAAAAATAAAATGGATCTTCTCTACTGCAAAATATTCCTCCATGTTGCCATAATTTTGAACCTGCACAAGCCCCATTCTGCCAGTGTCTGCATCAGTTGCTGGTCTCAAACAATTTCGAATGCCGGTCCTACCTCCTAACAGCACCTACATCAGTATTCCCATAGATTTAACCTTTCATCCTCCTAGATAACCTCATACATGTCCTGCAGAACAACACCAAGCTGCTTGAATCCTACAGGTGGATGTACAGAGGATTGACTTCACAATGGTATCTGAAAAATCAGTAATGGTCTAACATGCCAAATGGTCTAAAAGTCCAACTTTAGCTGGATCAGATTTGGTCTTAGGCATCTAACTGATAAACGTATATCCTTTAGACACTGTTCTCTTTGTTTGGCTTTAATAAAGAAGGCCCAATATGGTCCTAAGTATACATTAATCTGTTCATTTTATGTAATGGAGGCTGCTGTGGCACAGAACACCGGGGAGACAAAAAGGAAAGATACAGAAGAGTTGAGTTGGCACATCAATCACAACAAGAAGATGGGCCAGCATGTACCATTTAGTGGAGGCACATGCCAAAGAAAACAGGATCTCCAACATCCTCACCACATGGCCATTGCCAACCATCAAAAGCCCTTTAAAATGTAAGCACTTGGCTAAATTCAGCATTTAAAAATAGCTATGCTTCACCTCTAAAAGCATTTCAAATAAATGCCAAAAAAAAAGAAGGAAACCAGTTTCACAATACAGGTTTCTAGCTTGAACGTCTCCGCTCTAAATCTTCAGTAGCATTGTCTTTAGTAAGCTTATGAGCCATAAGTGACAGCTGCTGTGTACAGTTCATGCCTAATGTACCCCAATGGTCCTTTTTTAGTTCCCTCTACATACTGTGTAATTATACAAATTAGCATCACCCTCCCTCTACCCAATGTGAAGATGATGACTTTGTGTAAAAAGTGGATAGGGAGTTCAAAGCACAATTACATGAATGCGTCAGACAAGAAAGCCATTTTACGACACAGAACTGACTATCAACTCCACTACCACAATTTCCACACTTGTTGCTGTTAACGTCAGACTTATCGTGTGCTGCAAACACAACAAAGCCTGGCGATTTTTTTGGTTTTCTTGCATGTTATATAGTGCTATTAGATTCTAAATAAAGCACAGCAAATTTACGCTAGTCTAAAAAAAGCAATACAGAAAAAGATGCACAAGGACACCCCTGTATGATTGAGATGGGCATTTTCTTTTGGAACGGCTGAGGTGGAATCACTGCAGAGATTAGTGGCTTGTACTTCCAATGCAATTCTTCATTTTAAAGAAAGAATATCAAGTAGGGTGAAATATAAAAAGCAGAATCACCAGTGTTAGCAGGGCTAGACAAATCCCAGGAGACTACTAGCCAAGGTTACTTAAAAACTACAGCTGGCGCCCTATTTGCTGTCAAATGAGCTGGGTCCTAAAGAAAAAAAAAAAAAAAAAAACGTGCTGGCTCCTGGATGGGACAATCTGGCTCCTGAATTCTAAGTTCCTTAGAAGAAGGACAGATGGGGGGGGGGGGGGGGGGGGGGGGGACACTTCATGGTACTAATTAGTTGACCTTCAAAAGCACTCAATGAAATCTAACCTACAGCCAACAAATCAAAGTTGGTCTACAGAAGCTTACAGGATCTTTTAATTGTTGTACATAACAATTTAAAGAGGCATAGATGTCAGGAACATACTATTATCAGGCCAATTTTATTTTAACAAACATTATCCATCACGACTGCTCTAATTCAATCAGCTGTGGACTCATTAGCAGGCAGTGAGAAGAATAGGAGCCTGCTTTAAATAAGGATTGCTGGGGACATTTGAGGGATACCTAGCGTGACCTGACAATGGTATCAGATACATTATTTACTATGGGATTACACAGACAGAGGGGGCATGATGAGCGAATAGTATGGAGGGTACAGTAAGACTGGAAGGAGCATTTTACAGTCATGGCTAAAGGGTGGGAACTGGCGTTGCAGAGCGAGCATCGCTGTGATGGACAGGGAGCGGGAGAGAAGTATTTTTTGTGTTTTTGTTCTCCAAATGCAAACACTGCCCTCTTGATTCAGAACGGTGCCAGAACAGTTTCAGCTTGATTCGAGAAGAACATGAATAACCCAGATAAGGCTTCATAGTAGCAGAGACAAACCTCTGGTGAAATTTTTTGCTCAAAAATCATTGCTACAGGCAAGGCAAAAAAATGCAAAGCTCCTCTCTATTTCATACCATACAGATTTTAGAAAAAAAAATAAAAAAAAATTATATTATATTAATATATATATATATATATATATATATATATATATATATATATATATATATATATATATATATATACACACACACACACACACACACACACACACACACACACACACACACACACACATGAAATTCAGCTGGAGCACACATTTACTATGCGAACATCAAGATCAACATAGGAGGAATTAGACATGTAATGAAAAGGGAGAGCAGGGGAGTCAGCTTTCTAAACACTAACTAAACATCCCCTCGTACTGGAATTAAAGGATTCAAAATGAACAATACTAGGATTTAAAGCTCCCATCCATCTCCCTCCACCCCAACAGAAAAGCAGCCTCTTGCTGGATCAAGTCCTCCCCATGCCCCCGGGGGAAGGGGGGTGGTCTATGCAACAGTTTGAAATCATTCAATAAAGGTTTCCTGATACAAACTAGCCATGGTTGGTGTTAGAGGACCGATGGAAACCGAAATACGGCACAACAGCCTCATGAACCCTTCTTCATAGTTATACGCCCTCAACTAGACCCTAAATAAGTACATGGGTGCTGCAAGCCAATTAGTAAAAGAAGAAAAAAAAAAAATGATTACATTAGATCAGAGATATCACAGCAGCTAATTGGCGTGCACTTCTAAACCAAACCAGCCTATGCAGTGCCTGAGCACTGAGCTACATTCTACGCAGTTATTTATTCATCACACTATCAACATACTGTACCTGGGGGGGGGGGGGGGAAGAAAACAGGATATGGATGCCACAATGTTCACATATCCAGTCTACACATCTAATCCAGGTGTAGGGCTACCCAGATTATACTCCTAACCCCACAAATCCATCTCTCGGGTACTGTTGGATCGGACACATGGGTACCACCCAAGCGTGTTTGGGGAACCCGTACAACCCAGATCTGATTCAGAAGCTTGTAATATTAAAACATAAAAATGCAATAGATTGGCCAACACATAAAACCCACATCAACAACGAGATGCAACAAGTGGTTCTTTGAAAGACAGGGTTAATTATTATGCGCTTCTCGGTTTTCTTCATCTTCATCCTCTTCACTCATACCCTTCTGTTTACCCAACTCTCTCCCTCCAATTCCCGCTTACCCTCCCATTCCTCTCCCCCGTTCCCCTTTGTTCTTCTCCTTTCATCTTCTCTCTCATCTCCCTGATCCTTCCATCTCTCTTTCATGTGAAATCTCTCTCCTCTCTGGCTATCCTCCTTCTGCTCACACTCCCCCCCTCCACCGTCCTCACTCCTTTTACCTCTCAATCTGCACTTCTTTCTCTCTTTTACCCTGCTGGCTTTATTTCTTTGCCCCTACTTCAGCCCAATAAGATGGTAGTACATCACATCGACACGGAACCTGAAAAACCAAACACATCATCCTTCACAGGTAACACTTTACCTCCAGCTTTAACTTTGCTTTTCCACAATACTCATCCCATTCATTTCCAGCTCTACATGTTATATAGGATATCCTAGGTTCTTACTGCTAAAGCCCTATTTCAAAAGTAAGTGCATCAGCTCCACGTTATCGAACCCTATTTCCCCATTGCTGGAGACTTCCCATGCCATAAACTCCTTTCTGTGCAAAATCTCTCATCCTTTGCAATGCAGTACTCTGTCCCAATGTTTCCTACGCAGTACCAGTGTTCCCCCTATTCCCTGCACAGTACAACTCCCGCACCCCACGTTCCTTGCACAGTACACCCCCCACATGGTACACTACCCGCACCCCATTTACCATCTACAGTACACTACCTGCACCCAATCTTCCCTGCAGAGTACACTTCCCGCAACCCCATTTTCCCTGCAAAGTACACTAGCTGCACAGTACACCTCCCGCACCCAATTTACCCTCTATGGTACACCTTATCTGCCATTCACAGTACACTACCCGCACCCCATCTTCCCTGCACAGCACATTTCCTGCACCCCATTTTCCCTGCTCGGTACACTTCCCACACCCATCTGCCATTCATAGTACACTACCGGGACCCCATCTTCCCTGCACAGTACACTACCCACAACACATACTGGCTGCACCCCCTCTTCCCTGCATTTCATGTGCCCCTCCTCCCACACAATCCTCTGTATAATGCCAGCTGTCCCAAAGACTAACCTCCTGGTACCCCCATCCCCAAAGTGTACCAGTTCTGGCTTCATCCCCATCCCTGAGCTACTTCCATCATTTCCTTCCAGATATCCTACATCCCATCCCAATGTTCCTCTCCACCCTCTAGAACCCTCATGTAACCCAATCTCATGTCCCCATCCCATCACAACCACTGATCTGCCCCCTGTACCCCCTAGCCATGGACCCTCTCAGCTCCCATCCATGGACCCTCTCAGCTCCCATCCATGGACCCTCTCAGCTCCCATCCATGGACCCTCTCAGCTCCCATCCATGGACCCTCTCAGCTCCCATCCATGGACCCTCTCAGCTCCCATCCATGGACCCTCTCAGCTCCCATCCATGGACCCTCTCAGCTCCCATCCATGGACCCTCTCAGCTCCCATCCATAGACCCTCTCAGCTCCCATCCATAGACCCTCTCAGCTCCCATCCATAGACCCTCTCATCCATGGACCCTCTCAGCTCCCATCCATGGACCCTCTCAGCTCCCATCCATGGACCCTCTCAGCTCCCATCCATGGACCCTCTCAGCTCCCATCCATGGACCCTCTCAGCTCCCATCCATGGACCCTCTCAGCTCCCATCCATAGACCCTCTCAGCTCCCATCCATAGACCCTCTCATCCATGGACCCTCTCAGCTCCCATCCATAGACACTCTCAGCTCCCATTCATGGACCCTCTCATCCATGGACCCTCTCAGCTCCCATCCATAGACACTCTCAGCTCCCATTCATGGACCCTCTCATCCATGGACCCCCTCATCTCATGTCCATGGACCCCCTCATCTCATGTCCATGGACCCCCTCATCTATGGATCCCCTCATCTCATGTCCATGGACCCCTCATCTATGGACCCCCTCATCTCTCGTCCATGGACCCCCTCATCTCATGTGACAGTCCCAGCTCCTGCTAATGTCATCTCCCAATGATTCCATGTCCCCCCCATGGATGTGACAGTCCCAGTTCCAGTGATTTCCTCCTCTCTTCTCCCATTCACGTTCCTCTCTTCCCTCCATCTCTCCTCCAGGCTGCTCCCCCTCTCCTCTCCATTCCTCCCTCTCCTCTCCATTCCTCTCTTCTCCTCCAGGCTGTGACTTTCCCTCTCCCGCATTCCTCTCTCCTCCACCCCTGCTGCTTTCTCTCTATTCCCGGCTCCGTGCTCTCCTTCCTCCCCAGCATTGGCTCAGCCTGCCTGGAAGAGTGTCAGCGGCTGCCCTCCTCCCGATTCCCGGTACCTTGCTGGAGTAATCCGGCTCGGAGCCCACTGATCAGGAGAAAGAGGCGGAGAGCGGCTCCGGGCTGACTCGCCATGTTCGGCACCTGCTTCACTCTGCAGCCTCTGCTCGGTGATAATCACATGCTAATCATATGCTAATACATTCAGTAGGAGGTCGGGCCACCGACAAAAACACGCCTCCTTCCCGCCCAGCCCCCGTCATAGGAGGAAGGCTGTGTAACGTCACGGCGCTCTATGAACTTCTGCGACCACGTGTGGGATACAAAAGTAACAATCCGAGGAGGCGGGAGAGGAGAGAGTATGTAGAGGGGGAGGTATGGGAGCAGGGAGAGAGATGGGGGAGACACGGGAGAGAGATGGGGGAGACACGGGAGAGAGATAGAGGAGACACAGGGAGATAGAGGAGACAGTGAGAGAGATAGGGGGGACACGGGAAGAGAGATAGGGGGGACATGGGGAGATAGATGGGGGGGACACGGGGAGAGAGAGGAGACAGGAAGAGAGAGGGGGGGACACGGGAGAGAGATAGGGGGGACACGGGGAGAGAGATAGGGGGGACACGGGAAGAGAGATGGGGAGACACGGGAAGAGAGATGGGGGGACACGGGAAGAGAGATAGGGGGGACACGGGAAGAGAGATAGGGGGGACACGGGGAGAGAGATAGGGGAGAGAGATAGGGGGGACACGGGGAGAGAGATAGGGGGGACACGGGGAGAGAGATAGGGGGGACACGGGAAGAGAGATAGAGGAGACAGTGAGAGAGAAAGGGGGGACACGGGGAGAGAGATGGGGGGACATGGGAAGAGAGAGGAGACAGTGAGACAGAAAGGGGGGACACGGGAAGAGAGATGGGGGACACGGGGAGAGAGATAGGGGGGACACGGGGAGAGAGACAGTGAGAGAGATAGGGGGGACACGGGAAGAGAGAGACAGCAAGATAGGGGGGGACACGGGAAGAGAGATAGAGGAGACAGTGAGAGAGATAGGGGGGACACGGGAAGAGAGATAGAGGAGACAGTGAGAGAGAAAGGGGGGACACGGGAAGAGAGATAGGGGGGACACGGGGAGAGAGATAGGGGGGACACGGGGAGAGAGATAGGGGGGGACACGGGGAGAGAGATAGGGGGGGACACGGGAAGAGAGATGGGGGACACGGGGAGAGAGATGGGGGGACACGGGGAGAGAGATAGAGGAGACACGGGGAGAGAGATAGAGGAGACACGGGAAGAGGGATAGAGACAGTGAGATAGGGGGGACACGGGGAGAGAGATAGGGGGGACATGGGAAGAGAGATAGGGGGGGACAGGGGAAGAGAGATAGGGGGGACACGGGGAGAGAGATAGGGGGGACACGGGAAGAGAGATAGAGGAGACAGTGAGAGAGATAAGGGGGGACACGGGGAGAGAGAGGGGGAGAGAGTGAGGGGGGACACGGGGAGAGAGATAGGGGGGACACGGGGAGAGAGATGGGGGACGAGGAGAGAGAGGATACACAGTGAGAGAGATGGGGACAGGGAGAGAGATAGGGGGGACACAGGGAGAGAGGTAGGGGAGACAGATGGGGGACAGAGAGAGATGGGGAGACACAGGGAGAGATAGAGGATACACAGTGAGAAAGATGGGGGACGGGGAGAGAGATGGGGGAGACACAGGGAGAGAGATAGAGGATACACAGTGAGAGAGATGGGGGACAGGAAGAGAGATAGGGGGGACAGAAGGAGAGGTAGGGGAGACACGGGGAGAGAGGTAGGGGAGACACGGGGAGAGAGATAGGGGGGACACGGGGAGAGAGATAGGGGGGGACACAGGAAGAGAGATGGGGGACAAGGGGAGAGAGATAGGGGGGGACACGGGGAGAGAGATAGAGGAGACACGGGAAGAGAGATAGAGACAGTGAGATGGGGGGACACGGGGAGAGAGACAGGGGGAGAGAGATAGGGGGGACACGGGAAGAGAGAGGAGACATGGGAAGAGAGATAGGGGGGGACAGGGGAAGAGAGATAGGGGGGACACGGGAAGAGAGATAGAGGAGACAGTGAGAGAGATAAGGGGGGACACGGGGAGAGAGAGGGGGAGACACGGGGAGAGAGATAGGGGAGACACGGGGAGAGAGATAGGGGGGACACGGGGAGAGAGATGGGGGACGAGGAGAGAGATAGAGGATACACAGTGAGAGAGATGGGGACAGGGAGAGAGATAGGGGGGACACAGGGAGAGAGGTAGGGGAGACAGATGGGGGACAGAGAGAGATGGGGAGACACAGGGAGAGATAGAGGATACACAGTGAGAAAGATGGGGGACGGGGAGAGAGATGGGGGAGACACAGGGAGAGAGATAGAGGATACACAGTGAGAGAGATGGGGGACAGGAAGAGAGATAGGGGGGACAGAAGGAGAGATCGGGGAGAGAGGTAGGGGAGACACGGGGCGAGAGGTAGGGGAGACACGGGGAGAGAGGTAGGGGAGACACGGGGAGAGAGATGGGGGGAGAGAGATAGGATGGACATGGGGAGAGAGAGAGAGGGGAGACACGGGGAGAGAGATGGGGGGAGAGAGATAGGATGGACATGGGGAGAGAGAAAGGGGGGAGACACAGGGAGAGATAGGGGGGACAGGGAGAGAGAGAGATGGGACGGGGAGAGAGATAGGGGGGACGGGGAGAGAGAGAGATGGGACGGGGAGAGAGATAGGGGGGACGGGGAGAGAGATAGGGGGGACGGGGAGAGAGAGATAGGGGGGACGGGGAGAGAGAGATAGGGGAGACACGGGGAGAGAGATAGGGGAGACACGGGGAGAGAGATAGGGGAGACACGGGGAGAGAGATAGGAGGGACACGGGGAGAGAGATGGGGGGAGAGGGAGAGAGATAGGAGGGACACGGGGAGAGAGAGGGGGGGACGGGGAGAGAGATAGGGAGACACGGGGAGAGAGATGGGGGGACACGGGGAGAGAGATGGGGGGACACGGGGAGAGAGATAGGGGGGACACGGGGAGAGAGATGGGGGGACACGGGGAGAGAGATGGGGGGACACGGGGAGAGAGATAGGGGGGACACGGGGAGAGAGATGGGGAGACACAGGGAGAGATAGGGGGGAGGGGAGAGAGATAGGGGAGACAGGGAGAGAGTTAGGGAGGACAGGGAGAGAGTTAGGGAGGACGGGGAGAGAGATAGGGGGGACACGGGAAGAGAGAGAGAGGAGACAGTGAGAGAGATAGGGGGGACACGGGAAGAGAGATAGGGGGGACACGGGAAGAGAGATAGGGACACGGGGAGAGAGATGGGGGAGAGAGATAGGGGGGACACGGGGAGAGAGATAGGGGGGACACGGGGAGAGAGATAGGGGGGACACGGAGAGAGAGATAGGGGGGACACGGAGAGAGAGAGATAGGGGGGACACGGGGAGAGAGATAGGGGGGACACGGGGAGAAAGATAGGGGGGACACGGGGAGAGAGATAAGGGGGGACACGGGGAGAGAGATAAGGGGGACACGGGGAGAGAGATGGGGGACAGTGAGAGAGATAGGGGGGGACAGGGAGAGAGATAGAGGATACACAGTGAGAGAGATGGGGACAGGGAGAGAGATAGGGGGGACACAGGGAGAGAGGTAGGGGAGACAGATGGGGACAGAGAGAGATGGGGGAGACACAGGGAGAGATAGAGGATACACAGTGAGAGAGATGGGGGACAGGGAGAGAGATAGGGGGGACACAGGGAGAGAGGTAGTGGAGACAGATGGGGGAGACACAGGGAGAGAGATGTGGGACGAGGAGAGAGATAGAGGATACACAGTGAGAGAGATGGGGGGACAGGAAGAGAGATGGGGGGACAGGAAGAGAGATGGGGGGACAGGAAGAGAGATGGGGGGACAGGAAGAGAGATAGGGGGGACAGGAAGAGAGATAGGGGGGACAGGAAGAGAGATAGGGGGGACAGGAAGAGAGATAGGGGGGACAGGAAGAGAGATCGGGGAGAGAGGTAGGAGGGACAGGAAGAGAGATCGGGGAGAGAGGTAGGGGAGACACGGGGAGAGAGGTAGGGGAGACACAGGGAGAGAGGTAGGGGAGACACAGGGAGAGAGATGGGGGGGACAGGGAGAGAGATAGGGGGGAGAGGGATAGGGGAGACACAGGGAGAGAGATGGGGGGACAGGGAGAGAGATAGGATGGACATGGGGAGAGAGATAGGGGAGAGAGAGGGGGGACGGGAAGAGAGATGGGGGAGACACAGGGAGAGATGGGGGAGACGGGGAGAGAGATAGGGGGGACGGGGAGAGAGATAGGGGGGACGGGGGGAGAGATGGGGACGGGGAGAGAGAGATGGGGGGACGGGGAGAGAGAGATGGGGGGACGGGGAGAGAGAGATGGGGGGACGGGGAGAGAGAGATGGGGGACACGGGGAGAGAGATGGGCGGGAGAGAGATAGGAGGGACACGGGGAGAGAGATAGGAGGGACACGGGGAGAGAGATGGGGGGGAGAGAGATAGGGGGGACACGGGGAGAGAGATAGGGGGACACGGGGAGAGAGATAGGGGGGACACGGGGAGAGAGATAGGGGGGGACACGGGGAGAGAGATAGGGGGGGACGGGGAGAGAGATGGGGGAGAGAGATAGGAGGGACACGGGGAGAGAGATAGGGAGACACAGGGAGAGATAGGAGGGAGGGGAGAGAGATAGGGGAGACAGGGAGAGAGTTAGGGAGGACGGGGAGAGAGATGGGGGGGACACGGGGAGAGAGATGGGAGGGACACGGGGAGAGAGATGGGAGGGACACGGGGAGAGAGATGGGGGGGACACGGGGAGAGAGATGGGGGGGACACGGGGAGAGAGATGGGGGGACACGGGGAGAGAGATGGGGGGGACACGGGGAGAGAGATGGGGGGGTCGTGGAGAGAGATAGGAGTGACACGGGGAGATAGGGGGAGACACAGGGAGAGAGAGGGGGGACGGGGAGAGAGATGTGGGGGGCACGGGGAGAGAGAGATGGGGGGACGGGGAGAGAGATAGGAGGGACACGGGGAGAGAGAGGGGGGACGGGGAGAGAGATAGGGAGACACGGGGAGAGAGATGGGGACAGGGAGAGAGATAGGAGGGACACGGGGAGAGAGATGGGGGACACGGGGAGAGAGATGGGGGAGAGAGATAGGGGGGACACGGGGAGAGAGATAGGGGGGACACGGGGAGAGAGATGGGAGGGACACGGGGAGAGAGATGGGAGGGACACGGGGAGAGAGATGGGGGGGACACGGGGAGAGAGATGGGGGGGACACGGGGAGAGAGATGGGGGGGACACGGGGAGAGAGATAAGGGGGACACGGGGAGAGAGATGGGGGGGAGTCAGGGAGAGAGATGGGGGGGAGTCGGGGAGAGAGATAGGGGGGACACGGGGAGAGAGATAGGAGTGACACGGGGAGAGAGATAGAGGGAGACACAGGGAGAGAGAGGGGGGACGGGGAGAGAGATGTGGGGGGCATGGGGAGAGAGATGTGGGGGGCACGGGGAGAGAGGTGGGGGGGCACGGGGAGAGAGGTGGGGGGGACACGGGGAGAGAGGTGGGGGGAACACGGGGAGAGAGGTGGGGGAGACACGGGGAGAGAGATGGGGGACATGGGGAGAGATATAGGGGGGACACGGGGAGAGAGAGATAGGGGGACGGGGAGAGAGAGGGGGGGACGGGGAGAGAGAAGGGGGGACACAGGGAGAGAGAGGGGGGATGGGGAGAGAGATGGGAGGGACACGGGGAGAGAGAGAGATAGGGGACGGGAGAGAGAGAGATAGGGGGACGGGGAGAGAGAGGGGGGGACACAGGGAGAGAGAGATGGGAGGGACACGGGGAGAGAGATGGGAGGGACACGGGGAGAGAAATAGGGGAGAAACGGGGAGAGAGATGGGGGGGATGGGGAGAGAGGATAGGGAGAGAGATTGGGGGGACACGGGGAGAGAGATAGGGGGGACACGGGGAGAGAGAAGGGGACAGGGAGAGAGATGGGGGACACGGGGAGAGAGATGGGGACAGGGAGAGAGATGGGGGGACACAGGGAGAGGAGGGGATGGGGAGAGAGCTAGGGGGAGACACGGGGAGAGAGCTAGGGGGAGACACGGGGAGAGAGATAGGGGGGACACGGGGAGAGAGATGGGGGGGACGGGGAGAGAGATGGGGACAGGGAGAGAGATAGGAGTGACACGGGGAGAGAGATAGGAGTGACACGGGGAGAGAGAGAGGGGGGGACACGGGGAGAGAGATGGGGACAGGGAGAAAGATGGGGACACGGGGAGAGATATAGGGGGAGACACGGGGGAGAGAGATGGGGGAGACACGGGGAGAGAGATGGGGGAGACACAGGGAGAGAGAGGGTGGATGGGGAGAGAGATAGGGGGACACGGGGAGAGAGATGGGGGGACATGGGGAGAGAGATGGGGGGGACATGGGGAGAGAGATGGGGGGACACGGGGAGAGAGATGGGGGGGACACAGGGAGAGAGATGGGGAGGGAGAGAGATAGGGGAGACGGGGAGAGAGGGGCGGGGAGAGAGATGAGGGGGGCTGGGAGAGAGATAGGGGGGACACGGGGAGAGATAGGAGTGCACGGGGGAGAGAGATAGGGGGAGACACGGGGAGAGAGAGGGGGGATGGGGAGAGAGATAGGGGGGACACGGGGAGAGAGATATGGGGGAACACGGGGATAGAGATGGGACACGGGGAGAGAGATGGGGAGACACGGAGGGAGATGGGGGGACAGGGAGGGAGATAGGGGGACACGGGGGGGGGGGAGAGATGGGGGAGACACCAGGGGAGAGAGATGGGGGGCACGGAGAGAGATAGGGGGGGACACGGGGAGAGAGATGGGGACAGAGAGAGAGATAGGGGGGACACGGGGAGAGAAATGGGGGAGACACAGGGAGAGAGATAGGGGAGACACAGGGAGAGAAATGGGGGAGACACAGGAAAGAGATAGGGGGGATACGGGGAGAGAGAGGGGGGGACAGAGAGAGAGAGGGGGGGACGGGGAGAGAGATGAGGGGGACACGGGAGAGAGATGGAGACAGGGAGAGAGAGAGGGGGAGAGAGATAGGGGTAGACACAGGGAGAGAGGGGGGGACACGGGGAGAGAGATGGGGACAGGGAGAGAGATGGGGGGAACATGGGGAGAGAAATGGGGACAGGGAGAGAGATAGGAGTGACACGGGGAGAGAGAGGGGGACGGGGAGAGAGATAGGGGGGACACGGGGAGAGAGATGGGGGAAGGGGAGGGAGACACAGGAGAGAGATGGGGGACACAGGGATAGAGATAGGGGGGATATGGGGAGAGAGATGGGGACAGGGAGAGAGATGGGAGTGACACGGGGAGAGGGATAGGGGGGGACACAGGGAGAGAGATATGGGGGAGACACAGGGAGGGAGAGGGGGGATGGGGAGAGAGATAGGGGGGACATTGGGAGAGAGATAGGGGGGGGACACGGGGAGAGAGATGGGGACAGGGAGAGAGATAGGAGTGACATGGGGAGAGAGATAGGGGGGAGACACGGGGAGAGAGATGGGGGAGACACGGAGAGAGATGGGGGAGACACAGGGAGAGAGATGGGGGAGACACGGAGAGAGATGGGGGAGACACAGGGAGAGAGAGGGGGGACGGGAAGAGAGATAGGGGAGGACACGGGGAGAGAGATAGGGGAGGACCGGGGAGAGAGATAGGGGTGAACACGGGAAGAGAGATGGGGGAGACACAGGGAGAGAGATGGGGAGACACGGAGAGAGATGGGGGAGACACAGGGAGAGAGAGGGGGACGGGAAGAGAGATAGGGGAGGACACGGGGAGAGAGATAGGGGAGGACACGGGGAGAGAGATAGGGGAGAACACGGGAAGAGAGATAGGGGGGACACGGAGAGAGAGATAAGGGGGACACGGGGAGAGAGATAAGGGGGACACGGGGAGAGAGATAAGGGGGACACTGGGAGGGATGGGGGACAGGGAGGGAGATAGGGGAGAAAGATGGGGGACAGGGAGAGAGGAGTGACACAGGGAGAGAGATAGGGTGGACACGGGGAGAGAGATGGTGGGGACAGGCGAGAGATGGGACAGGAGGAACGAGATATAGGGGTGACCCGGGGAGAGAGATATAGGGGTGACCGGGGAGAGAGATATAGGGGTGACCCGGGGAGAGAGCTATAGGGGTGACAGAGGGAGAGAGATAGGGGGACACGGGAGAGAGATGGGGGGACACATGGAGAGGAGTATGGAATTACAGACTGGCTTTGTAGCAAGGGATAAAGATGGAAGTGTATATATAGCCAGAACCATGTATACACTGGTCAGCAAGAACATTATGACCATTGTCAGTCAGTGTTGCCAACCTAACATTGAAATTTACTGACACAACACCCAAAATTTACTGGCATAGCCAAGGTTTTACCGGCGTTTCCAAAGGTTACAAAATCACAGTTTTAAGTGAATAGGTCAGTGTTTTGGCTACAAACAAGTACAATATGCGATTAGCAATGTGATTTAACCACATCAATACTGGGCACTTTCACCGCCTTCCTTCCCAGACTAATTTTCAGCTTTCAGCGCTCTCACACTTTCAATGACAATTGCGCGGTCATGCAATGCTGTACCCAAATGACATTTTTATCATTTTGCTCACACAAATAGAGCTTTCTTTTGGTGGTATTTATTCATGGCTCCGTTTTTTTTTTTTTTTGCGATATAAGCGCAAAAAGGGTGGAAATTTGGAAAAAAAACAATATTTTCTTTCTATTTTAAAAGAAATCAAATAAAATCGAATTTTGTCATGAATTTAAGCCAAAATGTATTCTGCTACATGTTTTTGGTAAAAAAAAATCCAGTTAAGTGTACAATAATTGGTTTGTATGATCACAGACAGATGTACGCAAATGATCATGTACAGATGTGCGCAGGTGATCACGGACATATGTGTGCAAATAATCATTGGGAAATATGATTTTACTGTTACATATGTGGAGACAGGTGTTTTGGGGACATGTGTGTTAACTTTGTGTGTTTACACTGTGGGGACTCTAGACTGGTGATCAGTGAGTAAAAAACAGCTCATACTCACTGATCACCAGCCGGCTGCAGCGATACGCTCTCCTCTCCTCACTGACAACTTTTGTGTGAGGAGAGCCGATTGCCTAGCAACCAGCTATGTATTTACATCACATGACGGCTGTGATTGGACACGGCCATCATGTGATCAGGAGGGCCAATCACAGAGCCCTCCTGCCGATCGGAGATGTACCGTGTCCGGGTGACACGAGCGCATCGGGATCGCGCCACTGCGCGGGCACGCGCGCACACGATCTTCCTCCTTCTGAGGGACATTCCTGAACGTCCACTCAGGAGAGAGCGCCCACCCAGCCGTTTATGTACAGTGGCCAGGTGGGAAGTAGTTAAGGTCAATATAAAGACAAAAAGCATTTCTTATTTCTCCAAGCGTCTTCCAGGACAGCCCATGAGACCTTGGGCTCCTCCTACCAGGACAGGAAACACGTCACCCCCACCAGATAAAAGGGCGGTCCTCCAGGCCCATGTCAGTTATTTGTGTTTCCTCCGGACGGGGGGTAACATGTTCATGGAACCTGCTCCCATAGGCCTTATAAGCAGGGGCTTTGTATGGCCTTTTTCTGGGGCATATCACTTACCTCTTCCTCTGCCAGAAGCAGCACACCGCTGGGGAGGTTGGCTGTGTTGCTGTTCTCTGTCCTCAGTGCCTGGAGAGGGCCAGGGCCGGTGTGAGGTCGTGCCCCTAGCGCAGTGCATTGCACTCTAGCTCAGCTGAGCTTCGGTTGTCCTTCCCTGCCGACAGCCTGGCTGATCTGAGCAAGGAATGGAGGAAGCCGCAGCGTTCGAGGGGGCGGAGCTATTGCGCTCCAAGCTGGCCCACAGGAAGTGCCTGGAGAGGGTTACTTCCGGGGCATATGACATCATCATCGGGCGCCGGAGACGAGGTTCCAGTCTTCATAAACGGCGCGAACAGAGAACGCTGGCTGCTGGTGTTTCTTGGTGTTAAGCAGCCAGGCTGTGGATGACCAAGAGGGGCAGAATGGATCCTCCTGCAGTACCTGCACAGGCAGCGGATGCAGTTCCCAACACCAGCACCTCACAGGTAAGCCTGGGGTGTTCTGTCACCACCTTACTATCCCTGTGAGTGTTCCCTCCCCCTCCCCCCTCTGTAGTAGTGGGTGTAAGGGGACACATTTCCTCCCTCCTGCACGTGGTGTTACGGAGTGATTGTGTGGCTTTAATTACATTGTGGGTCATTTATTTTGTCTTGCAGACCAAGACTCAGGACAAGGCCCAAGCGCAGCCACTTAAAAGGAAATGTGCGGTTTGCGCAAACAAATTGAGCTCCTCATGGAGCAAAGCAGTTTGTCGCACCTAGAAGGCCTAGTAAAGGATGACCCGGTTGCCTCTTGCCAGAAGATGCTTACTTCTGTTAGGGATGAGCTTGCGTCCACCTTCAGTTCCTTTAGAACGCTTATTGACAAGCTCCAGACTCCAGCAGAGAGTCCGTCTTCACTGAAGGCGTCAGTAAGCACTCCGCAGCAGGCAGAGAGTGAAGACTCTGAGGCTGAGGTCAGATCTACCCGTTCTTCTCTGGAAGAATCAGGGTCAGATACAGAGCCCAGAGATAGAGAATCCACTCGAGGCTCAAGATTTAAGTTATCTGTTGAGGATGTAGATGACTTATTAAAGGCTATCTATACTACCCTTGAATTAAAAGAGGAAGAGGTTCAGTTATCCAAACATGATCTTATGTATAAAGGATTACATAAGAGAAAATCAAGAGTGTTTCCAGTTCATAGTTCTTTGGTTGATACTATTAAACTGGAATGGGATAATCCTGAGAGAAAACCATTCTTCTCCAGTAACCTAAAAAGGAGGTTTCCTTTTGATGAGGACACTGCGCAGCCATGGAATAAGAATCCTAAGTTAGACGCACCTCTTTCAAAAGTTTCAGAAAACTCGGACCTGGCGTTTGATGATATGGGTACGCTTAAGGATCCGATGGACAAGAGGGGGGATATCTTTCTCCACAGAGCCTGGGACTCAGCAGTTGGAAACCTGAAACCAGCTCTGGCTTCCACTTGTGTGGCCAGAAATCTGGAGGTTTGGTTGACTCAGATTCAGTCACATCTGTCAGCAGGTACCTCCAGAGAGCAAATTTTAAAGTCTTTTCCTCTCCTATTTCAGGCAGTGGGTTTTTTGGCAGATTCTTCCGCTGAGTCGGTAAGAATGTCAGCCAGGACTTCGGCTCTAGTGAACTCGGCCAGGAGAAGCCTTTGGCTTAAGACCTGGTCAGGGGACTCGGCCTCCAAGTTGCGCCTTTGTGGCCTTCCTTTAACTGGCGATCATTTATTTGGCCCAGGTCTACAGGAGGCACTGGAACGCACGGCTGATAAGAAAAAGGCGTTTCCAGAGAAAAAGAGAGTTCAGACAGCCAGAAAATTTTTTCGTGGCCAAAACAGGCAACAGAGTCCTAGAGAAAAGGACAGCAGGCCGAAAAAGCATTGGACTGGGCGCAAAGGGGGAGTGCTATTTAACCCTCCTCAACAGCCCGCCAAGCCGCAGTGACTTGTGTTCCCCGGTGGGAGGGAGATTGAGGGCCTTCATCCCACAGTGGGCAGCAGTCACTCTGAGCCCCTTCGTCCTGGACCTAGTGACCAACGGGTACAGGCTGGAGTTTGTTCACCAACCACCAGAACGTTTGTTGGTCACATTTCCTCCACAAGACCGGGAGAAAGCAAGGGCTCTGGGTCTCCAGATCGGAGACTTATTAGATCAAAAAGTCCTGATTCCTGTTCCTCGATCGGAGCACGGCAAGGGATTCTATTCCCATGTATTTGTGGTCAGAAAGCCAGCAGGAAAGTTTCGACTTATCCTGAATCTCCAGACCTTAAACAAGTCCATCAGATACAAGCATTTCCGTATGGAGACGGTTTTTACAATCAAAAACCTACTATACCCAAACTGCTTTATGGCCACGTTGGACTTAAGGGATGCTTAACTTCACATCCCTATCCATCCAGCCTTCCAAAAGTTTTTGAGATTGGCAGTGAAAACGGGTATGGGGACCCGACATTTTCAATTTCAAGCCCTCCCCTTCGGTCTTTCCTCAGCCCCACGCATCTTTACGAAGGTGTTGGGGGAAGTGCTGGCTCCTCTAAGATTAAAGGCAATAATGGTTATCCCTTACTTAGACGACCTCCTGATAGTGGCAAAATCATACCAAAGGCTGTTGGAAGATCTCCAGGCTGTACAGGACTTCTTACAGTCCCTAGGCTGGCTAATAAACAAAGAAAAATCGTCCTTGATTCCGGCCCAGAAAGTAACTTATCTGGGTTACGATTTTTGCTCCGTGAACCAAAGAGTTTTTCTTCCTCAGGAGAAGATTACCAAAGTGTTCCAGACTATGTCAACATTGCAGACCAACCAGTCGGTCTCTCTGAGACAGGTGTCGAGGGCAGTGGGTCTTATGACCTCATGTTTTCCCGCAGTACCATGGGCGGGACTCCGTCAGCGTCCGTTACAAAGGTTTCTTTTAAGAAACTGGGACGGGGACGTAAGGTCCCTGGAGTCAAGGATCTGGCTTCCCGACAGGATAAAAAGAAGCCTGTGGTGGTGGAGAGCTGGTCAGCACCTAGCAGGAGGTCTCCCATGGTCCTTTCCCATTTCCCGAAGGATTACCACGGATGCGAGTTCCTGGGGATGGGGGGCCCACCTCAGCAATGCAGTAGCACAAGGAAAGTGGTCCCCAGAGGAGGCAAGGGCCTCATCCAATCAAAGAGAGCTGCTTGCAGTCCAGAGAGCCCTCCAGTCTTTTCAGGTGGAGATCAGGGGTCACAACCTCCAAATCCTGTCAGACAATATAGCGACAGTCGCGTATATCAACAAGCAGGGAGGCACGAGAAGCCGGAGGCTTCAGTCCATTGCCCAGGAGATCCTTTCATGGGCAGAGGGGAATCTAGCCTCCATTTCTGCTGTACACCTGAAGGGGAGAAACAATTGCCTGGCAGATTATCTCAGCCGTCACAGGATAGACTGAGACAACTGGTCCCTTCATCCCGAAGTCTTTGCAGACCTCACCAAGAGATGGGGTTATCCGGTAGCGGATTTGTTCGCAAACCGAAACAACCGCAAGATGGAGATATTCTTTTCCATGAACCCGGCAGACCAAGCCTTGGGGATCGATGCTCTGGCGAACCCGTGGCCTCCAGGCCTATGTTATGCCTTTCCGCCAATCAGGCTGATTCTAGAAGTCCTCCGGAAGTTTCGGCTGGAAGAGACAGATCTGATTCTAATTGCCCCGTTTTGGCCCAAGAGGCCATGGTTTTCCCTGCTACAGTCTCTGGTTTCAGAGCCTCCATGGAGTCTTCCGAAAAGGGAAGACCTATTATTGCAGGGTCCAGTATCACACCCTCAGGTGGTTTCCTTAAACTTGACAGCCTGGTATCTGAAGAAAAGATACTGAGCGCCCAAGGGTTCTCTGACAAAGTAGTCAGGACTCTCGTTAATTGCAGGAAGCCAGTTACTAGAGCCATATATTCCAAAGTTTGGAAAAGGTTTAACTCATGGTTATCTGAAAATGATAGATTAACTCATGATATTCCGTCTATTTTGGATTTTTTCCAAGAGGGTGTCGACAAAGGTCTTTCTGTTAGTACCTTAAAGGTACAGGCGGCAGCTATTAGTGTGTTCCTCCAGTTTTCTCTCCTGGAAAATCCCACTATAGCCAGATTTTTCAAATCTATCTCTAGGGCCAGACCAGTAGTAGTGAGAAGTTGTCCAACGTGGGATCTGTCCCTAGTACTTCAAACTCTGGTAGAATTTCCGTTTGAACCTCTGGAAAGTATGTCAGTTAAATTACTTACATTAAAAACTGTGTTCCTTATAGCTGTTACCTCAGCTCGTAGGGTAAGTGAGTTGCAGGCCCTATCAGTTAGGGAGCCCTTCCTCACGATTTTTGAGGATCGAGTTGTGTTACGAACCGATCCAGGTTTTTTGCCCAAGGTGGCAAGTACATTCCACCGATCTCAAAACATTGTATTGCCAACCTTTTGTAGTTCGCCACAGGGCGACTTAGAAAGAAAATTTAGTTTTCTAGATGTAAGAAGGATTCTCTTGGTCTATCTTGAGGTCACGAAGACCTTTAGGAAAACTGATGCCTTGTTTGTCCTCTTTTCTGGAGTTCACAAGGGGAATAGTGCATCTAAAGCCACATTGGCTAGATGGATAAAGCAAGCCATCTTGGAAGCTTACAAAATTAGGGAGGTCCCTACACCTTTTGTTACTGTGCACTCAACTAGAGCCTTGTCTACGTCTTGGGCTGAGAGGGCTGGTGCCTCACTGGAACAAATTTGCAGGGCTGCCACTTGGTCCAGTTACTCGACCTTCATTAAACATTATCGCCTGGATCTCCTATCAGCTCAGGAGCAGGCGTTTGGTCGTAAGGTCCTTCAGGCAGTTGTCCCTCCCTAGACTGGTAAGTTCTGGCTCATCGTCTCATGGGCTGTCCTGGAAGACGCTTGGAGAAAAGCTGAGTTAGACTTACCGGTAACTCCTTTTCTGAGAGTCTTCCAGGACAGCCGGATTCCCACCCGGTATTGTCTGAAGTTATGTGTATTATGCATATGTTTTGCAGGGTCCTACGGTTCTTGAGAATACTGACATGGGCCTGGAGGACCGCCCTTTTATCTGGTGGGGGTGACGTGTTTCCTGTCCTGGTAGGAGGAGCCCAAGGTCTCATGGGCTGTCCTGGAAGACTCTCAGAAAAGGAGTTACCGGTAAGTCTAACTCAGCTTTTCGAATATAGTAAAGTGGAGTTCCAGGCTAACATGCAACAAGGTCCTAAACAATACAGCACCCCCTCGTTTTTGGACATCTGTTCATTTTCAGGTGGACTTCCCTCCTACCGCGGCGGGGCGGGGTTCGTCATTCCCATGATCGCATTGTGCCCTTCTCCTTCCCCCTGCTGTCTTCTGGGACCTGTGTGTGTCCCAGAAGACGACGGGACCAACAGAAAGCACAGCATGAAGGCTTCACTGCCAGTTTCCCTGACTAGAAATGTCAGCTCCTGCACCCGGAGCCAATGGACGGATTGGCTTGGGGTGTCGACATTGCGGCTCCCTGGACAGGTCAGTGTCCTTATAATAATAGTCAGCAGCTACGGTATTTGTAGCTGCTGAGGTTTAATTCCCCCCCCCCAGGCAGGAACTCCGCTAAACCACCTCACCCCCGGAAGGTTTTACCCCCTTAATGACCAGGCCATTTTTTGCGATATTTATTTTTTGCGCTATAATTTTGAAAAAAAAAAAATTTTTTTTTTTTTTTTTACTTTCTGCTATAATACTTATCCAAACAAAATATAAAAAAACAAACAAATGTATTCATCGATTTAGGTCAATATGTATTCTTCCACATATTTTTGGTAAAAAAAAATGCAATAAGCATATATTGATTGGTTTGCGCAAAAGTTATAGCGCCTACAAAATAGAGGATACATTTAGGGACTTAATTTTCCCTCTTTCGTCTTTCAGGACAGCACACTTGAGAGACCTCGGCTCCTCCCCTCTTAGGAAACACCGCCTCCACCAGACTTTTAAGTCGCCCCTTCCCTTCAGCCCGTCAGTTTTGGTGTTTCCTCCAGAAGGGAGACATCACTAGGAACCTGGGCTATTTCAGCTGGTGAGGCTGAGGCCGGTACGATCTTGGAAGGGAGAGACAGAGGTCTCTCATACACAGCAGCATGGATGGGGAGCCTGGTTACCTGCTGTGGCATTGCGCTCCCTGTCCTTCCTTGGGGAGCGTGGAGGCCTGAGGGTTCGTTTCTCCACTGCCTGGGGAGGGCGATGCGGAAATGTCCAGATCCCCCCTCACTCTGAGAGTCAGCATGGAGCTCAGCGCTGGGTCGGATGACGGGTGACAACATTTCCAGCGGGGAGGGCACTTCTAGTTGACCCGCGGCTTCCTGTTCCGGCCGCGGGACGGATAAACGAACAGCGCGACGGCTGGTGCGGGCTCCATTAAGGCTGGAGTGTCAGCCAGAGGAGCATCCTGAGGCGGACCACTCCCCTGGCCAGAAGGATGTCAGAGACGGATGGTTCCCGTTCTGTGCCGGGTGACGCCAGCACCAGCCACACTAAGGTAAGTGGAACCCTGGGGTGGTGTTCCCTTACCTTATTCCCACTTAGCTCCACGGGTGTACCCCCCTCTTAGTGGTCAGAGGGGAGGAGAGGCACGTCTGGGACCCTGGTGGTGGTAGTTGGTCCTGGGGGGCGCACTCCTGGTGTTGGTCACATGGTTTTTATTTTTTAAAAAAAGACTGTTGCTGATGCTGGCGCTTGTTTTGTCGTTTCAGGACAAACCTGCGGAAAAGACAAAGCCCTTACATGTGTCCAAAAGAAAGTGCCCATCATGTAGGAGTACTTTAGGAGAGTCCTGGGGGAAGGTTTTGTCCAGTAAATGCATTGAAGGCTTAGTTAAGGAACACTCTATGGAACAGAGCTCTGACCTGGCAGCTTCTGTTAAGGAGCTTTCCAGCACTTTTCAATCTTTCATAGCATTATTTGAAAATTTTCAGCCTATACAGCCCCCAGCCGGTCCTCTGCCAGCACAGCAAGATGTCGCACCTGGTCCTTCAGGTCCCTCAGTCAGTGAGGAGTTACCGGGGGGGTTTCCAGAGAGGCTTTAGAGGATGAATCATATGGTGCATCCTCAGACGGAGAGAAGGTGGACGGCGAGTCCTCCAGATCCTCCCCATATAAACTCTCCTTGGAGGAAGTGGAGGAGCAATCCACACCACCCTAGGTATCCAAGAGGAGAAAAAATCTCTGTCTCTAAATGACCGAATGTACGTGGGTCTTGGAGAGCAGAAGAAAAAGGTCTTTCCGGTGCATGAGGTCCTAGTAGATACCATTAAAAAGGAATGGTGGGACCCAGAAAGGAAACCTTTCTTTTCTAGAGCATTAAAATGCAGATTCCCTTTTTCAGAGGATGAAGCTGCTGTATGGAACAAGTCACCTAGACTGGATGCAGCCTTTTCTCAGGTATCCAGAAAAACAGACCTGGCGTTTGAAGATATGGGGGTGTTAGCAGACCCCATGGACAAACGGATTCTCTATTTAGAAAGTCCTGAGATTCCTCTCTAGGCAACCTTAAGCCTGCCATGGCGGTCACAGGGTGGCACGTAATATGGAGCACTGGCTAACACATATAAAAGCTCATATTGAAGCTGGGACTGCTAAGGAGACGATTCTCTCCTCCTTCCCAATGCTCTTGAAGGGGATCGCATACATTGCTGACGCCTCAGCAGAATCGGTCCGCATGTCTGCTAGATCTTCTGCTTTGGCCAACTCAGCAAGGCGAGCTCTTTGGTTAAAGACCTGGCAGGGGGACAATGCTTCAAAAATCAAGCTTTGCGGAGTCCCTTTCACGGGGGGACTTGCTGTTCGGTCCAGATCTGGAGGCGGTTCTTGATCGAACGGCCGATAGAAAGAAGGCCTTCCCCTTAAAGAAAAAGTTGGGAGAACAGCCTAAAAAGAAGACCCGCTCACAAAGGAAGTTTAATTTTCCTAGAGCAGAGTCTCAAAAGAAAGTCTGGACCAACAAGGACAGAGGGCGCGGGGGAGCGATTTTTCGCCCTCCTGAACAGCCCCGAAAGCCCCAATGACAGGTTAACCCTGGTGGGAGGAAGACTGGGGGCCTTCCTCCCACAGTGGGAGTCAGTTACCTCCAATCAGTTTATTCTAGGCATCATAAGGAGGGGGTACAGATTAGAATTCTCAAGTCCCCCCCCCCCCACACAGGTTGCTGGTTATGGACTTGCCAAGGTGCGCGGAGAAGGCAGCGGCATTAATAGCCTCTCTGGAGGACCTAGAAAGGCAGGATGTAATATCACGTGTTCCATCCGGAGAAATAGGCAGGGGTTGCTATTCCCACATCTTCGTGGTTCGAAAGCCTTCAGGGAAATTCAGGCTCATCCTGAACCTGAAACCCCTGAACCTATCAATCTCCTACAAAAAGTTTCGGATGGATTCCATTTTTCCTGTAAAAACACTACTTCCTCCAAGTTGCTACATGGCTTCCATAGATCTAAGGGACGCCTATCTGCACATTCCGATTGCCGAGGACAGTCAGAAATTCCTCAGGCTGGCGGTAAGGTCCAGGGAAGAAGTAGTGCATCTGCAGTTCCAAGCCCTCCCCTTTGGGCTCTCCTCTTCGCCCCGGATATTCACCAAAGTTTTGGTGGAAGTTCTAGCTGTTATGCGTCTTCAGGGAATTTCAGTAATCGCATACATGGACGATCTGCTCCTTTTTGCTCTCTCCCCGGAGCAGCTGGTCCAGGATTTGCAGTTAGCAAAGAGTATTCTGGAACATCTGGGATGGCTCCTGAATTTGGAAAAGTCCAGCCTGGTTCCATCCCAGAGGATTACATTTCTAGGTTACACCCTGGACTCAACCCAGAGGAGAGTTTTCCTTCCCGAAGAGAAAATTACCAAAATAGACGGAGCATTGGTAGTTCTGCAGGGCAATCACCAGATCACCATAAGAAGAGCCATGTCAGCCTTAGGGTTGCTGACAGCTGCCCTCCCAGCAGTAAAGTGGGCAGGATTGCACTTCCGCCCTTTACAGTGGTTCATTTTGAAAGTTTGGGACCGCACTCAGAAGTCTTTGGACTCGGCAGTCTTCATTTCATGTACGGGTGAAAAGATCCCTGTGGTGGTGGAGAAAGGCAGCAAACCTATCGCAGGGTCTGGAGTGGGTTCTGCCTGTGTCCAAGATTATGACAACAGACGCAAGTGGCACAGGTTGGGGAGCACACCTGGGGGCGAGTCTGGCGCAGGGTTCCTGGGGAATCGAGGATGCGGTGCAGTCCTCGAACTGGAGAGAACTGAGGGCCATTTTTCTGGCCCTCAGGGCTTTCCAACAGGAGCATCAGGGACATCATGTGCAGATCCGCTCAGACAATTCCTCAGCAGTTGCTTATGTGAACCAACAGGGGGGCACCAGAAGCGGTCCCTTTGGGGTCTGACGGAAATGATTTTCAGGTGGGCGGAGGTCACGGTACTCTCACTATCAGCTGTTCACCTGAAGGGGGAATTAAACCAGAGAGCAGACTTCTTCAGCCGGAGGAAGTTGAGGGAAAGCGATTGGGTCCTCAGTCAGGTCATCTACAAGATGATTATCGAGAAATGGGGGATCCCATGTGTGGACCTTTTTCGCTTCAGGGGAAAACACAAAGGCCCCTCTCTTTTTCTCCCTACACCGCTGGGATGGGGCAATAAGGGTGGACGCTCTGTCTCAGAGCTGGCATTTCTCCAAATGCTATGCCTTCCCCCCTCCGGTTCTGTTGCCTGCAGTCTTGAGAAAATTCCAGTTAGAGAACACGACCCTGATCTTGATAGCTCCACACTGGCCCAGGAGGCCATGGTTCTCGGTCCTAAAGAAACTGGCGGTGGAACCACCCTGGATTCTACCGGTCAGGGAGGACCTACTCTATCAAGGCCCAGTCTGCTGCCCTCAGGTGGAGAGGTGGAATCTGGCTGCCTGGCTACTGAAGAGGACTTGCTGAGAAGTAAGGGGTTTTCCGAAGGATTGGTAACAACTCTTCAAAATTCTAGGAAAGAAGAGACGCGCAGAATCTATTTGAAGGTCTGGAAGAAATTCAATTCTTGGTGTGCAGAGAGCTCCTTTAATGTTCACAGTTCAGTAGCAGTGCTAGAGTTCTTACAGAGTGGGGAAGATAAGGGGTTGGCATTTAGTACCTTGAAAAGTCAGGTGTCAACTTTAAGTGTATTCCTTGAACAACAGCTAGCAGTAAATCCCTGGATATCCAGGTTTTTTAGAGCTTTAAGAAGGCAGAGACCAGTCAGCTCTCGCCCCTTTCCGGTATGGGATCTGTCCTTAGTATTGCAGGCCCTCACGGAGGGCCCTTTTGAACCTATTGAGTCTTGTACGGTGAAGTTTTTAACCGTCAAGACGGTTTTCTTAGTAGCCATCACTACTGCAAGGAGGGTTAGTGAGCTACAAGCCCTCTCTAGGAGGGCACCTTTCTTTCACGTTTTTCAAGATAGGATTATTTTAAAACCGATCTGGCCTTTTTTCCAAAGGTGGTTTCGGAATTTCATAGAAACCAGGAAATTTGTTTACCCACTTTTTGCTTAAATCCTGGGAAGGAACAGGAGCAGGTCTTCCACAAATTAGATGTCAGAAGATGTGCATTAAAGTACCTGGAGGTTACGGAGCAGTTTAAAAAGTCCGACTCCTTTTTTGTTTCTTTTTCAGGGGCAAGGATGGGTCCCAAAGCCTCTAGACACACTATAGCCAGATGGCTAAGATTGGTTATCAGTGAGGCCTATATAGCAAAGGGGGTGACAGTTCCGGAGGGTATTAGGGCTCATTCCACCAGGGCTATGGTCACAAGCAGAATGGGCTGGTGCTACACCCGATCAGATCTGCAGAGCAGCAACATGGTCAAGTTTTAAGATTTTCGTTAAGCACTACAGACTGGACTTATTGTCTGCCCAGGACCAGGCGTTTGGGCGTAAAGTTCTGCAGGCAGTAGTCCCACCCTAGGGTAAGTGCTCACTTATCCTCTCAAGTGTGCTGTCCTGAAAGACGAAAGAGGGAAAATCGAAGTTACGTTTTTTCCAGGAGTCTTTCAGGACAGCACTGGTACCCACCCAAATATTGTCTTGCCACTAGGACGTGAGAGCATCAGGAATATGAAAGTTGTTATGATGTATTCTTATGTCTCCCTAGACTGTCCGGAGGTTCTGGTGCAAAAACTGACGGGCTGAAGGGAAGGGGCGACTTAAAAGTCTGGTGGAGGCGGTGTTTCCTAAGAGGAGAGGAGCCAAGGTCCCTCAAGTGTGCTGTCCTGAAAGACTCCTGGAAAAAACGTTACCTGTAAGTAACTTCGATTTTTTTTTTTTTTTTATTGTTTATACTGGTAATGGCGGTGATCTGATATTTTTAGCAGGACTGCGACATTGTGACGGACAAATCTGACCCCAAGTAACACTTTTTGGGGACTAGTGACATTATTACAGTGATCAGTGTTATAAAAATGCACTGATTAATGTATAAATGACACTGGCAGGGAAAGAGTTAATACTAGGGGGCGATCAAGGGGTTAATTGTGTGGGGGATGGGCTTACTGAGACAGCACAGAGATCGCTGTTCCTGATCACTAGGAACAGCAGATCTCAGTATTGTCCCCTGTCAGAACGGGGATCCGCCTTGTTTACATAGGCTTATCCCCGTTCTGCCTCTCTGTACCGCAATCGCAAGTGGCCAGCGGACATCGAGCCCGCCCGACGCGCGTGCACCCACACTACCACATCCACGAACCGACGTACAGGTACGTTAGTTTGCGCATCCGAGCCTCCTTGCCACAGTATATATGTGGAAGGCGGTCGGCAAGTGGTTAAGTAGCCCAGGGATAGGACTCAGGAGGACAAGATGGTGGAATGGGTGGCACACACATGAAATTGACTCTCACAGTGACACTGACAGCAGTACAGATGATGACAACTCACCAACACGTCCCCTCCTGAGTTACAGTGACAGTCTTTCTCCATGCCAGGTGGTCCCTTCAGTCCAGACTGCAATGATAGTCCCGCTCCCAGCTTGCCTTGCTCCCATCCCGCACACAAGGCTCTGGCCACTCCGTTCACTTGCACCATGACATACTTTGGCACTGCCTTTGACAGACTGTAGCAGGCACTCGTATGGACTTGGCTGGCTCCAGACCAGAACTGTGAATGCGCAGTTCCAAGCCGAGTATCACAGCCATATTTTTTGCTGGCAACCTTTTTCTGTTACTGGCAGGAGAAAAATTACCGTTTTTTTACTGGCTGCCAGTAAAAATACTGATGACTGGTAACACTGCTGACAGGTAAAGTAAATAACATTGAAAGTATCAATGGACTATGTGTGTGGTGATGATGCCATACTTGTGCCCTGTTGCCCTACACAAAGGCAGATAGGAATTGCAGGTTCTTCATTCGCAACACTCTGTGAATGACTGATGTGACTGAGTGGGTGGAGCAATGTTTCAAATTTGACAGGAGCCAGCAGGGAAAAGAACCCCTAGATGCTAGAAGTTGGGGGAATGGTGAGGGTGGGGGCTGTGGACTCTGACTATGTGTCATGCATTTTTTTTTTTTTACAGTTCCCAATGGAACAAAGTATATAATACTTTGTCTCATCTTCCTAGGTGCCCTGTGGCACTAGCTGAAATGTCGGGCAAGGCACCCCATCCCCTTGGCAGAAAGCTGCCTGACACTGCAGCTCCCATCACAAACCTGCTGCAAGTTCCAGCACAAAGAATTCAAAGAGGGGTTGGGCATGTTTTGGAACATGACATAAGTAAAGAAGGACAATGACCTGGCTGAGGGGGATGGAGGAACCCATCTTGCAGATAAAAGAGGTTTTGGGCCTCAGAACACCTTGTCCTTATGCAAGGTGAAGAAAGAGAGAAGACCACTAACTCAGATCCTCTGATCAGAGGACAACAAGAAAAGCTGATCTGCAAATAGGGTCAATCAAGGGAATATCCCTAATTGGTTTGAAGTGCAGACTCTGAAGGGCCGAACCATGTTAAATACCTGCAGAGCCACAGAGAAACATACAGATGGGAGTAATGTGCCCAAAGTGAAACTAAACTCTCCTATCAGCCAAGAAAGTGGCCATCTTAGCTTTTGTTTGATCTATAGTTGCCATGGTGCTGCACATGTGATCAGCAATGAAACCAGTCCTTTGATGGCTTGACCGTTCAGCTGAGAGCTAACATAGTTACATAGGTGAGGTTGAAAAAAGACACAAGCCCATCAAGTCCAACCTATGTGTGTGATTATATGTCAGTATTACATTGTATATCCCTGTATGCTGCATTCATTCAGGTGCTTATCTAACAGTTTTTTTAAACTATTGATGCTCCCCCACTGAAACCACCGCCTGTGAAAGGGAATTCCACATCCTTGCCGCTCTTACGCTGCATACACACGATCAGATTTTCTGACAACAAAACCGTGGATTTTTTCCGAAGGATGTCGGCTCAAACTTGTCTTGCATACACACGGTCACATAAATGTCGGAAATTCCGAACGTCAAGAACGCGGTGACGTACAACACGTACCATGGGACTATAAAAAGGAAGTTCAACAGCCAGTGCGCCACATTTTGGGCTCCTTCTGCTAATCTCGTGTTAGTAGAAGTTTGGCGAGAGATGATTCGCTCTTTTCTCCTATCACCTTCCAGGACGGCACACCTGAGAGATGAGGGCTCCTACCTACAAGAAACACAATCAATTAACAGCTTTTTATAAGTCCCCACCCTTCCGCTTGATCCCCAGTATTGATTGTGATTCTCCCGAACACAGCAGCATGTTTGTTTTGTTTAAAGACCAAATGACCGGGGAGGGTCTGATGGTCCCCTGTTGAGACAGGTTTTAGGGAGGCTGGGAAGGGCTGAACTAACCTGCAGGCTTGTCCTTCTCACAGGTCGCCCCCAAGTTTGCACCAGCGCTCTGGCTGCAGGGAGTGCGCGCCATCTCTGGATGTGCATGAACCACCGGTGCCAGCCGCTTTCTTCATTGTCAGGAAGTACTGCTTTCCAAGCCTTACTCTGGTACACGGCTGCATCAGATAAAGTGGGCGGCGCCGGAGTTACAGCACAACCCGGAGGTGTTAGAAACTCTAGGAGAAAGCGTGGAGAGCAGCGTGGAGACAGAGCAAGGCAGTGGAAAGCGGTCGACTTGCTGTACTGATAAAGTCCCACTCAAAGCCCTTCTGCTATAATTGTATAAACAAATTAGCTGGAAAAGAAGCTTCTGCATTGATGAAAAAAATTCTCTTATCTATGCAAACGGAAATGCTGGCAACAATCAAAGCTTTCCGTGATGCCGCCGGGCAGTCAACAACCCAGGGTCCTGACACAGAGGAGCTTACCCCTAGAGAAGGCACATCCTCCCAGTAGAGTCTCTTTGGAGGGGGACCTAGTGCCCTTCTCCCACCCTCACAGTCACTCCCTCTAGCCCAGTTAGAGGAGGATGGGGGGATATGGAAAGCTAGGCCAGTTCAGAACACAGCTCAGAAAGGGAGCTGGATCCAGACCTGTTAAGTCAGACTCAGGAGGATGCCAGGTTAAGGAGACACGTCTTTACCCTAAAGGATCTGGATGGACTCCTGCAGGCAATATATGCTACTGAGGAGACTCCAGAAGCCCTAGAGTAACCTCAGCACAGGACAAGGTATACAGGGGGCTGAGCAAGGCTCAATCCAGGGTGTTCCCACTCAATCAATCCCTAAGGGATCTGGTCCCACAGGAATGGAGGGAGCCTGAAAGGAGGGTTGTCGGACAAAAAACTTGGAAAAGGAGGTTTCCCTATAATCAGCCTGACGAGGAGACATTCTTTAAGCTCCCAAGACTGGATGCCGCATTGTCTCAAGTCACCAAGCTGTCTGACCTCTCCTTTTGAGGATGCAGGCAGTATTAGGGATCTGATGGACCATAGAGCAGAATCCCTTCCTAGAAAAGCTTGGGAGGCTAATACATCACCAGCCTTAGCAGCAGCCTGTGTAGCCAGGAAAACAGATCTCTGGGTGGAGAAATTGACCAAGCACCTGTCTCAGGAATCTGAGGTGTGTGACGTCCTTGACTCCCTATCAGTGATAGGAAAAGCTGTTGCTTACCTTGCAGATGCTGCAGTTGAGTCTGCTAGAGCCTTGGCTAAAACGGCCGCATTAATCAACTCAGCAAGGAGAGCTGTCTGGATTAAGGCTTGGGAAGGATATGTTACATCAAAGGGTAAACTGTGTGGCCTTCCCTTTCAGGGTTCTGACAGGGTTCTGTCTAGGCCTTCAGAAAATGGTAAAAAATTCCCAATAAAGCCCAAAAAATAAAAATTTAAAATAATTTTTCAAGGCCCCCCAGGGCAACCACAGCATAGAGCCAAAAAGGAGCCCAACAAAGGGTGAGGCTATGGTAGGGGAAAGCAAAAGAACAGTTTATTGTTTTCCTCCCCCAAGGTTGGCACCAAAGAAACCAAGTGACGCCAAGATCAGGGAGGGGGGACGGCTGTCCCACTTTGTCCCTCAGTGGGAAAAGATATCGAATAGCATTTACATCTGCCAGATCCTGCGAGAGGGTTATCGTCTGGAGTTCTCGGCAAAACCCCCCTCTATGGTCACTCTTACACATCCCCCCAGGGATACCCTGAAAAGATCTGCCCTCCTGGAGGGTATCCAGGAATGGGTGGAACAGCAGGTGGTGGTACCAGTACCAAAGGAACAACAGTACCAGGGATTCTACTCCCACGTATTTGTTCGCAAGCCGTCAGGAAAGCATCGGCTGATAGTAAACTTACGAAACCTGAACAGGTACCTGGAAAACAAAAAGTTTACCATAGAGAGTATCTACTCCGTACGCAAAAACCTCATGTAGGAGGTGAGGGGGGGGGGGGGGGGGTGCTGCGCTAACCAGAACAGCGGGTTGCTGGGTATAATCTCTGTATAAAATCAATTAAACTGTATGCTGATACCCCATTGTGAATAAAATCACATAAATTTATATAAACACTGAAAACCTTGTGCAATATTAAGGGATGCTAAGATCTGGTGCCGGTGAATATCAATGTGCAAAAACAGCTACATGTAAACAATAAATAGTGAGTATTGCAAAAACATTAAATTCATATAAACATAGATAAATAAATACATCCTTAATAAATATTTTTGTGCAAAAAAATTAACATATAATGTGCGAGTGCTATGGTGACCTAAACATCTCTAATCAATCAAAACAATCAAAAATTAATAATATAATGAAGTAATCTAGTGTCCCAGCGATAGTAGTCCTAAAATACTCTGCTGATCTGAAGCAGAAACAACAAATAGCATGCAAATAGGTGCAACAACTTAAAGTGCAATGTGCTAATGTCCTCTAAGGTGCAAAAACAGTCCTATGTGCTCAAATGAACAGAAGTGGGGTGTCTGAAGTGCAATTCACTCTGTGTCTTCTTCGTGCTTAACACACTAGTGTAAGCAATGGCCCCTTACCTAGCGGTGCTAGGTAAACCGCAAAGAGGTAGCTGTAAGTAGCTATGATTCTTAACTTCAGGGTCCTCAGCCAGCGTCAATCCTATTTCTGTCTCCACGCTTGGCGGCGTTGGATAAACCTTATGGCAGCTGGGTTCAGATAGCTATGGTCTTAGCTGGGGTCCTGGACCAGCGCGGGTCCTAACTCTGCCTCCACATCTCATGTGTATGTAAAAACCGGTAATGAAGGACAAAAGGTACTGGATAGTGAAGTAGGTTTCAACAGGGTGAAGCTTTATTCAAAACCATATGGAAGTGTACTCACATTACACAGTGTAAAAACGAATCCTTTCTCCTACGAGCGGCGAGCTCATTATGCCTCGATGAATGTGAAAAAGCCTATTCCATCCCTACGCGTGACGTCAACGATCACGTGACATCATCCCCTGATGAACAGCCAGCCCAAGGATTTTTACAAAAATCCTATCAGAGGCAGTAGCCTTTCTACATCTCCAGGGTATATCTCTAATTCCAATTTGGGCGTGCTGACGTGCTGCATATACCGTCTGTAGGACGGGTGATCGCTTCTAGCTGGCCGGCTATTTATGCTTTATTGATCTACCTAAATGTAAGTGTGATTTTAAACCTATTTTTAATAAACATTCAAGCAGGATTACGCTATGTTGCTCTTTTCTTTCCTTTGGAATACCCCCTGTGAGAACAATCTGTAGCTGGAGGGTAATATCTCCCTAGTAGAGTGAATGCCTGGTATCTGACGGACAGTGTACCTATCCTAAAGCTGAAGTGGGGCGTTGTTGTCTCCAATCCACGAAAGGCCCCGACCGGGTTAAGGTCGCAAGCTCTTATAAGCTTGCCTTTGGTAAGCGCGCAATCCTATTATTTTTCACAGTGGTGCGGTGAAGGTCTCAATCAATTCAATTGTACATCTACCTGTCAACCGGGACTTTTACCCATTTCTCCCCACATCATCTCATCCATCTGATTGAGTCACAGATTAGGACTGTTTTTTTGTAATCAATTTGTAATGCATATTTTGAATTTCTTATCAACCTAATTTTGGGTTATTTTCACTTCCTATTTGTTTAACTTATGGGTTTAACCCTATAAGTAATTTATTCTCACAGCGCTGCTCCTTTTTTTTTTTTTGATCTGATTATTATAGTGTGTGTATCCCACTTTTAGCGGCCGCTCTAATTTCATTTTTTGATTTTGTCACTCCATTTTCTTTCATATGTTTTTTCAATATTTTTGTTAGGGTTTATTAATTTTATATTATTAATTTGTAGTCACATGTAGCGCGGTAGTCTTTTCTTTTTCCATATCTCTAATTCCATACCTGGACGATCTACTGATCTTCGGACCATCAGTCACCCAGGTCAGATCAGATACCAACAAAGTAATGTTGTTCTAAAAAACCTGGGTGGGATAATCAACACGGAAAAATCCTCCCTCGAACCAGAACAGGTCAAGACCTTTCTTGGTTACAGAGTGGACACCAGACTGCAGAAGCTCTTCTTGCCAGAGGACAAGGTGACAAAACTAGCTTCATCAGTAGGGGGCTTGATAAAGACCCCGTCATGCTCCAGAAGGGAGGTGCTAAGAACCCTAGGTCTGATGTCGGCAAGTATACCAGCCATAGCCTGGGCACAACTTCGCTCAAGAGACCTTCACTTCTTCTTCCTGTCTTCATGGGACAAAAAGGAGTCCTTGGATCAGGAGATATTACTAACCCCTCAGGTCCTGTCCTCCCTGGAGTGGTGGACAGTTTCCAAAAACCTAAAGGGTGGCAGGCCGTGGGCTCAGTGGAATTCGGTAAAAGTTACCACCAATGCCAGCTCCTGGGGGAGGTGGGCCCACCTTGGAAAAGAGAAAACCCAAGGCCAATGGAACAGCTCGCTAGGTCGGATGTCGTCCAACTACAGGGAGCTCAAAGCAGTGGGGGAGGCCCTGAAAGCCTTTCAAAAGAGCATCATGAGCAAGGAGGTTCAAGTGAGCTCCGACCACACCACTGTCGTAGCCTACTTGAGTCACCAGGGAGGCACCAGGTCCAGACTCCTGCTAGAATTATCCAAGCAGATCCTGGACTGGGCCAAAGGAAAGGTTCTCTCCATTTCAGCTGTCCACATAAAAGAGACAAGCAATACAGAGGCAGACTTCCTTAGCCGTCACCCGATAAGACAAGGAGAATGGGAAGTGAACCCCGAGGTATTTCAAACTCTGGTGCAGCGCTTTGGAAATCCGGAAATGGATCTGTTCGCCAACTGGTGAAACAGGAAGGTAAAGGGATATTTCTCAATTTCGCAAGAGCGGGAGTCAGAAGGACTAGATGCACTGACTCAAACCTGGCAGTTCAGGCTGGCATATGCCTTCCCACCCCTAGCACTGATTCTGCGAGTTCTTCAGAAGCTCAGTCAGTCCCCAGGCCAGCTCCTCCTGAAAGCACCCTGGTGGCCAAGGAGAGCTTGGTTCTCAAGCTTAAGTTCAATGGTAGTGGCAGATCCATTGAAGCTCCCGAACAGGCCGGATCTTCTCAGGCAAGGTCCAGTACTACACCCAAGGCCAGAATTTTTCCAGCTGACGGCATGGTTAGTGAGCGCCAGATCTTAAAACGTAAGGGCTGCTCAGAGAGAGTAATAAGTACCCTCCTTCTGAGTAAGAAACCAGTCACTAAAAACATTTATTCTAAAGTTTGGAAGACTTTCTGTTCCTGGGGTAAAGAAAGACAGATGACCTCCATCACTGTTCCGGTTATCCTGGAGTTTCTCCAGGACAGAGTAGAACAAGGTCTAGCGGTCAGCACCCTTCAGGTTCAGATAGCGGCCCTCTCGGTCTATCTTGATGTAGGATTGGCAAAGGAAGACCTCATTAAACGTTTTCTGCTGGCCAGGGAAAGGATTTCCCTCATCTCCAAAAGTAGTTTCCCACCATGGGACTTGACAAGGATGTTAGAGGCGTTATCTAAACACCCATTTGAACCTATAGAAAAAGTTCCCCATTACGTTTCTAACCTTAAAATTATCATTTTTGTTAGCAATTACTACGGCCAGGAGGGTCGGGGACTTGCAAGGGCTGTCCATGAAGGAACCTTTCCTATTGGTACAGCCAGATAGGGTCACCCTCAGGGCAGATCCCTGTGTGATAAACCAAAAAATGAGAAAGAAAAGAAACTTCATTGTCTGGATGTAAGAAGGTGTCACCTTACCTATTAGGGATGAGCTTTGAGTTCGAGTCGAACTCATGTTCGACTCGAACATTGGCTGTTCGCAAGTTCGCCGAACATCGAACAATTTGGGGTGTTCGCGGCAAATTTGAATGCCGCAGAACACCCTTTAAAAGTCTATGGGAAAAATCAAAAGTGCTAATTTTAAAGGCTTATATGCAAGTTATTGTCATAAAAAGTGTTTGGGGACCCGGGTCCTGCCCCAGGGGACATGGATCAATGCAAAAAAAAGTTTTACAAACGGCCGTTTTTTCAGGAGCAGTGATTTTAATAATGCTTAAAGTCAAACAATAAAAGTGTAATATCCCTTTAAATTTCGTAGCTGGGGGTGTCTATCGTATGCCTGTAAAGGGGCGCATGTTTCCCGTGTTTAGAACAGTCTGACAGCAAAATGACATTTCGAAGGAAAAATTCCATTTAAAACTACCCGTGGCTATTGCATTGCCGACAATACACATAGAAGTTCATTGATAAAAACGGCATGGGAATTCAACACAGGGAAACCCCGAACCAAAATTAAAAAAAAAAATGACGTGGGAGTCCCCCTAAATTCCATACCAGGCCCTTCAGGTCTGGTATGGATATTAAGGGGAACCCCGGCCAAAATTTAAAAAAAAAATGACGTGGGGTTCCCCCTAAATTCCATACCAGAGCCTTCAGCTCTGGTATGGATTTTAAGGGGAACCCCGCACCAAAAAAAAAAAAAAACGGCGTGGGGTCCCCCCAAAGATCCATACCAGACCCTTATCCAAGCACGCAACCTGGCAGGCCGCAGGAAAAGAGGGGGGGACGAGAGTGCGCCCCCCCTCCTGAACCGTACCAGGCCACATGCCCTCAACATTGGGAGGGTGCTTTGGGGTAGCCCCCCAAAACACCTTGTCCCCATGTTGATGAGGACAAGGGCCTCATCCCCACAACCCTGGCCGGTGGTTGTGGGGGTCTGCGGGAGGGGGGCTTATTGGAATCTGGAAGCCCTCTTTAACAAGGGAACCCCCAGATCCCGGCCCCCCCCCCCGTGTGAAATGGGAAGGGGGTACTTACCCCTACCATTTCACTAAAAAACTGTCAAAAATGTTAAAAATGACAAGAGACAGTTTTTGACAATTCCTTTATTTAAATGCTTCTTCTTTCTTCTATCTTCCTTCATCTTCTTCTGGCTCTTCTGGTTCTTCCTCCGGCGTTCTCGTCCAGCATCTCCTCCGCGGCATGGGGGGAGGCTCCCGCTCTTCTCTTCATCTTCTTCTTCATCTTCTTCTTCATCCTCTTCTCTTCTTCCTTCTCTTCTTCTCTTCTTCATTTTCTTCTCCGGGCCGCTCCACATCCATGCTGGCATGGAGGGAGGCTCCCGCTGTGTGACGGCGTCTCCTCGTCTGACGGTTCTTAAATAATGGGGGGGCGGGGCCACCCGGTGACCCCGCCCCCCTCTGACACACGGTGACTTGACGGGACTTCCCTGTGACGTCACAGGGAATGCCATAGGGAAGTCCCGTCATGTCCCGTGCGTCAGAGGGGGCGGGGTCACCGGGTGGCCACGCCCCTTTGACGCACGGGACATGACGGGACTTCCCTGTGGCATTCCCCGTGACGTCACAGGGAAGTCCCGTCAAGTCACCGTGCGTCAGAGGGGGGCGGGGTCACCGGGTGGCCCCACCCCCCGTTATTTAAGAACCGTCAGACGAGGAGACTCCGTCACACAGCGGGAGCCTCCCTCCATGCCAGCATGGGTGCGGAGCGGCCCGGAGAAGAAAATGAAGAAGAGAAGAGGATGAAGATGAAGAGAAGAGCGGGAGCCTCCCCCCATGCCATGGGTGCGGAGCGGGCCGAGGAGAAGAAGATAGAAGACGCCGCGGAGGAGATGCTGGATGAGAACGCCGGAGGAAGAACCAGAAGAGCCAGAAGAACCAGGAGAAGAAGAAGATGAAGGAAGATAGAAGAAAGAAGAAGCATTTAAATAAAGGAATTGTCAAAAACTGTCTCGTCATTTTTAACACTTTTGACAGTTTTTCTTTCTCGAACATCACGGGACACAGAGCCACAGTAATTACTGATGGGTTATATAGGTATCACTGGTGATTGGACACTGGCACACCCTATCAGGAAGTTCAACCCCCTATATAATCCCTCCCCCTTGCAGGGATACCTCAGTTTTTACGCCAGTGTCTTAGGTGATGGACGTGTAAAGATGTCCTGTGCTGAGCTCCAAAGGGAATATCCTAAGATCCTATACTGGGGCAAGCCAGGCGAACCGGATCCATTCAAAGTGTCTTTTCATGGCCGAATTGAATGGTACCCGGGCCTCGTGTCCGAAGAAACGAGGTTTTACCCGTAATGCTTCTCTTTTTAGAGAGCTGGACCCCGCAGATCAGAAAATGGCTTTAAACTTCCTAATTTCTGGCGAGGTGCTTTACGGTCCCAGAACTGTTGGATCCCCCTACTGATGGGGGCCCCAGTCTCTGACGGTTTTTTCAAACGGAGCCCACCGTGAGAGGTGAAGACTGGGTCTGTGTAAACAGCACCCTGCGGCTGGATAAGGTAAGAGGAGATTCCATAGAATTTTTGAGTTCTAGTGGCTTTTCTCCTTTAAGGTAAATGCATGCTATGCCTATTGTGACCACCGGGGGCTGCAAGAGCACAAACCAACACATGCTGACTCTGTCTCAGGTGTTGTAATCGCTGTTTATGTCCCAGCGTATCAAGCAGGCTGCAAGCAGGTAAGGTGGAAAGGGGGATTTCTCATGTTTGAATGTTCCCCCCCAGGCTAGAGAGGGGCCGCAGGGGTCTATAAAGTGGTTATACCACCCGGACTCTGCGGCCTAATGGCCACCATCTCTGAATCTAGCCGTTCAGGCAGATCTTGTACCAGTCTCTCGCCACTCCCCCCCCCCCCCGCTCCCAGCCTTCCTCCAGAGACATGACAGGAGAGTCGGCCAGCGTGGGAAGCGCCTGTTTTTTTCAAAACTGAAAGGGGGGGCGGTAGAGGGGGAGGGGCGGGACGTCAGCACTGAGTGCTTAGACTCCCCACTCAGGCCAGCTGCAGGCTATTAGAAGCACTCTGTACAGGTGCACACAGCCTTCTGAGAGACACAGAGCTGACGGTCGCATGTAAGGTGGGACACAGGCATTCTCCTAGGCAGCATTTACTGAAGTAACACCAGACTGAGCATTGGGTAGCAAGGCTTTTAGCCAGACTACATCGCTCAGCGGGCAGTGTTCATTTGTATACCTCACACCTTGTTGCTTTGCACTATGGGTAGAAGAGGTTCAAGCACCCCAGGAACCAGAGACACTAGGGGATCTCGTTCAGGTTCTGAGGGCCCCCTGTCGGCAGCATCCTCCCCCCCTAAAAGATGGGCCAGGGACGGCTAGCCAGGGAGAGCCATCGGGGTCAAGGGCTACACCTGCTTCTGGCACTTCAGCCCCTGTATATATTACACAAGAGGTTTTTTCCTCAACCATTAATGGTCTAGAGGAAAGATTAATGGCCGTGATTACGTCTTCACTCAGTGGAAGAAAACGCACTAGGCTTTCCTCTGTTCCCCAAGACCCTCAGACAGAGGAGCTCTGGGATAAAGGAGATGAATCCCTTTCAGAGGATCGGGATGGGATGGATGATTCCTCTTCGGAGGATTCAGGTGGAGAGGGACCCTCTGCGACTTCCCAAGAGGAGAAAGTCTTAGTGCAGATCCTCACTGGATTGGTCCGCTCCACATTTAAGTTGCCCATACCTGAAACTGCTAAAGAATCCTCTTCTGCTTTGGGGTCACTGAAACCTTTCCAAGCAGCACATGCTTTTCCTGTTCATACTTTACTTGAAAAACTTATTTATTCTGAGTGGGATCACCCAAACGTTTTTTTCCGCCGAGAAAGTTTTCAACACTTTATCCGATGGAAGAAAAGTTTATTAAAATGTGGGGAATACCGGTTATTGATGCCGCCATTTCCTCCGTAAATAATAGCCTGACTTGTCCTGTAGACAATGCTCAGATGCTCAGGGATCCTGTAGATAAAAGGATGGAATCCCTATTGAAGGATGGTTTCTCCTTAGCAGGATCAGTGGCCCAACCTGCAGTAGCAGCGATTGGAGTCTGTCAATACTTAAGAGACCATGTTAAGCAGGTCATCAAAGTATTACCTGAACAGCAGGCCCAGGGGTTTGCTAACCTTCCAGCGGCCTTATGCTTTGTGGTTGACGCCATTAGAGATTCTATCGTGCAAACCTCCCGTCTTTCACTGGGGTTGGTGCATATACGTAGAATCCTATGGTTGAAAAATTGGTCAGCCGAAGCACCATGTAAGAAGCTACTGGCTGGGTTTCCATTTCGTGGTGCAAGGTTGTTTGGAGAGGACTTGGATAACTATATCAAGAGAATCTCTTGTGGGAAAAGCACTCTCTTACCTGTCAAGAAGAAGAGTAAGCGTCCCTCTTTCAAACGGACTCTTTCTCCAGCGCCGGGGGCTTCAGCCTCCAGGCAGTCTCGACGGCCGCCTCCATCGGGGTCCAGAGACAAGAGTCAACCCCAGGGACAAAAGAGGTCCTGGGGAAAGAAGCCTACTAGGCAAAACACTAAGACCTCTGCATGAGGGGGCGCCCCCGCTCACTCGAGTGGGGGAAGACTGCGACAGTTCTCAGAGCTCTGGCAGGAGGACTTCCAGGACAGATGGGTAATCTCCACGGTAACCTTAGGGTACAAGCTGGAGTTTCAGGAATTCCCCTCTCCTCGGTTCCTCAGATCAGGTGTTCCAGAGACCCAGAGAAGTACCAGTCGCTCCTTCTAGCGTTAGGGCGACTTTTGTCGCAGGAGGTCATTATGATAGTTCCCGCAAAGGACCAGGGATTGGGCTTCTATTCCAACCCTTTTACGGTCCAAAAGCCAAATGGGGATGTCAGGCCCATTCTGGACTTAAGGGATCTGAACCGATTCCTAAGGATTCAATCCTTCCGCATGGAATCAATTTGAACAGTAGTTCCCACCCTGCAGGGAGGAGAATTTCTGGCATCAATAGACATCAGAGATGCATATCTGCATGTGCCCATTTTTCCTGCTCATCAGAAGTTTCTGCGCTTCGAGGTAGGAGGGCGCCATTTCCAGTTTGTGGCTCTGCCTTTCGGGATAGCCACTGCATCTCGAGTGTTCACAAAAATCTTGGCTCCTCCTCTGGCCAGATTAAGGGCTCAGGGTATAGCTGTCATAGCATACCTAGACGACCTGCTCTTGATAGACCGGTCGGTAGCCTCTTTGAATGGAAACTTGAGGACCACGGTCAGGTATCTAGAACACCTGGGTTGGATCCTCAACTTAGAAAAGTCTTTCCTAAAACCAGTAAGAAGACTGGAGTATTTAGGTCTGATTATAGATACAAGCCAGGAGAAAATATTTCTACCCCAGGCAAAGATCACTGCTTTGAGAGAGCTGATTCTGACAGTAAGGACCAAGAAGGATCCCCCAGTCCGCCTTTGTATGAGGCTACTAGGGAAGATGGTGTCTTCATTCAAAGCAGTTCCCTATGCTCAGTTTCACTCAAGAATGCTGCAACACAGTATTCTGTTGACCTGGAACAAGAAGGTTCAGGCATTAGACTTTCCGATGCGCCTGTCGCATGCGGTGCGTCAGAGCCTCAATTGGTGACTCATACCCGAGAACCTGCAGAAGGGGAAATCCTTTCTACCGGTTACCTGGACGGTGGTAACAACAGATGCCAGTCTGTCAGGTTGGGGAGCAGTTCTGGAACAGGCTGCGGTCCAAGGGATATGGTCCAAGACAGAGAGGACCTTACCCATCAACATTCTGGAGATCCGGGCGATACATTTAGCTCTAAAAGCCTGGACTATCAGGCTACAGGGTTGTCCGGTCAGGATCCAGTCCGACAATGCCACAGCAGTGGCTTATATCAATCATCAGGGAGGCACCCAGAGCCGAGCTGCTCAAAAGGAGGTGAACCAGATCTTAGTCTGGGCAGAGATGCATGTGCCATGCATATCGGCAGTTTTCATCCCGGGAATAGAGAATTGGCAGGCGGACTATCTAAGCCGCCAGCAGTTACTTCCAGGGGAATGATCTCTGCATCCCGACGTCTTTTGGGCCATATGCCAAAGATGGGGGGTTCCAGATGTAGATCTCTTTGCATCCCGATTCTACACAAAGATAGACAGATTTGTGGCAAGGACAAAAGATCCTCTTGCATGCGGGACGGATGCGTTGGTGATTCCGTGGCATCGGTTCTCACTGATTTATGCATTCCCGCCTATTCTGCTACTACCACGGCTCCTTCGCAGGATCAGGTAGGAAAGGAAGTCGGTACTTCTGGTGGCCCCCGCTTGGCCCAGAAGGACTTGGTATGCAGAAATAGTAAGGATGACAGTAGGTTCCCCGTGGACCCTACCGGTACGCCCAGACCTGTTATCTCAAGGTCCAGCGTTCCATCCTGCCTTACAAACGCTAAATTTGACGGTTTGGCTATTGAGACCCACGTTCTGAAGAGTCGTGGGCTCTCAGGTTCTGTCATATCTACCTTGATTAATGCAAGGAAGCCAGCTTCCAGGATGATTTATCATAGAGTCTGGAAAGCTTATATAACCTGGTGTGAATCCAGAGGTTGGCATACCAGGAAATATGTCATAGGTAGAATTCTTGATTTTCTACAATTAGGATTAGAGATGAAGCTGGCCTTGAGTACCATCAAGGGCCAGGTCTCTGCTTTATCAGTATTATTTCAGCGGCCACTTGCTTCGCATTCTTTGGTCCGAAATTTTATACAGGGGGTGATGCGTCTTAATCCTCCGGTTAAAGCGCCCCTAAACCCCTGGGACTTGAACTTGGTCCTGGCTGTGTTACAAAGACAGCCTTTTGAACCAATAAGTCAGATTCCTTTGGTCTTGTTGACAAGGAAGTTAATTTTTCTGGTGGCCATCTCTTCTGCTAGAAGAGTATCAGAATTAGCAGCTCTTTTCTGTAAGGAGCCTTATTTGATTATACACAAGGATAGAGTGGTACTACGCCCTCATCCTAGTTTTTTACCGAAGGTGGTTTCTGATTTTCATTTAAACCAAGACATTGTTCTGCCTTCCTTTTTTCCAGATCCCTGTTCTCCGGAAGAGAGATCTCTACATTCGTTAGATGTAGTAAGAGCAGTTAAGGCCTATCTAGGGACAACTGCTCAGATCCGCAAGACGGATGTTTTGTTTGTGCTGCCAGAGGGTCCCAATAGAGGACAGGCAGCGTCAAAAGCTACCATTGCTAAATGGATTCGACAGTTGATCATTCAAGCTTACGGTTTGAAACAGAAGATTCCTCCGTTTCAGATCAGGGCACATTCCACAAGGGCTATTGGTGCTTCTTGGGCAGTGCATCACCGGGCCTCTATGGCTCAAATCTGCAAGGCCGCAACCTGGTCTTCAGTTCATACATTCACCAGATTCTATCAGGTGGATGTGAGAAGGCATGAGGATATCGCCTTTGGGCGTAGTGTGCTGCAGGCAGCGGTACAGGGTCCTCAGGTCTGATTGCACCCTACTTGGTCGTGGTTCCCCCCCCTCAGGTAGCATTGCTCTGGGACATCCCATCAGTAATTACTGTGGCTCTGTGTCCCGTGATGTTCGAGAAAGAAAATAGGATTTTTTAAAACAGCTTACCTGTAAAATCCTTTTCTTTCGAAGGACATCACGGGACACAGAGGTCCCGCCCCTCTTCTAATACACTATATTGCTTGGCTACAAAACTGAGGTATCCCTGCAAGGGGGAGGGATTATATAGGGGGTTGAACTTCCTGATAGGGTGTGCCAGTGTCCAATCACCAGTGATACCTATATAACCCATCAGTAATTACTGTGGCTCTGTGTCCCGTGATGTCCTTCGAAAGAAAAGGATTTTACAGGTAAGCTGTTTTAAAAAATCCTATTTTTTAGTGAAATGGTAGGGGTAAGTAACCCCTTACCATTTCACACAGGGGGGGGCCGGGATCTGGGGGTCCCCTTGTTAAAGGGGGCTTCCAGATTCCGATAAGCCCCCCGCCCGCAGACCCCCCACAACCACCGGCCAGGGTTGTGGGGATGAGGCCCTTGTCCTCATCAACATGGGGACAAGGTGTTTTGGGGGGCTACCCCAAAGCACCCTCCCAATGTTGAGGGCATGTGGCCTGGTACGGTGCAGGAGGGGGGGGGGGCCGCACTCTCGTCCCCCCCCTCTTTACCTGTGGCCTGCCAGGTTGCGTGCTCGGATAAGGGTCTGGTATGGATTCTTGGGGGGACCCCACACCATTTTTTTTTTTTTTTTTGGCCGGGGTTCCCCTTAATATCCATACCAGACCTGAAGGGCCTGGTATGGAATTTAGGGGGACTCCCACGTCATTTTTTTTTTTTTAATTTTGGTTCGGGGTTTCCCTGTGTTGAATTCCCATGCCGTTTTTATCAATGAACTTCTATGTGTGTTGTCGGCAATGCAATAGCCGCGGGTAGTTTTAAATGGAATTTTTCCTTCGAAATGTCATTTTGCTGTCAGACTGTTCTAAACACGGGAAACATGCGCCCCTTTACAGGCATACTATAGACACCCCCAGGTACGAAATTTAAAGGGATATTACACTTTTATTGTTTGACTTTAAGCATTATTAAAATCACTGCTCCTGAAAAAACAGCCGTTTTTAAAACTTTTTTTTGCATTGATCCATGTCCCCTGGGGCAGGACCCGGGTCCCCAAACACTTTTTATGACAATAACTTGCATATAAGCCTTTAAAATTAGCACTTTTGATTATTCATGTTCGTGTCCCATAGACTTTAATGGTGTTCGCGTGTTCGAGCGAACTTTTTTCCTGTTCGCATGTTCTGGTGCGAACCGAACAGGGGGGTGTTCGGCTCATCCCTAATGCTGAACGTGAGGAAATAAGTTTGTATTGGCGCCGTTTTTGGACAAGGTTCCCGCCCCTCTCTTTGGTGCCAAAATAACGCTATTTTAACAGTCGCTGTTTGACCCTCAGCCCATTAGCGTCTCTGTGCTCTCCAGGAGATGGAAACCCTACCCAACTGACAGTAAGTACTCTGGTGTTCCCACAGTTTACTGTGGCTGCTGTTATTGCTAGATGGATGTAGCTAGTATTCTTACTTTAGACATGTTCTTCAATACCTGTTTAGGCTCCTCCATTGTTGCTATACAGCCCCACATGGACGGCTAGATGGATATCCTATGTGGGCTTTTCTGATGCCCTATAATGATTGGTGGAGCTTTGGTGGTGTGAATAATCACTTTTATGGCCAATAAGCAAATCCCCTATCCTCTCCTTTACTAGGAATGAACCCAGAATTTGGAGATACACGGCAACAGGCATATATTATTCCTTTTTACTCATGTGGCGGTCTTTATGATGTTTACCTTTATCTCATACAATTTTTTATTTTTTTATTTATTTTCTCTCCTCTAGCTGACGGTTGCTTTTATGATATAATAATCTGCATTTTGCAGCGGAAATATGAACTACAGAGTTTTTCCTAATTATTTAAGTCTACGAAAGCCTCCTTCAAGGTAGCTTTAAATTTAAACAGTCTTTGTCCTGTGTATAATGGTTAGTGCACCTCATCTGGTTCTATATGGTATTACATGCTCATGTGTTTTTTGTTTCTCATTTTAGATAGTAAGACCTTTTTTCTGTATTATTTGAAACCTGGATGTGTCCTGAGGAAGTTTTTAAAACGAAACGCGTTGACGCACTGGGGCTTACATCACGTATATCTTTCACATAGATGCCTTTTAGATTGTTTGCCAATGTCTTTGTCATTTATACATTTGTATCTGATAAAATTTACTGTATTGTTATTTCGTATATGATTTTTTTGATTTGCTGTGCCTTTAAAGTCCGATCAGGGGCTCTCTGAACTACCCCTCTTTTTCTCCTCCCCCCCTTTTGTTTTGACTAGAGGTAAAATTGAGAAGTCATTATTTGGCTTCCAGGATCTGTAGATGGCATGGAGGTAACCGGGGTAGAGTAAAGTTTTAAGTGGCTATAATGCCTATACTGAGGTGATCTGCATACGGTCGAGATTGATATAAGGAGAAACTATGAAAGAAACATATATGTTTGCAACCATTCAGTATACCATAGTAAGTTAAGGGTGTCAGAATGTTTATCATTCTACTCATTATGGAGCGTGTGTCATACCTCTTTATTGACTGGCATAGCGGAGAAGTGTACCATTGCCAAGTCAAAGAGTCCCACAGTATTGGTGCACAAACATATGGGGGTTGCTGATGATAGGGCCGGTGATATTGGACACCCTTTAGGAGTAGTAGGGAAAGGGTGAGCCACTACACAGCCCTGTTGAGGCTAGTGGAGGTTGAGATTGTCCTTTCCCATGTGCAGAGGTTGTGGAGTTAGTTCCCTGTGATGCACACTGATGGTTCCTAATGATCCGCACATTTACTGTTCCACAACCTAATAACTCTGGAGTAAGAGAATGTATTGTGGCATTTCTTGCTGACTGTTGCATGAGTTCAGAGCAAGGCAGTCATACTAAAATAGAGGCAGTAACAATGTATCGCAAGAAGTATCCTGTGATGTGTTCGACATCTTTTCCACCAGTCTTTTATGCATATGGTAAGCTGAAGGCTAACGGAAAGTGAAGCAGTATTCTAACAAATACGCTAGCACAGGGCAACATAACTGAGCCGTAAGGATGACCGTTTCGCCACACACAGAACAGGGTGTGTAGGCGGAAATACCTGGGAAAAACAAATGTAATGATCAACGGGCAGGGTTTCAGGCTCTCCGGGCTTTTCGATGTGCAGGGGAGGCTGGTTGGCTCCCTCCATTTGATGTGCATCGATTAGCTGGAGCGTGGTCAGCTGGACGTGGAGATCTTGGGCGTTTGGAAGTGAGGGGTCTCCCTTGCATCTGAAGCTCCATAGGTTCTCCTTCTGGTAGGTGTGGTAAACACAGGCCACTGTACCAATCAGGGAGTTCCATTAGAGGCAGATCTAGCGCTTCACAAAATGGTTGCAAATCTTCTGGGTCTCTTAGTGTAGCTGTGTGCCCCATATGAGTAACTGCCAAACAGAACGGAAATTTCCATCTATACGCAATATTCCTGGTACGGGGGCATTCAAGCAATGGGCGAAGATCTTTTCTGTGCTGTAATGTAATATGGGAGAGATCCTGGTACAGCTTAATTTCTGCTCCATGGTACAAGATACGGTTCCTGTCTCTCACCCTGTGGAGGATCTCTTTTTTTGAGCCGAAAGTTCGCTTTGGAGCAGACTACATCTCTGGGGGGGGGGGGGGGGGTCTATATCTCTTCCCCTAGGAAGTAAAGCCAGGTGCAATCTTTCTATTTCAATGGGTGTTCCTAGCAGTCTCCCCAGTAGGTCATTAAACACAGCTAACACTGCCTGGTTTAATCAGGTAGGTTTGATTATTTCAGGGAGCCCTCTTACCCGCAGATTGTGGCGCCTGCCCCTGTTCTCCAAATCTTCCAAATGTCTGTGTAACTCACGTAGATGAGCAGCATGTGAGTCTGAGGCATGTCTAACCTCTTGTTTGGCAGCATCATGGCGGACAGTCACCTCCTCTACCCCCTCCACATGAGTTGCCAGACCTTGGATGTCAAGTCTCAGATCTGAGATAGCTGCAGAAAGGGTTTCTTTGATGTCTGTGGCCATAGCTCATAAATTATCCAGGCTGGGTGATCTGTGAGGAGCCAGGGCGGCGTTCTCCAACTTTGAGGAGAGAGAGTGCCTGGGGCTTCTGCTGGCTGCGTGCGTGTCATGCTGCAAAGGTTGCTGTGAGGAGGCCGCCATTCCTGTCTGCTGGGTCCAGAACATCTCCGGAATGTTACCTCTAAGTTGTGTGTCACTAGTCCTGGGGGAACGGGAACGTGATCCAGAAGCGTTCCGGTTGGGTTTCCCCATGTTTCTCGCTGGGTATCTCCTTCAGCAGGGTAATGCCACGTACACACGGGTGGACTTTTCGACCGGACTGGTCCGAAAGACTTTCCAGCGGATTTTTGACGGACTTCCGATGGACTTTCTAACGAACGGACTTGCCTACACACGATCACACCAAAGTCCGACGGATTCATACATGATGACGTACACCGGACTAAAATAAGGAAGTTGATAGCCAGTAGCCAATAGCTGCGCTAGCGTCGGTTTTTGTCCGTCGGACTAGCATACAGACGAGCGGATTTCTGGGTCTGGCGGAGTTACGACGTAAAGATTTGAAGCATGTTCCAAATCTAAAGTCCGTCAGATTTGCGACTGGAAAAGTCAGCTGAAGGTCCGGTGAAGCCCACACACGATTGGATTGTCCACCGGATTTGGTCGGCGTCCGTCAGACCAGTCCGGTCGAAAAGTCCGCTGTGTGTACGCCCCATAAGAAGCAGACCGCGGTGTGCTGAAGCGAGGAGATTAAGCAGCCATCTTAGAGACCAAGCCATGCCCCTATATATATTTATATACATATGCCCCCAATTACAAAAAAGTTGGGACACTGTAATATCATCTGCATAAAACAGAATGCAATGATTTGAAAATCTCATAAACCCATATTTTATTCACATTAAAAAAAAAAAAAAAAAACTATCAAATGTTTAAACTGAGAAAATGTACCACTTTAAGAAAAAAATAAGGCTTTGTCCCTTGCACACAGAGATTTCTCCAGATTCTCAGATTTTTTTGATGCTATTATTTATTATTACGATCTGTAGATGATGATACTGTATACTGAAAGTCTTTGCATTTTCATGTTGAAAGAAATTCTTCTGCACTTTTTAGATGCAGCTTTTCACAAATTGTTGAACCTCTGCCAAAGGTTTCAAAGGGGTAGGATCAAGGAGAGACAAAGGTCATCCATGACCAGGGTACTTGGTCATCCTTAAACATCATGCAAAATAGGCAATAAAAGCAATGACAACTCACAGACTGAATATAAAGCTAGGGGGTTTAATGGCCTGCCGTGACTAGGTCACCATAGATCCTCATACTAAAAAAAGTGCAAGTGCAATAGTACCAGCAAGGGCACTGAGAGGCCTACTACAGAGCAGAGGGGCTAAATGGCTGCATGTGAATAGGTTACAGTTATTCTTCCAACAGCGTGCAAGTGAGACAATACTAGCAAAGATTGCTCACTGACAGACTTTGAAGCAAAAACAAAATGGGTATCCATGATTAGTTCAACATAGACTGCTGTACAAACAGCATACCAATGAGACATTACCAACAATGGTTATTTACAAACCGCAGCAGAGCAGTAGAAGTTAACGGGTGTGTGTGTGACTGCGTCGCCATAGACCACTGTGTAAATAGTACAAAAGTGAGACATTACCACCAAGGATTACTCACAGACCACTGCAGAGCAGTGGGATTAAAGGCCATGTATGACTGTGTCAACATTGGCCACCCTAGAAACAGTATACACGTAAGGGTAGGGAGTGTGTTGTTATGGTCAGATTAAAGAAGTCCCCGCTAATTTAGAGATGAGTTCCTCGAAAGATAATGCCCCGTATCCTACACACTTGAACAAGTGCCTGTGTTGCATTAGGAGGAACACAGAGCCTATGCCCATTCCACCAGTCAACGTACCTCTGCTAACTCTTGTACTCACTTATCTCTTGTTCCTTCATACCTAGTGGTCAGACCGTGACTCTCCGTAACGCTAATCCGCTCTCAGAGACCGACGGAGACAAACTGCTAGGGAAGGAGCCGTAACACCGGACCCCCTCGATCCCAGAGGACGTGTCACCTTGCTAGGTACCATGCCAACCACTGGTTGCAGTTTAACTTTTTGTTGCTGTGATGTTACTAGAAACCTTTGTGTGCTGTAGCAGACTCACACCCTTGTATGTGTGCCAGAAGCCCACATGCTCCCTTTAGTAACTTTAGACCAGGCTTTGTGCGGTTAAATAACTTTTACTAAACGTTCAACATGATAAGCATAGCATGGCAAAACTTAATTTCCCTAACTAACTCCTAACAGTGGCTACCCCAGTGTACCTGCATAGGTAAAGTCCTCATGGGTGAAGTCTATTGCTGGCATGACTCGATTGGAGAAGTTCATGGCTTGGGTGTATTCTGCAGACTGGTATTTTGTAAAGGAACTACAAGTCTCAGCATGTCCTGCCAGGTTCCTGTTCTTATCCCGCTGACCCGTCGCCCTGGAGACCAGAACCTCTGCTATATATATATATATATATATATATATATATATATATATATATATATATATATATATATAATATCACAGGACAAGAGGCTTGACCCCAAAAGCCTGCAAACGTGAGCAGAGGATGCAAAGGTAATTCTTTCCCCCTTAACCTGAGCAGCCACACAAGTCTGACTAACATGAAAACAGTAGGCAACCTGCCTAAACACAAGTGGGACATTACCAACAAGCATTACTCACAGACCAGAGTAGTAGGGGTTAATGGCCATGCGGAGCTAGATCACCATAGTACCCACTATGTTATGTACCCACAAGGCTTACAAAGACCACTGCAGAGGAGAAGGACTCAAAGTTCAACTATGACTAGGTCACCATAGGTCACATGTGCATTGTACCAAAGAGATTACTTTTTAATTATCCATAGATCATATTACACTTTTTTCAACTGTTTGAATAGCATCTGAGGGAAAGCCCCATTTGTCTGAGATGTCAAGGGGATTCTGCAGATTTTGTACACGTGTTGTGGAAGTGGCATTGCCAGAAATTATTCAGGTACTGGCAGTCTATCATAGATATTATTGATAGAGCCTTCCAAAGCAAATTGTTTTAGATCCCTGTGTGTGCATTTTAGGGAATTTAGAAGCGGAAGATACCTCAATGTGACAAGGATGCCAATCTCCAGGCTTTTGTTTCTTGCTAGAAAAATGTTTGCATTGAAGTGAATTTCTCCACATCCACCTACAATGGAAGATTGGTGAGCCCATGTTGACTTGACACTTCTTAAGGAGCATTTGATATATCAACATAGGGACACCTTGGAAAAAATCTTAAAGTGAGGCGCATGCGCGGCGGCACCTGACATGGACGCATAGTCCGGGAGCTCCGTCCCGCTCCAGCAGCTCCGGCCTCAGCCGCAGCAGACTGAACGGCACCAGCCGACTGGATCCACTCCCCAAGTGTAGGAGATAACCCGGGGACCATCCTGATGTATTCCGGAGCGGTAAGACGCAACCTACAGCCTGCTTTTGAAGCCTCACCGTCCCGGCCTGACACAGCTAAGATGGCTACGGCTCTTCACTGTGCTACCTCAGACAGCGTACCAATCTCTCAGCCCACGACCTCCCCCTCTTTACTGCAGCAGGATAACCCTGCAAACAGCACTGTCCTGGGCTTCACCTCCCCAGCTTCTACTGAGTCCCTATTAGGACGCTGCATGGCAGGTGTAGACTTCTCACCCATGGAGGCAGGCCCTCCCCAGTCACAACAACTAATACAGCCCGGGGACTCAGGCCTACCACAGCCTGTTGATGTTGCGGATCTCTTTAATAAATTTGCAGTACTCCTGGACAGAGGATTAACTAACACAGCTAATAAGATAACAAATGATATCAAAGCAGACCTGCAGAATATAGGAACCCGCATGGAAATAATAGAAACGCACCTGAAAGCCACCTCATCTAGAATAAATCAAAATACCGCATGCATACAGATTCTCCAGGAACAGCTTGAAACTGCGCATGCAAAGATTGATGACCTGGAGAACAGGAATCGAAGGTACAACTTAAGGTTAAGGGGACTCCCTGAGTCTTATAAAGACATATCAGAAACAATACAAGCTTTCATTAAGGATCTACTTCCTGACACCCCACAACACAGATTGGAGTTGGACCGGGCGCACAGGGCTCTCAAACCGCCTAGAGCAGATGGTCTTCCCCGTGACGTTGTGGTCAAACCACATTTTTACTCCGTTAAAGAGGAAATAATGCGGAAATCAAGAACAATGCCTAAAATTATCTTCCAGGGCCACCAACTACAAATTTTTGCAGATCTTTCCCCATCCACTATACAAAAGAGGAGATCTTTGAAACCACTCCTCCAAATCTTGATGGACAAGGCTATCAAGTATTGGTGGCTCTTTCCGTTTCAGCTAAAATTCCTCTGGAAAGGCAAATCATACACCTTCGGCTCGCTCCAAGAAGGAGAAAAGGTTCTGCTTCAATTGGGCCTCATCAGCCAGGACTTTAATTCTGCACCGTCAGGATCAAATCCAAATTCAGCAAAAAGACAACTACCAACCAGCCCTCTGACACCAGTATGGGAATCAGTGAAGTCCAAGAAACCTAAGGAGACAGTCCTTCCACGACTCTTTTGATTATGTGGCCGTCTGGGCCATCCCCGGTCCTAGTGGACACTTTCTTTCCTCTCAGGTGATCTGGGGGGATTCGCACCCCGGGTTGGTCGCTTGTGGGATGGTTACCCCTTGGCCTGAATTTTTAACTGGGCCGAGGGGATCTCGCGGGGAGGCCTTCCCGGGGTAGTGAAACATACTAAAAAATGCTCTAAACATAATTTATAGCCGGGATCCCCCTCTCGGCCATGTCCCTATAGGGGTGTCCGAGAGGAGGAGGAGTGATGATATCCACAATTTATCTGGGTCCATCATAGGGACCTGCTCCTCCTACATCCCTACCAATGAATGTGATATATAGTGTATCCAAATTAACCGGAATGACCTTTTATCCTTATCCCCTTCACCATGGTTATTACTGCCCATTCGGATCCAGTTTTATATCCTTGTCCTAGGATGGTTCACAGTTTTACTTTACTTCCTTTTTTACATGGCAATAAGTAGATTCACCTCCTGTTATATTTCATATCTTCATTATTTGAGGTTGCTTAGGGTGAAATATTTTGTCGGTTACTACTGTTAGAGCCTAACACCCATTTTAGGCCTTTTTTCTCGGTTATACCTAGAGACATAGTTTTCGAGGCCTGTCTCCTGGAGTGGTGCTCATGCACCCCCTCTTGTCTGGAAGAACAGATTTTTGTCTCTTCTCTAGACAAGTTTAGTCCCTGTCGATTAGAGGGACTCTAAAGTTCACCTTTCATTTAGATGGAGGATTCTGTCCCCTCCGTCCCTCGGAAGACTCCCTTGTCTTTCGCCTTTCCTGTCTCCTTTAACTTCATCTCTCTTCCACAAGACACTTACTATAATCTCTTTACAGAGGTCGACTGGGGGGATATACCCCGAGGTTGTCTACTGCCATCCAGGGACTCTGCCAGGTCTGGGATGTATCTTGACTTCCATGAACTTGATTGGGTAAGTGCTGATGTGGCCATAGTTCGTTCCCCGCCTCTGCTCAATGGCTAATACACCACAGGTACAAACTACTCTTAGGGTAGTTACACATAATGTGCAGGGATTGAATTCTCCCATTAAAAGACGTAAAATTTTTTAACTACATGCACTCACATAAAAACGACGTAGTTCTCTTACAGGAAACCCACTTCCCTAAAAACTTCTGCCCATCTTTCATCCACTCTGGTTTCCCCTTCTTTTCTTTGGCCAATGCCAAGAATAAGAATAAGGGCGTAGGCATTTTCATTTCAAAAAGATGCAAATTCACCTTAAAGTCAGAACACAAAGACCCGGATGGGAGATATTTACTACTAGTGGGTGAATTAGAGGGACAACTATACTCATTTATCTCATATTATGCCCCCAATACTGGCCAATTGGCCTTTTTCCAAACCATGTTAAAGACCCTAACTCCACTAGCTGAGGGCACGGTGATTTTTGGGGCAGACTCCAACACTGCGTTCGATCAGGGGCTAGATAAATCCAGACCCCCGGGTGCACGCTTAACCAGACCTTCTAAACAGAGCCTCCGAATAGCCAAATTACTTTTTCAACATGGACTGGTTGACATTTGGAGGGAAGTTAACCCAACCACCCGAGATTTCACCCACTACTCAAACCCCCACGGAACCTTCTCTAGGATAGACCATATTCTCCTTACATCATCCTCTATCCCACTAACCAAAAAAGCGTTTATTAAAGAGGTGGTCTGGTCGGATCACTCCATGGTAATATTGACACTCCTCCGCCAGGGGAGCCGGACCCCTGATAGACGCTGGAGACTTAATGAATCCATCCTGAGCGACCCGACCAGAGCAGCGGAAATCGAAAAACAAATCCTTACATATTTTCAAACCAACGACACACCAGATGTTAGCCCCTCTTGCCTCTGGGCAGCTCACAAGGCTGTTCTTAAGGGGCACTTAATTCAATTGGCTTTGCACATTAACAAGTCTAATAAAGCGGAAATTGCAAAATTAGATAAGGAATTTTCTGATTTGTCTAAAATGCATAAAACTAATCCTAGCTCAGTACCCATAGCCAAATTAGATGCAGCCTGTATGGCACTAAACCTGGCCCTCACCACCAAGGCTGAAAAATGGTTAAGGTGGAACAGATCCAAATTTTACTGTCACGGTGACAAAATAAGCTCAATGCTAGCAAGTAGACACTCCCCAAAATCCAAGTCTCAAGCTCTTCCAAAAATTAAAATTCAAGGGGGCACCCTCTCACAGAATCCCCAACATATCATGGGGGAATTTCAAAGATACTACAAATCATTATACAGTGGGGAACACAACCCTCCTCAAAGGGAGATGGACAGCTTTTTAAATAATATTCATATTCCTAAATTACAAGATGGCCATCCTCAAAAATTAGATGCCCCTATGTCAGCTGAGGAAGTATGCACAGTCATTAAAAACTCTAAAACTCTCTCAGCACCAGGCCCAGATGGGTTTTCTATTCCCTATTATAAATCATTTGCCGTCACGCTTGCCCCATATATGGCCAGGTTCTTTAACGCCCTTAGGCAAGGGGGACAAGTAGACTCCTCACTTAATATGGCTCACATCACAGTTCTCCCCAAACCCAAAAAAGACCCCAGTTCCGTAGGCAATTATAGGCCTATATCCCTTATCAATAATGACTTAAAGTTTCTGACTAAGATCCTTGCAGACCGCCTGGCTTCCTTTATTAGTTTATATATTCACAAAGACCAAGTAGGATTTATCCCTGGAAGACAGGGCCCAGATCAAACTAGACGTGCGATAGATATAATTTCTCTCCTCAACTCCAATTGGGATGGAGGCCCACCCAAACAAGGATGTCTATTGTCCCTAGATCTCCAAAAAGCATTTGACTCTGTACATTGGAAATATATATTTAACATTTTACACAGATGGGGCTTCGGGGACTCCTTCCTTAATGTCCTGCAAGCTCTATATTCTTCTCCCACAGCTCAGGTGCGTCTGCAGGGATTTTACTCTGAATCTTTCCCCATATCGAGAGGTACAAGACAGGGCTGCCCCCTATCCCCATTGATCTTTGCTATAGCAATCGAATCCCTAGGAATTGCTATCAGATCAAATCCAAACATACAGGGTTTTCAGTGCGGCTCCCGTCACCATAAATGTGCGTTGTTTGCAGACGACATTCTGATGTTTATATCATCTCCCCTGACCTCCCTCCCCAACATATGCCGCCTTCTTGATGAATTCGGAACTATCTCAGGTCTTAAGGTAAATTATGACAAGTCTCACGCGCTCAACATTAACATACCCGCTCCGTTGCTGGCCAGGCTTAGGGAGAGTTTCCAGTTCAAGTGGAATGAAGCACATATCACATACCTGGGGATTAAACTGACCCCCAAGATAGAGCTTCTTTACCAAGCTAATTATCCTCAGCTATACCATAAACTAGAAGAAGACTTGACCAAGTGGTCTGGGCTCTCGTTATCCTGGCTTGACAAAATAAATTCAATTAAAATGACCCTTCTTCCCCGCATCTTATATTACCTTAGGGCCCTCCCAATCCCTATTGACAAAGCCCGACTTAAAAAATTCCAAGCCAAAATTATAAAATTTATATGGGGCAAAGGAGGTCATAGATTCTCAAAATCAATCTTGTTTAGAGCCAAGACTGAAGGCGGACTAGGCCTACCTAACCTACTTTGGTATTTCCAAGCAGCCCACCTTACTCAAATTTCAGCAGTTTATTCACGTTGGGAACAGCCCGACTGGTTACATATTGAAAGGCAGGCAGTACCCCTCCAAGAAAAAGACAATTCCATAGCTCAACTCACCAACCAGTCTGCTGACCAACCAAATTTACCTGTCTAACCGTATGTTAAAAGCAGGGGTTTAGTTAGCACACATTTGCAAACGCATGTGAAAGCTGCAAGGCCTCGTCAAGGCACCCTGTATTACTTGCAGTCCTAACACTAAATTTATAAGTGTCTCCACAGTGGAAGCACATGCATTGAATGGATAGGTGTGAGACAGGTGAGCCAGGAGGCCGCCCTAGCCCCCTTAAAGGGACAGGACACACACTGGACACCCAGCAATAGCAGCAGAGGCGTCCAGTGTGTCCCCGACCCAAATATACAAACGGTAACAAGACACTGGTCACCGCCCATACCCATAACTGGCCTTCACAGTAAGGAGCACATGGAGGGCATATACATACAAGAAAAAGACAATTCCATAGCTCAACTCACCAACCAGTCTGCTGACCAACCAAATTTACCTGTCTAACCGTATGTTAAAAGCAGGGGTTTAGTTAGCACACATTTGCAAACGCATGTGAAAGCTGCAAGGCCTCGTCAAGGCACCCTGTATTACTTGCAGTCCTAACACTAAATTTATAAGTGTCTCCACAGTGGAAGCACATGCATTGAATGGATAGGTGTGAGACAGGTGAGCCAGGAGGCCGCCCTAGCCCCCTTAAAGGGACAGGACACACACTGGACACCCAGCAATAGCAGCAGAGGCGTCCAGTGTGTCCCCGACCCAAATATACAAACGGTAACAAGACACTGGTCACCGCCCACACCCATAACTGGCCTTCACAGTAAGGAGCACATGGAGGGCATATACATACAAGAAAAAGACAATTCCATAGCTCAACTCACCAACCAGTCTGCTGACCAACCAAATTTACCTGTCTAACCGTATGTTAAAAGCAGGGGTTTAGTTAGCACCCCTCCATACCATAGATTATCTCCTCTGGTGTCCTAATAAACTAAGACCCCCGATCTTGTCTCCGACGCTTTCACACTCTTTCAATCTCTGGGATGGCTTACGGAAAAATAATCAGATCTCTTCACCCATAGAACCTCTTAAACACATATTTCATAATCCTGACTTTCCACCGGGGCTAGACATCAAGGCCTTTCGATGGTGGTTAGACAAAGGGCTTTACAGGATAGGTCACTTCCTCAGACCTTTGGGCCCATTATCCAAAGCATATTGTATTAGTAACCTGGAAATGCCCCCCTCAGAATTTTTCAGATTCTCTCAAATTTCAAACTTCTTACAGAAAAAGTGCAAGACTTCTTCAAGTAAACTCTTAATAACTACATATGAAGCTTGGTGTGGCCAGGCCGTTGAGCAGAGGGGGAGAATTTCAGTGATATACAGGGCCCTATCATCGGCACAATCCAAGGCACCTTACATGCTTCAATGGGAGGAGGACTTGGCACAACAATGGAAAACCGACACTTGGCACCAAAATTTCGCCAACTCCTTTAAGGGGATCCTTAATACCAGCCTTATGGAAGCTAGCGTAAAAGTTATAACCAGGTGGTACCTAGTCCCATCTAAACTAGCTGCAATATTCCAGTCATCTTCTCCTCTCTGTTTCAGAGGTTGTGAATTATGAGGAGACATGTTCCACACTTGGTGGTCCTGTCCCAGAATACGCCAGTTCTAGCACAAGATCTTTGCCTGGATTAACAAAATTACCGCTTTATCCATTCAAGTGTCCCCTCTCATAGCACTCCTTAACTTTCCAGTCCGGGGAGCTTCCAGGAATGCGCAACGCCTCATATACTTTATCCTTCTAGGAGCTAAGCTCACGATAGCCAAGGCTTGGAAACAACCATATGTTTCCACTCTCATGGCCAAAAGAAAGATATCCTGGATCATGAACCAGGAAAAGATGGCGGGCGTAATCTTGGATCGTTCAGAAAAATTCAAATTTACATGGGAGCCTTGGGCAGATTTTGTGGGTATTTCCCTCTACTAGAGTCTTCAAGAGACGAATATAAGACTCCTGGCTTACCCCGGTCGACTTCCAATATAAACTTACCTCTCTTCTTCTGTTTCTACCTTTTCTTTCTCTTCTTTCCTTTCCCATACCCACTCTTCCTAAGGTCCCCATCCTCCACTTTCTACTCAAATGACTTTTAACTAGACCAAACACGATTACTCCTCTGTAACATGGTCTAGCACTATGCCAAGACCATTGGTTTTTCTTGTTTGACATCAATACTTTCTATCCTCTATGGAAAGTGATGGGTTGCTTTACATGATCTTTCACACAGTTACGCAGCCCTAGGTAATATATGGGGTGGGGGGTCTTGGGGACGGAGGGCTCTGCCACAGTGTGTTCCCTAATGGGGTGGTGGAGTCCTCCCCCTCCTGGATCGCCCACTTTTTCCTTTAGTGGGGTATCCCGGGTTAAATTTAAAAAATGTTTAGATAAATCTGAATTTATTATCCGGGTTATCCTCTTCATTTACATGAATCCTCTTGTGTATTATTGATTTTCAAGTTTTCATTACCTGTTCAATATAGAGCTCTCCTGTATGTTTTGGCGGTTAACCATCTGCTACTGTTAAATCATTATCAGCCCCAGTGGGGTTGAGTACCTGCTTCTTGTTTTTGATTTATGTTGTATTCACTTTTATTTGAAAATAAAAATATTGAAACGAAAAAATCTTAGTTATGGGAACCATGGATTTCTACTCCTGGCATGGCATCTACTCTTTTGGATAATATGATAAGGTGTTAACTTCCCCCCTTAACAAATGTTAATTATTAAAAAAATAAGTGACAAAGGATAAGATTGAACTTACATATTGGTTTTTGATGATGAAGAGCTAGAGTCAATTTATTGCTGTGAATCTCCTATGGCCTATTACTCTGAGGCTAATTAAGCTGATAAAGAGGAGTTCTGTGTATGTACTTTTTTCTCTTTTTCTGGCCTGTCAAGCTTTGTAGTGTTTAGGAGTTTGTATAAGTTTAGAGGTATTATATAGGTTTAAATACTGAGGATTACTTTGTGTAGGGTATCTCAATATTGTGTTGCCTGATAATTAAAAGATAACATATAGTGGTTGTATGTAAAGTATGTGTATGTTTATTTGTGTACATTGGGAAAATTATTCTTTCTTTTTTTTAATTCTCTTTATTGAAACTTTTTTACTGTAGAGGTACAAAACAGGGCCATTGGGGCATACCCTGGTCAACCGTTGCACGTAGACACGTGCATAACAAGGTACAACTAACAGTACACCTTAAAACTACACATGCCCAACTAAATACAACATAGTCATCTCTCAGGTTACACATGATAGGATTATGATAGGAAATATTGTTTCTTCCTAGTTTTCTGCACTGGACGTTACAGGAACATTTAAGAGTAAATGTGGTTATCTTGGTTTTTAGGCTAACACCTCCGTCTATCTATCTGGAGTATGGACCTCAGCTCTTATCATATCAGGTAGATACAGAGGAAATCTATCTGGGTTAGTTAGTTTCTTCTTTTTATTTGAGTTTTTATGTTTTGCACTTATATATTTCTACCACTCATGGAGTCATTTACTTGCTCTCAGTAGATTGTGGTTTTTACTACCACCCACATGTATTCACATCTATGTGTGTATTTTCATATAATTAGCGCACTTTATTTATTTTTTATTTTTCATGGTATACACAGATATTGGTGTATTTTGTGTGCAGCTTTTACCTTTGACCTTTTTTGCTCTGCAGCGCAGTTTTTCTTTTTATTTCTGTGCAGGCACCCGCCTTGAGTATTACCTCTATAAGAGGCATGTCTGGTTCCGGTCCGTTTTTCCAGTGATTTGGGGACGATCCAGTTCAATGTAGAGGGTTTCTCAACCAGGTTGAGGTATACTTTGAGATGCTGCCCCAGGCGTTTCCCTTGGACAGAAGCAAAGTAGGTTTCGTGATATCTTTGCTTTCTGAAAGAGCCTTGGCCTGGGCAAACCCTCTATGGGAGACGCAAAAACCCGTGGTCCTGAGTTACCCAGAATTTGTGGCTTCCTTCAAAAGAGTATTTGACGTTGCCGCATGCTCCGCTTCTGCTGCCAAGAGCCTCATGTCCATCAAACAGAGTACGAGAACTGATGCCGATTACGCCATTGAATTCCGTACTCTGGCAGCAGAGGTTGCTTGGAACAATGAGGCCCTTGTGGCTGCCTTCTCTCATGGTCTCTCGGATAACATCAAGGATGAGATAGCAGCCCGAGATATACCCACTGGGCTGGAGAGGTTGATCACATTTGCTATACCCCCTAGTGGCCGGGTTTACCCTTTGTCGGTCTTAGAGTATAAGGTCATGGAGGAGTATGTTGCAGACGCACTTTCTTGTGGTTTCATCCACAAATCCTCATCTCCTGCTGGTTTATTTTTTGTGAAGAAGAGTAGTGGTGAACTGAGACCTTGTATCGATTTATAGGGGTCTCAATCGTTTCACGATTAACCAGTTGCCGACCGCCTCACGACGATATACGTCGGCAGAATGGCACGGGCAGGCAAAGTAACGTACAGGTACGTTACTTGCCTCCCGCGGGCGGGGGGTCCAATCGGACCCCCCCGGTGCCCGAGGTGGTCGGTATTTCTCCCCCAGCGATCAGAGGTGAGGGGGAGGCCATCCATTCGTGGCCACCCCCTCGCGATCATTTCCGGCCAATGAAATCATTCCTCTGCCTCTGTAATGTAAACAGAGGCAGAGGAAGTGATGTCATCTCTCCTCGAGCCGGACTTTTCGTTCCGGCGCAGAGGAGAGAAGACATCAAGTAAGTGCACCAAACACTACACTTTCAGTAGAACACACCAGGCACACTTTTCACCCCCCATCTCCCCCCCCCGATCACCCCCCTGTACCCCCTGTCACAGTGACACCAATAGCAGTTTGTTTTTTTTGCATTGGTGTCATTTTGTGACAGTTATAAGTGGTAGGGCAGTTAGTATTATCCCCCTTTAGGTCTAGGATACCCCCCTAATCCCCCTAATAAAGGTTAACCTCTTGATCACCCCCCGTCGCCAGTGTCACTAAGCGATCGTTTTTCTGATCGCTGTATTAGTGACACAGGTGACGCTAGTTAGGGAGGTAAGTATATAGGTTCGCCGTTAGCATTTTATAGTGACAGGGACCCCCATATACTACCTAATAAAGGTTTAACCCCCTAATTGCCCGGCAGTGATATAAGTTAAGTTTTTAGGGTCAGATAAGGTCTGCGTCGCCCCAGGCAGTGTCAGGTTAGCGCCAGTCCCGCTAACACCCACGCGCGCAGCATACACCTCCCTTAGTGCTATAGTATCTGAACGGATCAATATCTGATCTGATCAGATCTATACTAGCATCCCCAGCAGTTTAGGCTTCCCATAAACACAGTGTTAGCGGGATCAGCCCAGATACCTGCTAGCACCTGCGTTTTGCCCCTCGGCCCAGCCCTGCCTAGCCCACACAAGTGCAGTATCGATCGATCACTGTCACTTACAAAACACTAAACACACATAACTGCAGCGTTTGCAGAGTCAGGCCTGATCCCTGCGATCGCTAACAGTTTTTGTTGGTAGCGTTTTGATACAGTCGCTAACAGTCAGGAGTTTTTTTGCCTGTGAGTCTCACTAGTGTACCACTAAATTTAGAGCCCAAAATGGCAAATCGAAGGCACACTAGTGAATAGGCCTACACGTTTCTGAGCATGACAGATAGTGAAGAGGAAGTCACTCATCTGTCAGATTCAGGCTCAGAATACGATCCTGTAGAGGACAGCGGCTCCATGACAGATAGCTCTGATGACGGAGTTGTGGTCCCTGCCAAGGTCAGGCGTACCAGACCCCGAACTTCTTCTTCTGTCCTTGATGTGCAAGAACCGCAAGTCCCTCATATGGAGAAGAGCAGTACTAGTGCTCCTTCTGGTGAACTGGCAAGCACCAGCAGCCTAGTACACCCTGGTCGTACATCCAGCACTACAGTAACACTTGGTGACGTGGCGAGTCCCATAAGTGCAGTTCAAGCTGGCGAGGTGGCAAGCACAAGTAGTGTCCCGCTGCCACCAAGAAGACAAACACAGGCCCGTTGTGCCCATAGTGCCCTTCCTGCTGCATTCGCCAATCCAAATTGGGAACCCACCACTTCTGCAGCACCCGTACTTCCCCCATTCACTGGCCAACCCAGCATTCATGTGGAAACAGTTGATTTTACGCCACTGGATTTTTATTCGCTGTTTTTCACCGAAGATCTCTATAGATCTATTGTGGACCAAAGCAATTTATATGCTGGTCAACACATCGCCACTATTCCCCAGTCCTCCCTTGCCAGAAATTGGAGACCAATTACGGTCTCCGAATTTAAGCTCTTTCTGGGCCTTTCCCTCAACATGGGCATAACTAAAAAGAGTGAGTTGCGGTCATATTGGTCCACTGACCCAATTTACCATATGCCCTTGTTCTCTGCCTCCATGACCAGGGCACGATACGAGCAGATTTTGCGGTTCATGCACTTCAACAACAATGAACTCTGTCATCCTCCTGGAGACCCTGAATACGATCGGCCCTACAAAATTCATCCCCTCGTAAACCACTTCAACCAACGTTTTGCAGACTTGTTTACTCCCCATCAAGTTGTCTGCGTTGATGAGTCCCTGATTAAGTTTTCTGGCCGCTTGTCATTCAAACAGTACCTTCCCAGCAAGCGTGCCAGATGGGGTCAAGATGTATAAGCTCTGTGACAGGACCACAGGCTATACATGTAGTTTTATGGTTTACGAGGGCAAAGATAGTCACATAGAGCCTACAAACTGCCCTGACTACGTAGGAAGCACTGGCAAGATTGTGTGGGACTTGGTGTCACCTTTATTCGGAAAGGGGTACCACTTGTACATGGACAATTATTACATGAGCGTGCCACTTTTTAGTCACCTTTTTGATCAACAGATTGGAGCATGTGGCACCGTGCGACCTAATCGCTGGGGCTTTTCCCAGCGGCTTGTAGATTCCCGTCTTAGGCTGGGGGAGAGAGCCTGCTTGCAGTGTAATAACTTGCTCACTATGAAGTGGAGGGATAATAAGAATGTTTTCGTTCTTACCTCCCTTCATGCACACACGATGGTCCAAATTACTACGGCGACTGGTGTTGTGGAGAAACCCCTCTGTGTCCACGAATATAACCAAAATATGGGAGGGGTGGACCTCAACGACCAGTTGTTGGCGCCGTACCTAGTTGCCCATAAGGCCAGACGCTGGTACAAGAAAGTGTCTGTTTATTTATTTCAATTGGCTTTGCTGAACGCTCATGTGCTATACAGAGCTTCAGGACGGACTGGATCCTTCCTTAAATTCCAGGAAGAGATCGTCAGAGCCCTTCTGTTTCCAGACGGTGCTCCACCTCACCTTCCCCAACCAAATGCAGTAAGCCGGCTGCATGAGAGGCATTTTCCTTATGTCCTCCCGAGTACCCCTACCCAACGAGCCCCCCCAAAGAAGATGTCGTGTCTGCAGCAAGCGCGGATATAGGCGTGACACCCGGTATTATTGTCCCTCCTGTCCTGACAATCCTGGTCTATGCATTGGTGAATGTTTTGAACGCTACCATTCACTAGTTGAGTATTAGCGTAGGGTACAGCACTGCGCAGACTAGGCACACTAACACAGGGTCTCCGAAGATGCCATCGCATTTTGAGAGACCCGAACCTGGTACCAGTTACAAAAGTTATAGTTGCAAAAAAAAGTGTAAAAAAAAAAAAAGCAAAAAAATAAAAACACAAAAAAAATATAAAATAAAAAAAACAAAAATAGTTGTTGTTTTATTGTTCTCTCTCTCTCTCTCTCTCCCTCTCCCTCTCCCTCTCTCTCTCTCTATTCTCTCTCTATTGTTCTGCTCTTTTTTACTGTATTCTATTCTGCAATGTTTTATTGTTATTATGTATTACCATGTTTGCATTTCAGATATGCAATTTTTTTATACTTTACTGTTTACTGTGTTTTATTGGTAACCATTTTTTTGTTTTCAGGTAGGCCATTCAGCTGCAGAGCGGATTTATTTATCTTGACAGCAACAGCATTTGCTCCCACGATACATAAAGCCGTGACTCCAACGCTGTTGGAGGTGATTTCACCACCACAGTTACATGCTTCAACATATATGCCGAAGCGTGGGGGCAGCAGTGGGTGGAGGAGCGATTTGCTCCTACGTTTTGCGGGAGGATGCCCCCATGCTTCGGCATATATATATTTTAGGCACAGGTTGCGTTAAATGTTTTATTTTTTACTATGTTTTTTTGTATTTGCTTTGCAGGTATGGTAAGTCTTACTGTTATACTGTAATGTTACTTTGTTTTATTGTTAACCATCATTTGCTTATCAGGTACGCCATTCTGTTGCAGCGCAGATTTATTTATCTTGACAGCAACAGTGTTTGCTCCCACAATACATAAAGCTGTGACTCCAGCGCTGTCGGAAGTGATTTCACCACCACAGTTACATACTTCAGCATATATGCCGAAGCGTGGGGGAAGCAGAGGGCGGAGGAGCGATTTGCCCCTAACTTTTGCGGGAGGATGCCCCCATGCTTCGGCATATATATACGGTGCATGTATGCCCATCATTAGAAGTGGGTGGATGAAGGGAGGTATTCTAATGGTTGGCATACCCACCGATCAATCTCTTTTTTTTCGTTCAGCCCACAGCCTGCATGAAAAAAAGTTTACAATATATGCCCAACAAGGACCAGCAACGTACTGGTATGTTGCTGGACTTTGAGTGGTTATACCAGAATGATGCCTGCAGGTTTAGGTATCATCTTGGTATCATTCTTTTCAGGCAGCGGTCGGCTTTCATGTAAAAGCAATCCTAGAGGCTAATTAGCCTCTAGACTGCTTTTACAAGCAGTGGGAGGGAATGCCCCCCCCCCCAGTCTTCCATGTTTGTCTCTGGCTCTCCTGTCCCAACAGGGAACCTGAGAATGCAGCTGGTGATTCAGCCAGCTGACCATAGAGCTGATCAGAGACCAGAGTGGCTCCAAACATCTCTATGGCCTAAGAAACCAGAAGCTACGAGCATTTCGATGACTTAGATTTCGCCGGATGTAAACAGCGCCATTGGGAAATCGGGAAAGCATTTTATCACACCGATCTTGGTGTGGTCAGATGCTTTGAGGGCAGAGGAGAGATCTAGGGTCTAATAGACCCCAGTTTTTTCAAAAAAGAGTACCTGTCACTACCTATTGCTATCATAAGGGGATATTTACATTCCCTGAGATAACAATAAAAATGACTGAAAAAAAAAATGAAAGGAACAGTTTAAAAATAAAAGAAAAAAAGCAAAAAAAAAAAGCAAAAAAAAAAAAAGCACCCCTGTCCACCCCCTGCTCTCGCGCAAAGGCGAATGCAAGCGTCGGTCTGGCGTCAAATGTAAACAGCAATTGCACCATGCATGTGAAGTATCACCGCGAAGGTCAGATCAAGGGCAATAATTTTAGCCGTAGACTTCCTCTGTAAATCTAAAGTGGTAACCTGTAAAGGCTTTTAAAAATGTATTTAGTTTGTCGCCACTGCACGTTTGTGCGCAATTTTAAAGCATGTCATGTTTGGTATCCATGTACTCGGCCTAAGATCATCTTTTTTATTTCATAAAACATTTGGGCAATATAGTGTGTTTTAGTGCATTCAAATTTTAAAAAGTGTGTTTTTTCCCCAAAAAATGCGTTTGAAAAATCACTGCGCAAATACTGTGTGAAAAAAAAAAATGAAACGCCCACCATTTTAATCTGTAGGGCATTTGCTTAAAAAAAATATGTAATGTTTGGGGGTTCAAGGTAATTTTCTTGCAAAAAAAAAAAATTTTTCATGTAAACAAAAAGTGTCAGAAAGGGCTTTGTCTTCAAGTGGTTAGAAGAGTGGGTGATGTGTGACATAAGCTTCTAAATGTTGTGCATAAAATGCCAGGACAGTTCAAAACCCCCCCCCAAATGACCCCATTTTGGAAAGTAGACACCCCAAGCTATTTGCTGAGAAGCATGTCGAGTCCATGGAATATTTTATATTGTGACACAAGTTGCGGGAATAAGACATTTTTATTTTTTTTTTGAACAAAGTTGTCACTAAATGATATATTGCTCAAACATGCCATGGGAATATGTGAAATTACACCCCAAAATACATTCTGTTGCTTCTCCTGAGTACGGGGATACCACATATTTGAGACTTTTTGGGAGCCTAGCCGCGTACGGGACCCCGAAAACCAAGCACCGCCTTCAGGCTTTCTAAGTGCGTAACTTTTTGATTTCACTCTTCACTGCCTATCACAGTTTCGGAGGCCATGGAATGCCCAGGTGGCACAAAACCCCCCAAATGACCCTTTTTTGGAAAGTAGACACCCCAAGCTATTTGCTGAGAGGTATAGTGAGTATTTTGCAGACCTCACTTTTTGTCACAAAGTTTTGAAAATTGAAAAAAGAAAAAAAACATTTTTTTTTTCTTGTCTTTCTTCATTTTCAAAAACAAATGAAAGCTGCAAAATACTCACCATGCCTCTCAGCAAATAGCTTGGGGTGTCTAATTTCCAAATTGGGGTCATTTGGGGGGGGTTTGTGCTATCTTGGCATTTTATGGCCTTCGAAACTGTGATAGGTAGTGAGGAGTGAATCAAAAATTTACGCCCTTAGAAATCCTGAAGGCGCTGATTGGTTTTTGGGGCCCCGTATGCAGCTAGGCTTCCAAAAAGTCCCACACAAGTGGTATCCCCATACTCAGGATAAGCAGCAGAATGTATTTTGGGGTGTAATTCCACATATGTTTGGGTGTTGATGCCTGTCTTGCCACTACCTTTGATCTAAGCGCTTTTTATTACTCTATACATGACTCCAATTTTTGGGTCAGGGTGTATTTTATTGTTGTTTTTTTAAATAAAGCTCCTTAAAAAGCTTATTTACACTATGGGGAAGTCTTCTTTTTTGATTCCATCTTTCATGAGGACCCTTCCCAACTGTATGGAGGCAACTTCTTTGTGAGCAGTTTCCTATCTGCACCTGTGATATCAAGAGTTTCTGGAACAAGAGAGGTTCGGTCGGTGAGTGCCGCAGTTTTCTTCACCATCCTCCATCGCTGTGGGAACACCTCCTATCCCTGCCTCAAGCTTGTCTGACTCCTAAGCTGCTGGCTGTGGAGTCCACCATTACCGGTAAGGGTATTCTTGCCTATCCCTCTCTCATATATGTCGGATACCTTATCTTGTGGATGCCATCCCTGGGTCTAGGGGCCCCACACCATTGGTCTCGGTTGCTGCTGATCTTCCAGCTACATTCCTAGATGCCTACTTATTTCATCTATGTTGGACTTCTAGTTATGTTGGTTATTTATTTATTTATCTAGATTGGACTCTTAGTTTTGAAAGTAATTCATACCGCCAATTTGACACATCATTTCCACATTGGTTCACTTTATGTCCATAGGACATTGTTGTCACTTTTCCTTTAAGAGGTTTTTGTTAGTTTTATTCAATTATTCTTTTTTTATGATTTTTATTCCTTTATCACCATCCCACGGTGACCTGATACTATTATTGTTATCCACTAGTTTACATAGTGCTTCTTTAGTGTTTAGTAATATAACACATATATTGTTTTTATCACTACTTTTGTGTCACTCATCTTGACTTTATTGTCTATATATTTATCTACACACGATTAAATTCGTGTTCTATTAAATACACTTTATTGGGTTTTCTTCCCTCCCAGATGTCCATTCTGTCAGGTTTCACCCAATAATGCACATATATGGTTTAGCGCCACACTTATCCATTTTTTTTATCCCAGTTCATGGCGAACTATGGTTTCCAACCTTCTGTGTTGCCTGCCTCGTTTGTTCTGCAGAGTATTCCTGAGTTAGAGGAGCATCTCCATGGTCTTTGTTCCACTTGGGCACAAGTCCAGGAGGCTTTGCTACAAGCTAACATTAGGTACAGACTCCATGCTGACCACAGACGCCTGCCTGCGTCTTCCTACCAGGTTGGGGACAGAGTCTGGCTGTCGTCTCGCAACCTCTGACTTCATGTTCCTTCTTTGAAGTACGCACCTCGGTTTATTGGGCCTTTCCGTATCCTTCGCAGGATTAACCCAGTGGCTTACGCGTTGGACCTTCCTCCTAGTATGCGCATCTTTAATGTCTTTCATGTCTCCTTATTGAAACCTTTGGTCTGCAACCGCTTTACCACCTTGGTGCCACGTCCTCACCCTATACAGGTTGAGAACCATGAGGCGTATGAAATACAATACTTTGTTGACTCCCGTAGGTTCCGTGGGTGCATATAGTACCTGGTGCATTGGAAGGGGTATGGTCCGGAGAAACGCTCTTGGGTCTCATCCTCGGATGTACATGCCCCTGTCCTCCTCCATGATTTCCATAGACATTTTCCCCTCAAGCCCGGTGGTCCTCCGAGGGGGAGGGGTCGTTGAGGAGGGGGTACTGTCAGGGCTGGGCTCAGCCCTTCCTTCTCTGAGCTGGCCGCTCAGCTGTCGGCTAATTGCCAGCTCCTTTCTCTCCACAGTGACTCAGCTGTTCATGAATTGCTCATCAGTTCTGCCTACTTAAAGCCGTCCAGCTCACTTTATCTCTGCCTTCGCCTTTGGTCACATCTCTGAGACTTTCTCCTGCGTTCCTGTTGAAGACTTGCTCGGCTGATGTCCCTTCTGGCTCCTGATCCTGCTTGCTATACTACTGCGTTGATCTCTGGCTCTCTGACATTGGCATTGGCTGACTACCCGATCTGGTTACTGAACTCTGGCTGTGTATTGACTACGCTTATGCCCTGTATACACGATCGGACATTGATCGGACGTTCCGACAACAAAATCCATGGATTTTTTCCGACGGATGTTGGCTCAAACTTGTTTTGCATACACATGGTCGCACAAAGTTGTTGGAATTTCCGATCGCCAAGAACTCGGTCACGTACATCACGTATGACGAGACTATAAAAGGGCAGTTCAGAACCAAGCGCGACACCCTTTGGGCTCCTTTTGCTAATCTTGTGTTAGTAAAAGTTTGTGAGAGACGATTTGCGCTTTTTCAGACTCGTGGCTTTCAGATCATTTTCTGCTGTTCAGTTTGTGCTTGTGGGTTTGTATCTGGTCTTCAGTGCGTGCAGCGAGTACAATTGACTTGTCATTGTGTTCGTGTTCGTTACTGATTTTCAGGTCGCTCTTCACAGGCCTTGCTGTTCTTCAGTGTGTTCTGTCAGTTCGTTCTGAGCAGCTGACCGTTTTCTAGCCATGTTGCGTATACAAACTCCTCGTAGAGTTCGTGCTGTGCGGGGGCTTGGTGTTGGGGTCCTTGCCTTGACGCAAGTCCAGTCCATGAACAGGGTGGGGAGGAGTTCATGGACCAAGAATTGGTTGCTCCAGCGTGACCAGTTCTGTCATATGCCTTTGCTCCGTGAGATCCATGAGAATAATCCTGATGATTTCAGGAACTTTCTCAGGATGATGGACCCCGTATTTCACCGTTTGTTGGCTTTGCTGACCCCCTATATCAGCAGGCAGGATACCTGCATGAGGCAAGCCATCACTCCGGAGCAGAGGCTAGTCACCACCCTGCGGTACTTGGCGACGTGGAGAAGCCTGCAGGACCTTAAGTTCTCGACAGGCATCTCCCCCCAGGCTCTGGGGATCATCATCCCGGAGACCCGTTCTGCCATCATTCAGGTCCTGCAGAAGGAGTATATGAAGGTAAGATTTATCCTTTAACATCACATTTTATTGTATAGAACGTTTGTTAATGTATTGTATTTCTTTCCTCATTCCCTAATTACCATGATTGTAATATGCTGTGAATGTCCCCTTTGTCCTTATGCATGCTGGATTTTTATGTAATTTTTTTTGTCCTTCATACATATTTGCCTTCACTAACCTCCCCAGCATGCTCTCCTGGCCCTATATTTACCTCATGTAGTCACTTAACAATGTATTTTGTCAGCTCCATAGTAGTGTTTTACCCTAAATACCCCCTAAAATGTTTAAAATTGTGATTTGTGCTTTAAATTCAGGCAGAGTGCCAGAGGCTTTTTTTTTTTTTGGTGTCCCAAAATCATTTGGAACCCTTCCTCCCCCCAACTGCTAACTCAGCTGATACCAATCCTCTATCTGCTGACTTTGCCAAACCCATACACACTATTCCTACCTCTTTTGTGGTCAGATTTATGGATGAATTTCCCAAAGCATGTAGTGCAAGGGCCTGCCTGAATACCTTCAAATGGTAATATTTAAAGTTTTTGGATCCTATTATTATCTTGATAGGTAATAGTAGAATGTAAAAATGTGCTAAAATGTGTACAGTGTGTATTTATCTCTTTGTATTATGACACTTCTTACCTGTCCAGTGGGCTGCCAATAGTGTAAGTAAGGAGGGGCTGACCAAAGTAATACACATTATTTAGGCATTCATCTCTCAATGAAGTGGAGAGGGTTACCTGTCCAAAACATCTCCCCCTCCATAAAATTCTACAAATGGCCCATGAGAGGGGGGGTGATGAATCTGATAGGTGGACCTTTGTCTTTAAATACTCCCTAAAATAAATGTTATACTGATGTTGGCCAAGAATGTTTGTGTCTAATCTGCTTTCCATGTTTATGTGCAAAATGATTAATGTATTTTTCTTGTTTGACTCCACAGTTTCCTTCCAACCCACAGGAATGGCAGACTGTGGCCTCCCACTTTGCCCAGCGGTGGGACTTTCCTAACTGCGGGGGGGCAATTGATGGGAAAAACGTCCACATCGTCCCACCACCCAACTCGGGGTCATACTATTATAATTATAAGGGGTTCAATAATATTGTGATGTTGGCGGTGGTGTCGGCTACTTATGAGTTCCTGTATGTGGACGTGGGGAAGAAAGGCCAGATGTCAGTTGGTGGAGTCATCACCCAGACGGAGTTCTACAGGCATCTCCAGAATGGCAGCTTGGACTTGCCACCTCCAGAAGACCATGTAGAAGGACTCCCATTCGTCTTCGTTGCGGATGAAGCATTTGTGCTGGGGGACCATCTTATGCGGCCATTCCCGATGAGGACCCTCACCCCGGACCAGGGGGTTTTAATTACCGGCTGACCAGAGCCAGAAGAGTGGTGGAGAACACGTTTGGAATCATGGCCAGCCGGTTGCGTCTATTTCTTACACCCCTACACATGGCGGAGTATAAACTGAATCACATCATCCTGGTGTGCTGTGTTCTCCACTACTTTTTAAGGAGAAATTCTGCCAACTATGCTGCCTCAGTTGGGCCTGAGGCCGGAATTCATGTAAATGACCCAACCCTGATGGCGCTTGAAGCTGGCTGTCCTGGCTTGCCCCCCCCCCGAGTGCCCGCGAGGTCCGTCTAAGATACCTTGAATACTTTGCGGGTAGGGGGGCCATCAATATGCCAGACAATGTCTGAGACATTTTTTAAATAAAAAACAAATTTTAACTACTAAAATATTTGCTGACATTTACTGCTTATGTTTCTTTTAGCTCACGCTGACTGAAATGTGGGTAGTCCTGAAAATGGCGTGATTGTGTAACATTAGAAAGCACTGTTGGGTGTTATTTACTAAAGAAAAATACACTTTGCACTACAAGTGCACTTGAGACTGCACTGAAACTGCACTTGTAGTGCAAAGTGGATTTGTCCTTAGGAAATTGTCACAGAAAACACCAATTTTAACACAAAAAAAGTTTTGGAGCATTGAAACAATAATCCACACATTCTTGATTATCAATCTTTTTAATACCAGCACAATCATATGTGCATTTAGAAAAGGTTTTTAAAACAAACCAACATGTTTGTTGTATAACAATTTCAGACATCAGTATTTAGAAACTGTGTTTGATATTGCGTTCAGATGGGGTGAAGTCGCCCCTGGAAAAGCCAAATTTTGAAGATGCACACAAATTGCCGAATGTCAACATGTGCTAACTGCCATCACGGGGGATCAAGGGACGTGTTTTGTGGGTGCAACCCCTTCCTCTTGGCTACTTTATTATTGAGGAAGGGGTTGCACCCACAAAACTCCTACATTGATCTCCCGTGATGGCAGATAGCACATGTTGACACACTATGTGCATCTTCAAAATTTGGCTTTTCTCGAATATGTCCAAAAATCTGAAAAATTTTTCAATACAAAAAAGCCAAAAAAAAAGTTAGGGTTTTGGAGGTGTTTTAAACTCTTCCTAAAACATCAATGATGTTCTTCATTTTGGTTTTAACATCATTGATGTTTTTCTGGATGTTTTCCAAGTCCCTATTACACCCCATGATCTCCCCGATCAGGATCTGGGCACTCTCACTGGTGAAATGTCCTTCATCCACAACATCACGATCACCTAAAAATATAAAAACAAAAACACACCATGTTTTATAAATCTGCTGGCATCCATCTCTTACCTGAGCCTGTGGTCGCAGACACTCACCTGTTGTGGTGACTATTTCCACTACGTCTCCCTCCTCCTCCTCCTGTTGACTTTGGGGGATTTCCCCTTCTTCCTGAGGTGGGGGGTCCCTGGTCTCCTCGGATGAGTGGTGTCCTCCGGGTCTTTTCTCCCCTATGTCCAAAAAAAATAGGTATACTTAGCACACAGATATTTGATGACAGAAATAGAAACATGAAACATTGCTTGGAAGTGGGGTATAATTGTCTGTTTTGGCAGAGTTCCAAGATGAAGAATTATTTTGGTCACTTTGTCAAGCTTGAATACTTACCTGTTTTGTACAAGCTTCACAGATGGAGACACCCCTATAGTATACACTGGAGCATCTGTGTGGGGCCCCCTAATAAAAAGGGTGTTCTGGTGTCCCACACTAGTGCTCCTGCGTCCAGATGTGTAAACAGCTGCTGAGTGTCCTCTCCTTACACAGAATCTAGTTTGCATTTCATTCTATTTAACAACCCATCTAGACAACACTATTATTTAAAGAGAAGTAGGCTAGCAAAAATGTATTCAAATGCATATGTCCAAAACATGGTGTTTTCTATGCCGAACGAACAATGTTTCATACGAACGAATAATGTGCCCATGAACATGAAAGTTGCCATTTTAAACTGTACAACAGTAAAGAGAAGCACATGGAGCAGCACAAACGTTAGGAAGATAAAGAATAGGAACACAGCACAACTACTTACTTTTTTCCAGCACTCTCCTGATCCTTCTGTACTGCTCGTGCTCCCTTAATTTGAGGTCTGACCACCACTACCTGAGTTGATCTTTCAATCGACGTACCCCAAAATTCTTCTGCAGACTCTTGACTACTTTCGCCATGATCTTGGCCTTTCTGACATTGGGGTTGGGGTAAGGTCCATACTTCCCATCATAGTCGGCCCTCTTAAGTATGTAGACCATCTCCAACATCTCCCCAAAGGACATATTTGAGGCCTTAAATCGTCTCCTCTGGGATCAGGACGTTTCTGGCTCCAGGCTTTCCTCCTCCTCGTTGCTGTAATTAGCACGCACCTGCTCTGTTTCCGCCATGTGCTCTTCCCCCACTGCGCCGAACGGGAAGGGGCGGGGAATAGACTAAAAAGAACGTTGGGGCGGGCGGAGTTTCACGCATGCGCAGTGTATATAAAGCGTAACACGCGTGCGTAGTATGTACGATCTGTGAGCAGAGGAAGGAGTTTTGGAAGCACCAATCGTGATAACGAAGGTAACATTTAAACTTGGGCCTATACTGATTCTAGATTTAGGCCTATATTGGGACAAGATTTGGAGACTTTAGCCTGACATTAGGGTTTGTCTTGTGCATTGCAGATAAAATGGATGACTTCAATGACCACAACTTCCTCCCCCTGTTCATAGACAAATACAGGGAGCTGCCCTGTCTGTGGCAGATCAAGTACCCCCAATACAATAATAAACAAAAGAGGCAGGCAGCGCTGGAGAAACTGCTGGAGTTGGTGAAGCCGGTGGTCCCCACAGCAACCACCCCCAATTTAAAAGCCAAAATTGGTGGCCTGAGGAGCACTTATCTTAGGGAGCGCAAGAAGGTCCAGGATTCCCAGAGATCAGGAGCTGCAGCAGATGACGTTTATGTCCCCAGGCTCTGGTACTATGAGAGACTGCGATTTCTGTCAGACCAGACTGATGTCAGGGAATCCCTCTCAACCCTTCCTTCCACTCTTCCTTCCACCCTATCTTCGACCCCAGCTGAGGCTTCCGATGTCCAACCTGGGACTTCCAGCCAGGAAGAAGTGGAGGAGCCCAGCTGGAGTCAGGTATAGCATTCTTCTACAGATTTCTGGTCAATAAATAAATGATGTTTCCTAGATGTTATTATTGATCACTAATTGCTGATTTAATAAAGTGTTTTATATATCAATAGACAGTAGTGGGCAAAAATAATTGGGACAAGAATGAAAAATGCTGGGCTCAGAATGATAGTCTGTTATATTTGTTAACATTCAATTGGCAACAATCATGAGATGAAAATTGTGTGTGATTGATGAAGAAAAAACTAAAACAATGTCCCTTTTTCATACACAGGAAGACCTCAGCCAGGAGGAGGCTGTGGAATGTGACACACAGGAGGAGGCTGTGGAATATGGCAGCCAGGAGGAGGCGGGGGTTAGTGACAGCCAGGAGGAGGCGGGGGTAAGTGGCAGCCAGGAGAAGGCCGGGCCCAGTAGGAGCCTGACAGAATCACAAGTCCCTCCCCTCAGCCTTCCAAACAAAAGACCCAGGAGGGTCAATGCCTCATGTGTGAGGACATTCTTTATAAAGCCTTAACTAAGGGGGTGAGGGGCGAAATAACACCCAATACCCACCTGTGTGAGTTGGACCATCCTCCTCCTCCTGCCACAACTCCACCACCACAGACACAGCGTGGAAGGAAGCGTGGAAGGAAGACCAGAGAGTGATGGCCTGGGTTCAGTCTGGTCTGACAAAAGATGCATGCTCTTGTATGACCACAGCCTGGGGACATACATGTCATCTGCTGCTGTTCATGATCTCTTGGACTTCTGGACCAGACTGCACTCCCTTATATATGGACTCCTCAGGCCACCAATTTTTTCAAGAAATAATTGATGTGTGCCCTGGGGGCCAATACTTGATGCCCTTACTGGCCCACAAGCCAGGGTCTTGCAGAGAGAATTCCCGCAACCTTGGATTACACCAGAGCGGTGTATTAGGGGACCATCTGGCTTTTACCAAACTAGGCTTAGTCACTACTGTGTACCATGCCTTAATAGCCGCTTTCATAGCCAGCGTTAAAGGTACCGGAGAATCCCCTGACCCCCTATAGAAGGCATTGCGAAGGGCCTCAAAGGATCCCAAATGTGCTGCCTCTAGGACGACTGATGCATTGGTGTCATCCGAGACCAGCCAGTTATGTGCATGTGTGAGCATTGCCGCTAAATAGGTGTGAAAGTCTGGGCAGGCAAGTCCCCCCTGTGTCCAGGGCCTACGCAAGATTTTTCTACTGAATCTAGCCGGGTGTGCTTGCCACAAGAATGAGGCCACTGTTGAATCCAACTGCTGGAAAAGAGTCTTAGGTATCCAAACCTGGGAGTGTCGTAAAACATACAGCAAGACCGGGAGTAGTTTCATTTTTATTAAGTTAATTTTCCCTATAAAAGATAATGGGAGGTGGGATAAGTTACGTTTGCTAAAGTCCTGGCTATTGAAAGAAATATTGATCCCTAGGTATCTCGTGGCCATCGATGTCGAGGCGCTGAACGCGAGCATCCCCCACGAGCAGGGTGTCGGGATGGCTGGCTCCTTCCTTATTGAACAAGACCATAATACTTGGCCACTAAATAAACATTTTGATACTTTTAGAGTTTATTCTTACCAGAAACTACTTTGTTTTCATGGATCAGCTATACTTACAAACCCAAGGCGTGGCCATGGGCATGTCATGTGCCCCTTCCTACACCAATTTATATCTAGGGGGGTGGGAAAGGACTATTTTTGGAGATGAATCTTTACAACCATTCTTAAACCATGTGCTCTGCTGGCACAGGTTTATAGATGACCTGTTGGTCATCTGGACAGGCAGTGAACAACTCCTTCTTGACTTTGTTGAATGGTTGAATGTTAACCACTTTAACCTTCATTTCACCTTCACCTATGACTCTCATAGTATTTCATTCCTGGATATGAAAATCATTAAGAATCCCTCCGGTAAATTGATTTCAGATCTATATCGCAAGCCTACAGCAAGCAATACACTTCTTCATGCTTCTAGTTCTCATCCCCGTCCTCTGGTACGCAGTATCCCTTATGCTCAGTACTTGAGACTGAGATGGAACAGCACAGAGGACGGGGATTTTCGTTTACAAGCAGATGCTTTACGTACACGTTTGTTGGCTTGGGGATATAGTCGCACGAATCTAAGGAAAGCCTTCAATAGAGCCTTTGCTCATACTTGACAATCGCTTCTTTATGGCCCTCCGTGCACCAAGCAATCTCCAACTGTTAAAATTATTACAAAATTTTAGACTCATCACAACCATTTGCGCAATCTTTTGTCACAACATTGGCATTTACTTACTGAACATCACATCTAAAAAATATGTAAGATCCACTCCAGAACTGGTCTTTATAAGAGCCACTTCTCTTAGGGATAAATTTACTAGTAGCCACTATAAGACCCATTCACCTCTATCGGAGGGCCCGAGTGGCACTTTTAAATGTGGAAACTGTCCAAACTGCCCGTGGATCCAGGAAGGACAGAAATGTATCCTCCCTAATGGAGAGACGTTTATACGTCGGCATCATGCCAATTGTGGCACTAGAGGGGCCGTGTACCTGATGGTCTGTGCCTGCAAGGCCTTTGTCGTAGTTCCCTGATGGTCTTCCCTACATAAAAGGTTGGGTGACCATTTGTATGCTTCTACCAATGGCAAACTCACCACGGTGGGTCACCACATAGGGATTCATCACAGATTCAACTCTGATTGTGTAAAATGTTTTGTTTTGGAAGTGATTCCAGAAGATCCTAGAGGAGGCGATTGGGACCGTACAATCCTGAGACGAGAGTCCTTTTGGATCTAACGGCTCAATGCCCTTACACCTCCGGGCCTCAATGAGGCACATACATACAAATATTTTTTATAATCTATTGATCATGTCCTCCAACATCCCTTTCTCTTCTCTGGTCTTTGTTTCCTTTCGTTCTGTGGCCTTTGTGCGCCCCAGTTAATTTGTTTAATATATCCCCTTTCATTTATAATAATTTTTGTCTGGTTTACTGGTACTAATATATACCCCTGAGATGTGCTAGTATAATTCAATGCCTCACTAATGTGTAATTGTTCTTTGTACATTACTTTTTATATTTATTCAATTGTTGCTAGATTTAAGTTGGTGATAATTATCCTGTAAGAACAGTCTTTTGTAAAAAAAATTATTTGTAACTTTATTCTTCATCAAATTGGATTCTGCGTTGGTATCCCTTCTGGGGGTTGGTTCTTCTTGCTTCCCCCCCAGTTCGGCACACTATTCGCTTGTTTCATTCTAGATTTATGTCCTTCTCTACCAGCATCACTTCCCAATAATTATTGACGGCTTGAGGAGTTTATTCTCCCCCTGGCGGCGGGCATGCGCCCCTCTAGCAAGGGGCGAGCCTCCCTACTGGTTGGCGCCTCCTTCTGCTTCCCTGCTGTGATGCTGTACAGCGTCCCTAAACATAGGGCTGGTGCGCATGCGCATTGTCGGTCTCGCGCATGCGCAACAGGGAGAGTCGGACCCGGTAACGTTGGCGTTTGACGTTGTGCGGCGCCGTACGTACATCCGGGTTGGGGGGTATGTAAGGTGGCCGTATCGGCCGCTTCTACACAGACGGCGGACACCCGGGATCGCTTATAATCAGCTACACAAAGTACCGTATATACTCGAGTATAAGTCGAGATTTTCAGCCTTTTTTTTGGGCTGAAAGTGCCCCCTTCGACTTATACTCGAGTCACCGCCGTCTGTCTGCATGATCAGCGTGTCATGCAGTCAGACGGCGGCCAGCATGTGATATTACCGTTCGGCGGCCATTCACTGTTCAAAAGCCGCGCCTCCTCCTCGTCTGTGATAGGCAGAAAACTCCATTTCCCAGCAGCCAGTGTACAGTCTATCATGGACATTCTCTCATCCTCGTCCGTGGTATGAGGATGAGAGAATGTCTGTGATAGGCTGACCGCTGACTGCTGGGAAATGGAGTGTTCTGCCTATCACGGATGAGGAGGAGGCGCGGCTTTTGAACAGTAGAATGGCCGCCGAATGGTAATATCACAGGCTGATCGGTGCAGAGTGGCACACGGAGGATGCAGATCGCCACAGGGACACATGCACAGGACACAGGTAGGTGACACATGCACACATACACAGGGACACATGCACACATACACAGGGACACATGCACATGACACAGGGAGGTATACAGCTGCAGATGGGCATTGTTGACCCTCTTTTTCAACTTACAGTAGCTGCTGCATTTCTCACCCTCGTCTTATACTCGGGTCAATAAGTTTTTCCCAGTTTTTTGTGGTAAATTAGGGCCTCGACTTATACTCGAATCAACCTATACTCGAGTATATATGGTAAGCCTTGTTACTGATTATGGATTTGGATAAATAAGTCAATCCTTGCCTCATCCTCCCCTCTCTCCAGGCCGGTTTTGTTTGGTTCACTAATGGGGCTCCATTACCTAGTGAGCTCTGCTCTAACCATACAATCCAGGCAGGTCAAGGGGAGTTTGTAGGCACTAATTTTTACTGTGTATACTTTGCCTTATTATCTTCCTTCTTTTCAGACTTTCCTATATTATTGTTGAACAGTGTTGGCTACTCCTGGGTGTCATAATATTCTTCCCCTCCTCTCATTGCAGGGTGGGTTTTATATTACATTATATATATTTTTTGCTTGTGCACTTGTTCCCGGGTGCCCTACAGGAACTGGTGGCTTTTTTCCCCTTTGCCTTTCTTTTTTCGTTTTTCTACCCTCCCCCCCCCCCCCAAACTTTCCTTACCTCCCTCATTCTTGTCTCCCTCCCCCCTCCTTTTTCCCTTCTCCCCCCCCTCCTTTCCTCTGTCCCCTTCTTCCCTTCCTTGCCTTTCTTCCCCCCCCCCCCTTTTTTTGCCCCCTCTTTCTCCCCCCCCTTCTCTCTTTTTTCCTCGTTCTTCTTTTTTTATTTTCTTTTTTCTTTTTTCATTTCTCTTTATTCTTTTCCCTTTTTCTTTCTTCTTTCTCTCTTTTTTTCTCTCTTTTTTTCTCTCTTTTTTTCTCTCTCTTTTTTTCTCTCTTTTTTTCTCTCTTTTTTTTCTCTCTTTTTTTTCTCCCTTTTTTCCCCTTTTTCCTCCCTTTGTTGTCCCTTTTCTTCTTTCTTTTTTCTATTTTCTCCTCCCGCCCTACTCCCATACACAGTGTCTTTGTGTTTCAGCATTATATTTCAACCCTTCTGGTACCCAAACCAATATATATTTTTTTATATATCTTTTTCCCGTAGTCCGTCCCATTAGCCCCCCGTGTCCGCCCCCAGGGGGAACACCCGTCTAGGGTGTCTCAGAATTGCCGTTCTTTGCCTGTTTGGGCAGTTATTGGTGAGTCTGGCTATCCAATGTGCAGATACTCCAATACTATCATGTATTACAATGCATTTCTGTTTTATTGCACTTTATGATTGTAACCTTGATTATATACTTTTCCAGATGTTATGATTGGACGCCTCCTGAGGAAGCGGCATTGGCCACAAAACTGTTGAGGCCAAACATCCTACTTCACATCAGTGTGCCTTATTGTTATTTTAATGTGTGTTTAATTGCCTATTTTGTAACAACCTTCAAGTTGTTCTTGTTGTAAATTGTATATTATATATTTTTTGTAATTAAAATAAATTGTAATTTTTATCTATGTCCTACTCTCTATCTGAGTACCGCAATAGTCCAACACAATTTCTTCTGGGGAGGTAGGGCTTTTTTGGAGTAGCCCTCATTATACTCTCCTTATCCCTTCTAGTATACCATTATAGGATGATGGTACCCTTTATGATATCCCTTGTCAAGTTTTTGTGGCAATACCCTTCTATATCTCTAGGTATCTAATGGTGCTTACCCATTGTAGAGGTGAAGCAGGATCACTCAGCCTCTTTGACCCGGGATCTATGGGTAGAATAAGTGATTTGCTCCAGTTGGTTCGGAGGCCAGAGAGAGTTGCAAAGCGGTCCAGAAGCCGGAGCGTCCCGGAGAGCGAGGGACCAGGGTCCCGGGGGAAGAGGATTAGATCATCCACATACATTGCTAGTTTCTCGACTACTGAGCTGACCCGGACTCCAGACACCTCAATCAATCTCCGCAAGGCCTCAGCCAAAGGCTCTATCACTAGGGCAAACAGCACAGGGGATAGAGGACACCCCTGTCTTGTCCCCCTCCTAATTGTAAAGGAGGGCGGGAGTCTACCATTTAGTTTAATATGGGCCGTGGGGGTCCTGTATAGTAAGCCAAACCATTTCCGGAAAATTGAGCCAAAGCCAAAGCCTTCCAGAACCTGCATCATATAGGACCATCTAACTGTATTGAAAGGGATACTAAGACCCAAGAGGCATTCAACTCAGGTGGAAACTGGAGATGGGTAAAAACTTGTCTAAGGTTTATGTCTGTGGACTTGCCAGGCATGAAGCTGGTCTGATCTATATTGAGAAGGGATGGTAAAGCCTTCATGATTCTATTGGCTAGCACTTGGTAAGTATCTTAAGGTCAAAATTCAGCAATGAAATGGGTCTATAGGATGAGCAGCAGACAAACGCCACCTTTTCTCCAATAAGGTATTAAAATAGCTTTTTATTTTATGCAATGATAATCATTTAATCTGCTTCTATTCTCTGGTCTAATTATAATAACAAGGAGACTTTTTTTAACAATCAGGTTTTCTTTATTAGAAGGGTATATAACAGAACAAAAAGAGCTGATTGAACATACAACGGCTGAAAAGCCAAATTACAAGGCAACATTGGTGACACATATCATCAACTTACAGCAAACATATTGTGACATGCAGTACATTAAAATCATGTGGAAGGTACATTATGACGGAATCTGGTGAAGGCCTGTTACTGAGATAGGTACACACTTAGGGGGTGTCTGGCGTGGAAGGAGGAGGAGGAGATAGTGAGAAAAGGAGGCGGGGCCCAGGTCCAAATTAGCATTAAGATTTGAAGCAGAACTAGAGAAGCCCTTTTAAGACGATGTCCATAATTGCCACACCTTATCAAACTTCCAAGGGCACCCTCTGCTAATATATGTCAATTTTTAAAGTGGCAATGCAGCGTCGAACATGGCTAGCAAGAAGGACAGAGTTGGTGGATCAGGAGAAAACCACTTACAAATAATCACTTTTTTAGCATAGAATAATAAGTATGAAAGTATGAAATAAGCAGTTTATTGTGATGGGAACTTATGTCGTCGTCAGGAATCCCCAAGAGGGCCAACTCCGGCGACAGGGGGAGCGGTAAATCCCAATCTTCCTTATCTAGGGAAGGAATATCAGCCTTCCAACAATCCCAAAGTTTGTCAATTTTAGGTGAGCCAGTCCCAAGTAGGGTCCCATATAGTACAGAGCGGCTTTTGTAGAGCCTCTTGTGATAAACCCGTCTCAACGGGGTCTACTTGAAGTAAAGGTCTAGAGGGGAACTGAGCCCTGGCAGTGTGTCGGAGCTGGAGGTATCTGAAGAACATCCATCCTGACAGGTGAAAGGCCTGACGAAGCTGTATATATATCAACAGCGTACCGTCCGGCATGATATCACGCAGTGTTTTAACACCATATCTGGCCCAGATCTGAGGGCCGGGAATCGATTTGAAATGAGCCAGACTCAGGTTCCCCCAAGAAGGCTGTACCGGGGACCACCTATTCACCTGACGGAAGCACTTCCTGGCTGCCACCCAGACCCGGAGTGTGGTTTTTAGTTGGGATCGGTACTGTCCTATATGCACCTGTCCCTCTATAGGCTTATATAAGTTACGCAGTTCCATCAGCGAGCCTAGAAAGGCCACCTCAAGGCAGACTGCTGCATTAGTGCGAGCTCCCTCAAACCACCAGTATATTGACACCAAAACTGCAGGCCAGTAGTACAGTAGTATACTTGAAGGTTGGGTAGAGCCAAACCCCCAAGCCGTGTAGGTAGCTGGAGGGTAGACCTAGCCAACCTCGGGACGGCCTCATGCCAAATAAATGTACCGATGCACTTATCCACCTCCTTGAAAAAGGAAACCTGGGACCCATACCAGATTGTTACAAAACAGATAATTGAACTTTGTGAGTAGAACCATTTTAAAAATGTTAGTGCGTCCAAGGAGATTCAAAGGGAGTCCCAACCAAGCCAAACACTTTTACTTAAGGAGGGTCAGTAGTGGGAGGATATTAAGCGAAAAATACTGTGTTGTGCCCCTAGTCATCACCACCCCTAAATATTTAAACTCAGAGACCCAGCGTAATGGGGATGGGCTGGTCGAGGCAGCAGCCTGATCGTCTAAAGGGAAAATGACCAATTTAGACCAATTGATTCTAACTCCCGAAAATCTGCCAAAGACCTCAAATGTTTTTAAGAGCGTTCAGATATAATAGGGAATCATCGGCATACAGGGATATCCTCTCCTCCAGCCACCCCACCACTAATCAGTGTATCGCCTGAGACTCCCTGACCGAAATCACCAGGGGTTCTAGTGCCAGAGCAAAGAGACTGGGGGAGAGGGGACACCCCTGCCGCGTGCCTCTGAACAGCGGGAAGGGATCAGATATCCAACCATTGGTTCGGACCCTAGCCCTAGGCCGCCCATACAACATCCAAATCCAATGTATAAATTTAGGTCCAAAACCGAATCTGCCTAGGACCTCCCACAGATAGTCCCACTCAACAGAATCAAATACCTTTTCGGCATCTAGGGAGGCTACTACGCGAGATCCGGCCCGATCATGATTCAAGGACAGGTTCAGAAACAGTCGTCTAATATTGATATCTGTGCCCTTGCACGGCATAAACCCAATTTAATCCACGTGAACCAGGTCAGAAATTACCCCGACAAACGGACAGCAAGTATTTGTGCAAGGACCTTAGCGTTCACATTCAACAGTGAAATAGACCTATACGAGGCACATTCTAAAGGATGCTTGCCAGGCTTAGGCACCAACACAATAACAGCTTCTGCCATAGAGTCGGTGAGAATACCCTGTTTAGCAAAGTCTGATAAGAGGGATGTCAGTCTGGGGGCTAGCATTTCAACGTGCTGGGAGTAGAACTCCATAGGGAGACCATCCACTCACGGGGTCTTACCCCCTTGCAGCCCCGCAATGGCAGCCTGGACCTCTTCCAAGGAGATATCTTTCTCTAAATCACTCCTAGAATCCTCCTCCAGAACAGGAAAGGGGATGCCTCCCAAGAACTCCTGAAGTTCAGAGGGAGAATATTGTGCCCTTGAGGAGTACACCTCTTGATAGAATTGGGAGAATTTAGTATTTATACCCTCTGGGGACGTAATTATATGACCCCCAACATCCCGTACTCCAGCAATGTGGGCAGCCATGCCAGCAGCCGGCCATTCTTATCGCCATGTACAAACACTTTTTGGGCCGAGTGGAGCATTGATTTCTTAGTCTGCTCAATGCGGCAAAGAGAAAGTTCCCTAAGGACCCGCTGCCACGCATAGTAATTAACCTCTGTGGAGAAACCCACATATTCCCTCACACACCTCTCCGCCTCCGCTTCCAAGTCACACAATGCCCTAGCCTCCTCTCTCTGCACTGAGGCAATCCAGGAGATATATTCACCCCGTACCCAAGCCTTAAAGGCATCCCATTGAGTATCCAGACTGGCCGAATTGAGATTAGATGTCCAGTAATTACAGATAGCCTCCGCCATGTTCTCCTGAATCCTAGAATTTAAAGCCCAGTACCTGGAGAGACGCCACAACCCCAGGCCCGAAGAATCAGTGAGGGATATCGTTAGACAGATGGGGGCATGATCTGAGATTCCTCAGGAGAGATAGCAAGCTTCCTGAACCCAGTTAAGGGTGGCAGCAGATGCAAAGACTAGGTCAATCCTGGAGAGGGATTTATATGTAGTGGAATGGCAAGTATATTCTCGGGCATGCGGGTGAAGGTATCTCCAGACATCTGTCAACATATATGTCCCTGCCCACCGAGGGAGCTCTAAGGTTGACCGGGCCGAGGAGTGGAGTCTGTCCAGGTCATGAGAGGAAACCATATTAAAATCGCCAAAAATATAGAACTCAGCGGTGTCATAGGCTAAAATGACACCCATTAGATCAATCAATATTTGTACCTGAGCCGGGGGAGGCAGATATACACTGGCCAGTACCATGCGTTTATCATGAATAATAACATGTAGGACTACATATCTGCCCCCTGGGTCTGTGTGCACCTCCAGGAGCTGGAACGGAAGGGATTTCTTAACCAGGATACTAACACCCCCGGCATAGCATGAATACATGGAATGGTAAGCGGCCCCCATCCACGCCCTTTGCAAAGACAGGACTCTGGATCCCATCAAATGAGTCTCAGTCAGGATACATATATATGGTGCAGCTCTGTGCACGTATCGGAAAACACCAGGGACCTCTTAACGGCTGAATTTAGTCCCCGGACGTTCAAGGAAACAATTTTAAGCTGAGCCATAGATATCCAGCAGGAAGTAATTGCATAAGTTATTACTGGGAGGCGTATAGCACCCTGACCCCGGAGACAGATTCATTCCCCGCCAGACCCCAAACTTTAAGTCAATGTACCTGAAAAGAAAAAAGAAGGTTATGCATGTCATATCACCACATATTATATAGAGGGCAACCGGCACCCAAAAGGGAATAGCCCTAACATCAAATAGAACATTTCCCCAAGGATACTGCAATTGCAGTATAAACCACCCCCCCACCCCGCATTCCCCACAATTGTAAGTAATGCTTGCGATCCCAAAACCTTGCCATAACTATAGGCAACAACAGTTAACCAGTGAGGGCGTGTTTCTCAGTAAGGCCGGGAAACCATGCTTGGAGAGTTTAGCACTTCTCTGGGAGATACTGGCAGAAGGATAACAACAAAACTCAGTCTCCTGGAATACCAGGGGCGCATATTTGAAATCATGCTCGGGTAGGATAGGGCAGTCCACTGGGCCCGGAGAGTCAATTAGGAGTAAGTAAGTCAAGTAACGGGCCGTGCACTAATAGAGTTGTGTGAATGGCTGCTAGTGTCAGAAACTCTTACACTTAGCCGCTAAGGCCAACAGTGGAAAGCTGTAGAAACATAAAGACATAACTAGGAGACTTAGTTTATTAATTTGTTTATTATCCTTCTTTATAATTAATTTATTCAAGTTACTAGTACAATGGAGGCAATACTCAATACATGTTATATATTACTGCTCTTGCTTTGCCTTCCTTTTTGTAAAATATTTTTAGTCATTTACCCCTTGATATTTTATTCTGTAGGACTGATTTTTCCCAACAAGTGTAGCTATATACTAGCTTGCACTTTTTTGTTGAGAGGACTCACTTTTGTTTTTGGGGACCCTTGTGAGGGATCTCACGAGCCTTGAGGATTCACGTTTTGTGCTTGGGTAACCATCTTTCCTAGGGGGGTGTGGCCTGACGAGGCATGTGAGCGGACCTGCTGCATGGAGCTCCCGCTGATGATCCTGCATTTCATCCTTTCCTAGCAATAGATTTTGCCCGTTTTTGCCTAACAAAGCTGCCTGTTACCTCCTGGAAGTGTCCGGTACCACTGGCCATTGGATCCAAGCGGATGATAACCCAGGGGGAATTGAGCAGAGGCCGCAGCTTTGGAACCCCAAGCTGGCCAAGATGGCGCCGGACAGTCTCAGCCTCCTAAACCACAGTGCGGCCTGGAGAAAAACGCTGAGCAGGGGGGTAAGTCACACAAGCCTCTGAAATCCAAAGGCCAACCCAGGGACATGCTGTATTACACTCAAAAGCTGGCTGGGCGCTGACTCCCCCCTGCCTGTCTCACATCAGCCTTTATGTTCCTCTGAGCTGGAGAGCAGGGAGGACACAAACATGCTGGACAACACAGTGCCATTAGACATGCAGCATGATCTCATGTCTGACCCATCTGACTCCCCTTCTGATGATAGTGTTCAACCCTCTCTGAGTGTGATCCTGCACGCTGTGCATAAGTGCACTGCCTCTGTGGAAGATTTAAAGGAGAAATTTGGAGGGCTGAGGGAAACAGTATCTCTCATGCATCAAGATCTTCAAAAGATCAGGGAGAGAACCACGGCTGTGGAGGGAAGGGTGAGCGACGTGGAGAACCAGTTGCCCCCCTTTCACAGGAATGTCAGAATGGCCGCTCAAAACGCCTTCCAAGCTCTCAGTAAAACAGACGACTTCGAAAACCGCCTGAGACGCATCAATGTGCGTATAGTGGGGCTCCCTGAAAAGGTGGAAGGCCAGGATCCTACAACATTTATTGAAGGAAGGCAAAGAAGCTTTTTCCCCCATTTACACTGTGAAAAGGGCACACAGGGTGCCCCCGTGACCCCTTACACCTGGCAACCCTCCACGATCGATACTGGCCAGACTCCTGAATTATAAGGATAGGGAGGTGGTGTTATGTCTGGCTAGAGAAAAAGGCACTGTCACACATAATGGAGCCAAAATCTCATTCTATCCGGACTTCACTGCGGAAGTGCAACGCAGGCGATCGAAATTTGCTGATGTCAAGAAAAGGCTACAAAAGCTGCAATTAACATATGCAATGATGTTTCCAGCAAAGGTTAGGGTGACAGCCGGAGGACAACACCAATTCTTTGAAAATGTACAAGACGCAGCGGCCTGGCTTGATCGCAATGAGCAAGATCTCCGTCGCCAAGGCCGAGAAAATGGAGCAGGATAGACCCTGTATGGCAGTTGACATAATGGAAAGTATAGGGCACTAAGTTCCCTTTTTTCTTTTTGTTCACCATTCTGAAGAGGAACTTTACATGTTAATCGCACAGCGAGTGACTAACGCCAAAAATATCTTTATTATTTTTTCTCATTGTTTACTATCTTCACCACTAGCAATGGCCCACACGGGCGATGTTACCGTGTCGGGTGCATGTGAGTTATGTGAAGGCATGGGTTCTATGGCTACTGTTTCAATGCCCAGTTGGCATAAAAGGACAGAATGGAACGCATGCCCTACAGCCCTCGAACGGTTCTGGTTATGTGTGTTTAATCATGGCTAGATCCAAGGCCTTCACTTCTTTCAGTTTATGTTTTGTTTTCTACTGGTTTGCCGTGCAGTTGCACAAGACTTTTCATTTTTTACGAACACTGTGTTTCCAATGCGCAGCCCCCATGCAGGGCAAATACTGTTTGATGCAATATGATTCACTACACCTAAGCTGTTGTACAGTCCAAGTCAACCTGTTCTCTAAGAGTCGGTTGGCTCACAAAGGGTTCCTTTTTCAATATATTTCTAACTGTTTGCAATGTTGTCCACACCTATAGTATCGTAGACTGTCCGGGGAGTGAATGACCCCCTGAAGAGGACCATGATCTCCTCATGTTTGCGCAAATTCCATCCCGCCATCATTGGCCTTCAGGAGACTCATCTCCTGGGAGACAATGTGGGGTGTTTGCAATACGCTTGGGTTGGCAAGTCATATTACTCCACTCACTCCGCGTATTCAGGTGAGGTGAGTGTATTGATACACAAAGCATTGGTATTTCAGGAACTTAATTCGATGGTGGATACTTCTGGTAGATTTGTCTTTATTTACTGTAAATTATATACTTTAACACTGCTGCTAGCTTTTATATATATCTCACCCCCGTTCTCACGGGATGTGTTACAGTTGTTGCTGACGTACCTGGCAGATAAGCCTGATGTCCCAGTGCTGATTATGGGGGATTTCAATTGCTATCTAGATCCTAAATTGGATAGACATCCCCTAGGGGTAGCAGGGGTACTGCGTTGAGGCACTTACTGGCGGAGATGGGCTGGACAGACATATGGCGCATACGTAACCCGGGCACGAAACAGTTTTCATGTTTTTCCAAAACCCATGGATCACTGTCACATATTGACCTTAATATAGGCACGCCCAATATAGTTGACAACACTTCCAGGGTGGAGTATTTTTCCCGTGGAGTGTCTGATCACTTGCCGGTGGTTCTCTGGTTGACTACCCAACCCCCCACCTCGTTACCCAAGGCACCTTGGAAACTTAATGCATTCTGGCTCAAATTGTTCACCTCCCCTGAGTGCATAGCAACCCAAATTGATTGATTCTTTCAATCACACAGTCACTGTATGGATAAAATCCAAAAATGGGAGACTTTCAAGGCCTATTTCAGGGGGGTGTTTATTGCAGAGATAGCTACAGTTAAAAGAAACTCCTCAGCTTTACTGGAACAGGTGGGGGACCAGGTGCGTCAGCTGGAATTGTCTTATGTGATCCTACAGATTCTGCAAGGGAGGCATGGATTTCAGCCCAGGATTCTCTGGACCGCTTGAGATCCTCCGCTGCAGAACACAAGCGGTTTTTTACCAAGTTGGCATTTTATGAGGAAGGGGAGAAAACAGGATGCCTACTGGCAAAAATAGCTAGGTCACAACAACAATCCCTGGCAGATGGAGCGATCCGTGCCGCCAGTGGCAGGGTGGTTAATGACCCAGAACACATTATATCTGAGCTGGCATCCTTCTACAAAGACCTCTACGGGGCGAGGGATGGCTACTCGGATACTGATCTTGAAACCTATCTGTCGGGGATTGAGTTGCCCTCTCTATTGGAAGAGGCCAGGCAGCAGATGGAGGCCCCTCTGACCCTGGAGGAGCTACAAAGTGCGGCATGCTCCTTTCCCACATGTAAAGCACCGGGGGAGGATGGCATCCCCATGGAGGTCCTTACTCAATATGGTGAACAGATAATGCCTCATTTACTAAAAGTGCTTAATGCCTCCCTTGAGGAGGGATGTCTACCGCCTTCAATGACTAGAGCTAATATAATTCTGTTGTTGAAACCCAGGAAGGATCCGGTTGACCCAGGTTCCTATAGGCCTATATCTCTTCTTCAGAGTGATGTTAAAATCTTGGCTAAGGTCTTGGCGCTACGGGTCAACCGGATCGTAGCTTCTATAATACACCCTGACCAGGCAGGCTTTATGCCGCAAAAATCCACAGCCACTAATCTTAGGCGACTGTTTTTAAACATGCAGCTGCAGGCAGACAACGGGGGAAACAGGGCTCTGTTGTCCCTAGACGCCAATAAGGCATTTGACAGTGTTAGCTGGCGATGCCTATGGGCGGTGCTGTCCAGGTTTGGGTTTGGGGACCGATTCGTTGCCTGGGTTAATCTGTTATATGCCTCCCGCAGGCGACTGACCGGTGGTGACCTCATTCAAATACCTGGGAATACAAATATCACCTAAACTTGTGGAATATTGCCACTTAAATATACACCCCTTACTGTCTAGATTTAAAGACAAAATTAACACTCGGAATAATCTTAAACTTTCACAGGCGGGTAAGGCAAATTTAATAAAAATGATACTGATGCCACAGCTACTATACTTCCTACACAACTCTCCGGTTGTGATTCATCTGAAAATCTTTAGGGTGGTTCAACACCCTCTTTAGACGTCTATTGTGGAACACAGGCCCCCCCAGAATTAAATTAGAACAGCTGCAGAACCCTAAAGACAGTGGAGGACTGGCAGTGCCCAACCCTTGGCTGTACTATATCACGGCCCAAATGCAGCACCTGATTGGTTCCATGGCCCGAGATCCAGCCGGCTCGTCGGCGCGGCTGCTGCTGATTGGATATGGAGCGGAGACTATTCCGATGGGCCTGGAGGCTGAGATGTTTCACAAGTCTAACAAACTGACACCCACCTTCACTTTAATCCAGAAAATTTGGAATAAGGGTAGACAATTACAAGAGGTGACTGGATTCACAGAATATAGTCTGATATGGGGGAATTTCTCTTATGTCGAACTAGCAAAACTTAAACAGGGACCTAGAAGGCGCCCCTTTCGTGTGACTTTATTATCGCACATATTCCAGAACGGCAAGTTACTGTCAGCCAGGTTTAATCTACCTCCTACTATGTACTACCCTTATCTCCAGCTTCGACATGCGGTGGGTGCACAGGGAAGCGCTACCCAATGGACTATGTCAAGCACCCCCATCTTTCATTTATTGCAGACCAGCGCGGAAACTAAAGGGATTATCTCATATTGCTATCAGATGCTATTGATGCATCATTTAAAAGCTCACCCAACTAAGGCACCATCCCTATGGGAGAACGATGTAGGTCCACTTACGGGAGACCAATGGGAGGAAGTCCTGCAATCAATCAATATATGCTCTTTCAACGTGGATCAAAAGATCTCCCAATTATATATAATACTTAGAGTGCAGTACACTCCACTTAGATTATATAAAATGGGTAGGCAGTCGGATTCACTATGTAGCAGATGCGGGCGAAATCAAGGCGATCTCATTCACTTACTCTGGAGATGCCCAAAACTCCATAGGTACTGGAGTGAAGTGCTTGGGACGCTTAACCAAGTTTTCCGGACTACCGTCCCCTTAGATCCAATTCACTGCATAATAGGGGTCCTGAAGGAAGTTGTCCCAGAGGAGGTGACTAGAATAGCACTCTCCAGGGCACTGTTCCAGGCACGCAAAATTATTTTGATTGGCTGGAAATCGGTCTCCTCACCCTCATTGGCATCCTGGATAGAATACATGGGAAATACTTTGGTTATGGAAAAATACATTTATCAACATAGGAGTAGCCCTGGCAGATTCAAAAAAATTTGGGCAACATGGTTGGACACCCCTGGACTAAGTCCCAGGGAATTGATAATGTCTAGATTGTTGCAATGCCCTGCGGGAGGAACATAAAAGTTTTATTGTTGGACAATAGTCGGATGTTTGATATGTATTAGTATGTTGTTAACATCTTAGGTTTATAAGACGAGATAAATCTGATGGATGCTGGGAGGACTGTACTTTATGCATAAAACATGTATTATTAAGTGCTGCTTGTGCATTGGAAACTGTGTGAACTTGTTTAATAAACACCTTTGTGATAAAAAAACAAACCAAAAAAATACATCTTTCCTGCTAAGATATATGTCTTCACATCTGCTTGGTATCATCTTTAATCATCTAATTTTAATGTTCTATTCCATGAAACAGTATTGGTATGTACACTTTTATGGCCATGATGTTTTCCATGTTCGACATTGCCCCTTTTCTGTAAGTCTAGAGTTTTTCTGTTTTCTCTGTTTCAGAGCATCTCCAATTATTGTCTCCTCCATGCCCCTGAAGAAGGGATATATCCTTAATCTCCGGAAAAATATGTTTACATATCACATATGGATACTGTATATTATTCTATGCATCACTGTTATCCTTGTTTTATGACAGTGTTTTTTTATTTAATAAATTTCTCTATTTTTTAGAATAATATTTGTGTCTTCGGAAAAAAGTTCGCCCTTAAACTCCCTTTTGTACCGGGGGGGTACTTGCCTTTATATACATATTATATTTGGGACGGTGGCAACAATAAATGGAGCTCTGTCTCCATAATGGTTCTCCTCAATGAGTCTATAATAGGGTAGTAAACACCCATCCCCCCATTTGAACCATTGTTTTTTGGTAAAACAAATTTTTTTGTATAAATATATGTGCTCCCTATTGGTGTCCTTATTCAAGCACCCCTATAGTGAACTTAATATTAAATCTGTTTTCAATAAATGCCTTTTAGAGATATCAGTATATTTGATTATTATGTGGTTATTCTCTGTAATTGTAGATCAGATATAGTCGGGATCTGGAAATGTTTCAGGGCAAAGAATGGGATACCCTAATGGCAGGTTTTTCTAAAGACTACACTAAAAAATCCTCTTCTCAATCTGAAATTTCTTCATTATTTTTTCAGCTAGGCAAAATTGTTGACAAAAAGGTAGCTTGTTTTTGGCATGCTGATAGCTTTGATCGATATATATCAAAGAGGATATTAACCCTTTTGACGCATACAAATTTTTCCCCTTTTGGATGAGGTGGATTCCACTTTCAAATCAAAACGGGGGGGGGAAAATTTACAACAATGTACAAAAACTATGATGACCCTTTTAAGCGATGAATATAAGAGATGTATCAGTATATTCGACAGAGAAAGCAAAGCTATCTATGCCAAACGACTTCCTTTTAAAGATTTAATTATCTTCAAAGAACATGAGGAAAAAAATTGAAATCCATTTGGATCAATTAACTCAAGAAAAATTGGCCATTAAGGATAAGCAGTTTTATAAGAGAGCATTTCAAGAAGGTAAAGCCTACAAATGGCATTAAACCAATCGACTACAACGCTATCAAAATAGCGGTTCTGGCCGTTTATTCAAAGACTCGGGGTCCAATTCATCTTTAAATTCCTCTGTTTCTTCTTCCTCCCAAAGCAGGCATAAGAATCGAAAACCTCGAGGGGGCAGGAGGCGGAGCCTAGCAGAGCAGACATGCATTGTTAGAGCTCCACACCGCTGAGGAGAGAAGAGAAGGACAAAGCGGAGCCTGCAGGCTCAAAAGGTATCCATTTGAACCTTTTTGCCCCAGGGAACAAACTGTGAAAGTTTGGGCAGGAAATATGGTACTGGGAGGAAACCGTGGCAGAAATAAAAATCACCTCACAAAGAGCTCACAGGCACTCACTGCAGCTGAAGCAGCTCCAGTCACCTCACAAGATACAGCATCAGGGCGCTCTCACAGACAGAAAATGTCACAGCAAGACTCTCCATTTGAGTCAGATACAGAACAAATCCTCTCACAAACTTCTCCACAAGACTCCTCAGCATCCCCAATAATATTATTACAATTTGAAAAGATGCTTCATAAGGCTTTAAAACAAACCTCAGACCAAATAACAAAAAGCCTAACCAAAGAAATAAGAGAGCTGGGAAACCGCACCGCAGCCTTAGAAATAAAAATGGATGAAATTGAAATTACAACCCAAGAAAATATAACAGAATTGGAACAATTAAAAAAAGAGAATTTAATACTTCAAACTAAGCTCGAAGATTACGAAAATAGAGCCAGACGTTCAAACTTGCGCATAAGGGGAATACCTGAAACTGTGACAGACCTGCAATCTACTATTACTGCTCTATTACAAGAACTAAAGCCAGATATCCCTATTGAACGTTTAGAACTGGACAGAGTACACAGAGCCCTCACAGCCAAAAAGAAAGATGGACCCCCACGTGATATAATCACAAAATTTCATTATTACAGAACGAAAGAACAAATACTAATTGCTGCAAGAGAAAAAAAGGAACTTCATTTTCAAGGACACAATTATCAAATTTTTGCTGACCTATCCCAACTTACTATTACTAAAAGACGATCCATGAAACCCCAACTAATGGAACTGCAACGCCACAACATTATGTATCAATGGGGCTTCCCCTTTTCAGTCAGATTTAACTACCAAGGTACAATTTACAGAAGCAGATCAGCAGATGAACTACAACAAACCCTTTTAAAATTAAATCTGACAGAACCCACAAGCAGCAACACTCCCACATGCAGAAGAATGGCGTCATCTTCACCTTCAGGCAGCACCCAGAAAATTTCAGAACAAAATGGGAAGCATCATTCTCACAAAAAAGGCCGTTATGCCACATCATCCATGGACCAAGAAGATTCAATGGACTGACATCCTAATTCCTGATATCTCTTCATTTATTATACTAAGAGATGGTTCTCTATAAAAAACCTATATTTATAACTGAATGTAACTGCATTCTGATAGTCACACACTGTGTGGGATCATGTTACATTCCAGTTATATTTCTTATTACTTCTGATTCATATAGCCTTAGAATATATAAGTGAAATAAGGAAATTCTTGTTCAGTTATATATTATCAGGTAATAACAATAGATTTATTACTTTTTAAGACAAATATGTTCAATAACCCAGAAGTAATGGAAGCTTTTTCTTTCTTTTCTTAAAACAAATATATTATTACCTAACTAGTTCCTAGAATTATGTTTTTGTTTATTCTAATCTGAAGCAATACAACCTCAATTTTATGAGTTAACATATCTAAACAGTTACATATGAATAAAATATGTAATTGTTTACTCTAAAAGGGTTAAAATCCCAAAATAATTCAAACTATCTTCATCAATACCAAAGTTATTAACAGTACCTTTCTAACTGAATTATTTAGCCTAGGGCAAGACTAACCATATACAACCACCCTTGAGTAAATAATTTCAACAAAAACTATATTCTGCACTCCAATTAATGAAACATCATTTTGATGTCTTTTGACATAGCACTTCTCTCCTGTAAGCGGAAGATCTGTGTACCCCCATTAGCCCTCCTCATTCTCCCAACCATATTATGTGGGAGTGTGACGAAGGCACTTATTCCCCTGAGAGAGATATTTATTCTCTTTCACGGGTAAATTGTGATTACTTGCAAAAAATAATTTATACAATGTATCATCTAATCTCATATGTTTTTTGTTTACTCTTTACTCCAGAATTCACTGGTTTCTTTTCTATCTATTCATCTCTTCAGTCCACACAGGTTGATCTGCGCAGTCAGCTCTGCAGAACAAAAAGTAAGTCAAAACTATTTGATCTGTTGCCATGGCACCACTGAATATACTTTCCCTGAATGTTCAGGGAATAAATGTCCCTCAAAAAAGGACCAAAGCCTTCCGTACTTTCCATAACAAGAAGGCTCACATAGTATGCCTCCAAGAAACACACTTCACCAAAGATTCTACTCCAAAATATATTTCTCCTTTTTATCAACAAATTTACACGGCTTCTGCCTGTACCAAGCAAAGGGGAACTCTAATTGCATTTCACCGATCCACACCATTCACCTTATCATCAGAAATGAAAGACCCAGAAGGTAGATACCTGATACTCATGGGTTATATAATGGATACAGCAATCACGGTGATTTCCTACTACGCTCCTAACAAACAACCTACACCATTCCTCTCACATATATTACAAGTGATTAATACACACAAAATAGGAACAGTGATAATGTGTGGGGATTCGAACCAGGTCCTCCTCCCATTTCTAGATAAATCACCTTTTACACCATCCAAAATAACCTCTAGATTACCTTTTTCTCAACTTCTTTCCAAATACAATCTGGTAGATTCGTGGAGAGAAAGTAACCCAATGAAAAAGAGATTCACTTATTTCTCGCACCCTCATCAAACCTTCACCAGAATAGATCATATTTTTCTAACAATAGGAATGATACCAGAAATTATTGCATCAGATATAATTCCGATTCCGTGGTCTGACCATAATGCAGTATACACTACTATAGCCTCAGCCATACCAAAAGCGCATGACCCAACGTGGTACTTACCGGACATAATGCTCAAACACCCACTACATCAGATGGCCATTAAACAAGCTTTAAAGGAATACATATCAATTAATAATACAACAGACATCTCCCCAATAACACTGTGGGAAGCTCATAAGCCTGTCTTGCGTGGTACAATACAAAGACAAATGGCACTATTTAAACGGGAACGCAAAAATCTAGCAAAAAAACTAGAACTCAATTTTAATGCAGCCTACATATCATTTCAAGATAATCCATCTCAGAGTACAAAATCTCATCTGGAAAAATCTAGATTGGAATACGATCTATTTCTCACTGAGTCAGTTGAGAAATCCCTCAAACGCTCCAAACACAATTTCTACATGAATACAAACAAACCAGGTACATATTTGGCTCGGGCATTAAATTCAACTAACAAATCTTTCAAACCAATACGTTTGAAATTATCAAAAAATGTTTACACTTGTAATCCAGTTAAAATAGTCCATAAATTTCACTCACATCTCGCAACTTTATACAAGACAAACAATGAATTTAATCCTACAGAGGCTGAATCCTTCTTCTCAAAAATAACCTTACCTGAGTTATCTCAGAATCAAAAAAGCAGTTTGGATGAGCCTATAACTATAGATGAAGTTGCTAACGCCATAAAAGACCTAAAACTTAACAAAAGACCAGGCCCAGACGGCTACTCGGCTTTATACTATAAAACATTCTCAGAAATACTCTCTCCCATTCTCACTGAAACTTTTAACAAACTTCTAGATGGACATTCTTTTCGGCAAGAAACACTAATGGCAATTGTTTGTATGATCCCAAAACCCCTTTCTGATGATACTTCCTGTGTGAATTATCGGCCTATCTCTCTGTTAAACCTCGATATTAAATTATTAGCAAAAATAATAGCAAAACGCCTCAATAGCATTATAGGAAAATTAATACATAGAGATCAAGTAGGCTTCATGCCAAATAGACAGGCAGGCGATAATGTACGCAGGGCAGTGTTATTGGCACATATTGCTAAAAAACGGAAAATCCCTTTATGTTTTCTATCTCTCGATATTAAGAAGGCATTTGACACAGTATCCTGGCAATATATGCAATATTCATTACAAAAATGGGGTTTTGGACCCCACTTTTTAACATGGATCAAAGCATTATATAATAAACCCAAAGCCTATATAAAATATGCTGGATACAAATCTGGAGCCTTTAATATCGAAAGAGGTACCCGACAGGGTTGCCCATTATCTCCCTTATTATTTGCCCTTATACTCGAACCCATGGCCCAATACATCAGAACAAACCAAACTATAACTGGCATTGAAGTAGGAGGTATTACCCACAAATTATGTATATTTGCAGACGATATATTACTTTTTCTATCATCACCACAGGTCTCTGGTCCTAACTTAATACCAGCTCTTGATGGATTTGCAGCCCTATCCGGCCTTATGATTAATCCTAAGAAATGCCTAGTGCTTAACATTTCACTCACAAACATGGAATTGATCCCGGCTAGGGCTGCACTCCCATTCACATGGGCAGAAAAATCAATCCCATATCTTGGAATTCATTTAACAGCATCTCATTCTGACTTATTCTCAACCAATTATCCTCCTGTATTAAGACAGATCACAAATCTAATAAAACAATGGTCGCAACTTCCTTTATCCTGGATAGGGAAGATTAATGCAATCAAAATGACTATTCTACCCAAATTGCTTTATCTATTCAGAGTCCTCCCTATTCCAATTCCTTCCTATTTTTTGAGAATAGTACAAAAAAGAGCAACTTCGTTTATATGGGGCTCTTCTAAACCACGTATACCTATACACACACTACATCTTCCCAAAAATAAAGGAGGCCTAGGATACCCTAATTTTACTAACTACTACAGAGCAGCACATTTGGCCAGTCTGTCCAAATACCATGCAAAACAGGAAATCCCATTATGGGTATTTATAGAGGCTTCAGAAAATGACCCTCTATTAATATCAAATTTATTATGGCTTGATCCTAAAGACCGCTTTAAAATTCATAATCCCATAACTAAACACTTCTTATCTCTCTGGGATAAACTAAAAACCAAATATCAGTTACAATCTCCACACAATCCTCTCCTTTCTTTTATCAGAAATCCGGCCTTTTATCCGGCATGGATCTACCCAAATTCTTTTAAAGCTTGGACAACATCAGGCATTCAGACACTAAATGACTTCATAGCATCTAAATCATTCCTTTCATTCCCATCGCTTAGAGAAAAATATGATCTACCAAACTCTGAGATATTTAGATATCTCCAAATCAAAAATTTCTATACACCATTCCTAAAGGGGGATACACCATTATCCCAATTATCCATTTTTGAATCAATCTGTACAAAAGATCCATTTGCTAAAGGTACAATTTCATCACTTTATAATCAATTATATGGAGTAGCAAATCTTAATAGACCCTCTTACGTTCAGAGGTGGGAGGAGGACCTGGGACGAACTTTAGAAGAAACGGACTGGTCTAACATATGGCTCACATCTAAGTCATCTTCACCCAACATCTTAGCACTGGAGACAAATTATAAAGTCCTAACTCGCTGGTACCTTGTACCCGCTAGAGTGGCAAAATATTCACCTAATACCTCAGCTCTTTGTTTTCGAGGATGCCCAGAAATAGGCACATATTTACACATATGGTGGACGTGCCCAGTAATCCAAACCTTCTGGAAGGAAGTCTTCGTGATTGCATCTAAAATATTTAAAAAAATAATACAACCAGATCCATATTTAACTTTACTTAATCTAAAACCGGAATGGTTAACACTCTCTCAATTCAAACTTATGATCCAACTAATAACGGCTGCAAAACAAACAGTGGCCAAGGCATGGAAATCTCCTACATTGGTACTAGCAGAAACAATTCACAGAATGAATAATACAATGTCCCATGCTAAGATGGTTGCCATCGATCAAAATCAAATTACAAAATTTGAAAAACTTTGGCATCCTTGGATAAAACAACAGTTCCTGTCAAACTTCAATGACTCTGTCCTGTTGCCATGGTAACAGATTAAATGACTTACAGAGACACCCATTCTAAGGCTTCAAAGAGAACTAAAAAGAATAATAAACTGACGAGCGGGACAACCTTGTGGACCATACCTCTACCTTTCAACCCTTTTTCTTCTTTCTCTTTCCTTTTCTCCACCTTACGATTAAAGCTCATTATCAGAATTTATTTGACCTATATACACTCTACTTGTAAACAATATGTATAGTAGGTATAAATCATTTAAATACCTACAAAAGTAACTAAGGAAATGATATATATCTTTAATTTAGGTTTACGTGAACCTAATGTTTAATATTTGAAATTTCATGATATTTACCTATATAAACCCTACTGTAAAACAATGAGCTTACTTTATAGATCCTTGTAAACTTACTTTATGTATCTTTATAACATTGTATACTCAATAAACTTCTTTTGACAAGGAAGAATCGAAAACCTCAGAAAACCAAACGTTCACCATCGGGTGATGACTCTTCAATACACAAGAAATATTCTATTGATTACACTCAAACACAACAACAATCTATTCTCTCTTCCTTGGGAGCTACAGGTAAATGTAACTCACGTGGTGTTAATTGTATTCGTTCTCTTGGTTCTTCAGGTGGGAGCTCCACTATGCCTACACTTTCGGGTGATAACACTATTTCAAAAACATGTTTAACCACAGATAAAGATTTTTTATTGCACCAGATGGACAACAGTCCTCACAACATATAGATATATTATCTTCATGAACACCAGATACTGTCTCATCCACTACACTTTATCAACATTATCAATCTTTCCAACTACACACTCACTGCAACTGAAGAAAGCCTATTGATAAAGGGCCTTAATTTCTGCCCTGACACCAATATAAACACTTTTGAGACAATTAAAGATCTAAATCTGTTTGCAAGAAAACTGCATTTTAGGAGTTTATACTCTAAGGAAGCAGACTGCATTAAACAAGATCCACAAAAATCCGATGAGGCCCTCCATGATTTGTTAACTTTGGTGGAGGAACAAGACCCTAGTGACATCATTGATACTATTGACATTGAAACCCTATTAGATGAACACATTGATAAAACTACTTCATCATCCCAGATACCCAAATTTATAAGGAAATCGGATAAATTCCCCTCCTTTTCAGGCAATCCCAATCTAACAGCCTTTGTGGCATCTACCATGGCAGAAATACGTAAAGTAAAGACACACTCCTCTATAAGTAATCTTTCTAACAGTGAATGCAGCACCTTACAATCTTTAAAAATGAGCATTCATTAACTATTAAATCCTCGGACAAAGGGGGGAATATTGTCATCATGACCAATATAAAATAATATGCAAAAAGATTATTTCCAACAAATCCTGGTATAAACTAACTAAAAACACCATTGAGAGATTCCATAATTTTTATGATCTTATAGATGGGGCCTTCTCTCAAGGGGCCATTGACAAAAACATATGGGAATATACAATTTTCCTCATATTCCTACTTTTTATTGCCTTCCCAAGGTCGCTCAATTATCTCAGGTAATGGTGCGATTACTGAAAATCTAAGTAAGTTTGTTGATGACCATCTAAGACCATTTGTCACTAATCTTCCATCTTATATCAAAGACACAATCCACCTGTTGCAAAATTTGGACGGCCTATGCCTGCCACCTGGCTCTCTTTTAGTGGCTATAGATGTAGAAGCCTTGTATAGCTCCATCCCCCATAATCTTGGTCTCTCTGCTGTGAAACATTTTATTTCTCAATCTCATAAGGACGATCGCAAATTGAATGCGTTTCTGATAGATGCGCTCAAATATATTTTAACACGTAATGTTTTTTCGTTTGATGGTTCCCAGTACCTCCAGATGCAGGTGTGATGATGGGGACATGCTGTGCCCCATCGTACGCCAAGCTGTACCTGGGGGAGTGGGAATGTTCGCTCTTACTTTCTAATGATCTGACCCTGTTTACCACTCATGTGGTGTCATGGTTCAGATAAATCGATGACATTTTGATGATATGGGATGGCACACCCAAGACTTTGCACACTTTTGTTCATATCATGAATGACAATACTTCCAACCTACATTTCACTATGAATTTTAGTGACAAATCCATCACCTTTTTAGACATTACCATTTCTAAATTACAGGATGGATCTCTTTTCACCGGCTTGTATCGCAAGCCGACTACTGGAAATACTGTCCTGCATGCGTCCAGCTCACATCCGCAGTCACTGATAATGTCAATTTCTTATAGCCAATATTTGAGGCTAAGAAGAAACTGCTCTGGAAAGACTACTGGAAATACCCTCCTGCATGCGTCCAGCTCACATCCGCAGTCACTGATAATGTCAATTCCTTATAGCCATAATTTGAGGCTAAGAAGGAACTGCTCTACTGATGAAGAATTCTGCCATGAGGCAAACTCACTTAGAAACAGACTATTGGAGCGAGGCTACTCTCCAACATGCTTGAAAAAAGCTTTTCGCCATGCTCGTGGCCATCTACGTCAGGATTTGCTGTTTTCTCATAAAAAACGCAATACAGGTACACCAATCATTCGCCTCACCACATACAACAAACAACATAAGGCCTTTAGAAAAATAATTGAGAAACATTGTCACTTTTTACAGATTGAAGCTTCATATACCTAATAGTCCAGCTATTACATATAGAAGAACTCGCTCTTTGAAAGATCACCTTGTTAAAAGTGAATATGTAGAGACCCTTAGATCTGATCCATGCAAAAGACAGGGCACCTTCACTTGTGGGGGATGCTCATTCTGCAGATATATGAATAAACAACCTAATGTAATCCTACCCAATGGTAAATCTCATAAACCTAAACACTATGCAAATTGTAAAACCGCAGGGGTTATTTACTTGCCAACATGCCAATGTCAAAGTTTTTACGTGGGGAAAACTAAACTTGAATTTTGGAGAAGGGCTGCTAGACATATAAGCAGTATGACTAGACCTCCCCTAAGGACGCCATGTTAGAGATTGCCATGAAAGTAGATCTCCTCGCATACCTTTTACCATCCTAGATTGAGTACATCCCGATAATAGAGATAGTGATTGGAATAAACTCCTACTCCAACGTGAAGTGCATTGGATTGTGGAGCTAAATGCCACCTCTCCTCCAGGCCTCAACACTCAATTGAGCTATCACCCTTTTTTAGAGGGTTTTGCCTCGGGGGGTTGTGAGAAAGAATAGATGTATTTAGAAATAAATACAAATTTTGAGTTAAACCCCCCCCCCCCCTTTCCCTGCTATATGATATGCTTTGTTAGTTGCATGTTGTACTTGTGATCATAAATTGTCATTTAAATGTTGATTCTTTACTTTGGATCTCTTTGATCAGCATATCAGCTAGCATTTAACACTACTACGTATTTATAGTCTGCCTGCCTGACCTGATCATCACATGTAAGTCGAACATGTATACATCCTGGTGCTATTTATGTGCGTACCTAAAGCTGTATTTTTTAATAATCATTTTCTAAATCCAGGACTTCTTTTTCAAAGATAGGACGTAACCTTTCCAGTCTTCCCTTCTCCTCGACTCGTCAGCTCCCCACCCGGCGTACGGAAGCGCTTCCCCCTTTGGGTTGAGCTTCTAATTTGTGGGGAATTTCGGATGATTTGGATTTGGTCCTGGTATTTATTGGTGCCGTCCTGCTTCTCCACATTAGCTACCTCCCTTTTTTGTGCCGGTGAGCCTGGTTTGCATTACGCTCCCCCAGCTCTCCGCTTTTTTAGTCGGATGCTCTGGGGTTGTGCCATGCAGACCCCGCTCTGAGGTTCCCCTTCATTTGTCCTCTGTAAAATCCTTTATTATTTTTTGTATTTTTTAGCTTTTTTAATGTCCCACCTTTTTCCATTTTTTTTTCTATACAATATGATTAATATGTTTGTGGTTGGGGTTGGTGTGGTTGCTTCATCGGCTAAATTGCCCTGTTGATTTGGTACGTAGTGCTGTCACGCCTTTTCTCTCACTAACGCCCAGATGTCTTGCTGTGTCATGTGACCACAGAGGGCATGTAATGCGCTGTGGCGACGCGTGTCATGTGCTTATCACAGTGATGAGTGACATCACAGCGTTGTGTACTGCGCACGCGCCGACGTCCTTATATAACCCCAGATGGCATACCTGCTCCATGCGGATGCTGCCTAATGGGGTTCTGTGTGAGACAAACGCAGCCTTTTCTCCACTAAGGTACTAAACATAGCTTTTTATTTTATGCAATGACAATCATCATATAATCTGCTTCTATTCTCTGGACTAATTATAATAACAAGGAGACTTAAAAAAATATGGTTGTGGCTAGATGGTTAAGTTGGATACGGCACCTCATCCCAAAGTAATTAAATAACTAATGAGTAAGGGGACAGGGGATTATAGCGGTGCTAAAGTATTAAATGTGAAAAAGAGAAGAAAATATAAAATTACAAAATTTTATTTCACAATATTAAATACATGGAAAGAGCAATAAAATGGTTAACAGCCAACAAACATATAAATTGCGTGCAACCCAAATGCGATAGGGTGGGCCGGATGGAGATGGTCATCAAAGCAAAGGCTCGGTTTCCTACATGTTTCGCCAAGGCATTGGCTTCCTCAGGGAACAAGAGCTCTAATTCAATATAAAGAGATCTGTGCATTGGGATACAAAGAACATCATATAAACAAGCGAAAACGCCAAAAAAAAAAATGCCAAAAAATGATCTGTTTTAAGCATAACTGAATATTGGAGTATTGTGGCTGGACAGTCCCACACAAAGAGGTGACCCTAATAGCCCCGGGATCCCAAACATACCTGAGCGACCGACACCCAGGGGAGGCACGACAATTGGCCCCCAAGGGGGAAGGGCAGGCTGCACCGTGTATGTGCTTGCAGGGGGCACGCAGTAAACCTGGCAATGGAATATATTGAAGGTTAGAGGCTCATCACTTATCTCTAACCTTCAATATATTCCATTGCCAGGTTTACTGCGTGCCCCCTGCAAGCACATACACGGTGCAGCCTGCCCTTCCCCCTTGGGGGCCATTTGTCGTGCCTCCCCTGGGTATCGGTCGCTCAGGTATGTTTGGGATCCCGGGGCTATTAGGGTCACCTCTTTGTGTGGGACTGTCCAGCAACAATACTCCAATATTCAGTTATGCTTAAAACAGTTCATTTTTTGGCGTTTTCGCTTGTTTATATGATGTTCTTTGTATCCCAATGCACAGATCTCTTTATATTGAATTAGAGCTCTTGTTCCCTGAGGAAGCCAATGCCTTGGCGAAACATATAGGAAACCGAGCCTTTGCTTTGATGGCCGTCTCCATCCGGCCCACCCTATCGCATTTGGGTCGCACGCAATTTATATGTTTGTTGGCTGTTAACCATTTTATTGCTCTTTCCATGTATTTAATATTGTGAAATAAAATTTTGTCATTTTATATTTTCTTCTCTTTTTCACATTTAATACTTTAGCACCGCTATAATCCCCTGTCCCCTTACTCATTAGTTAACAAGGAGACTTAGTTTATTAATTTGTTTATTATCCTTCTTTATAATTAATATATTCAAGTTACTAGTACAATGGAGGAGATACTCGATATGTAATATATGTTATATATTACATGCTCTTGCTTTGCCTTCCTTTTTGTAAAATATTTTTAGTCATTTACCCCTTGTTGTTTTGTTCTATAGGACTGATTTTTCCAAACAAGTGTAGCTATATACTAGCCTGCACTTTTCTGTTGAGAGGACTCACTTAATATTCTATTCCATGAAACAGTATTGGTATGTACACTTTTATGGCCATGATGTTTTCCATATTCACATTGCTCCTTTTCTGTAAGTCTAGCTTTTATCTGCTTTCTCTGCTTCAGAGGATCTCCAATTATTGTCTCCTCCATGTCCCTGAAGAAGGGATTTATCCTGAATCTCCCAAAATGCATCGGGCTATAGGAGAAGTGTTTTTCTGTTTACATATCACATATGGATACTGTATATTATTCTATGCATCACTGTTATCCTTGTTTTATGACAGTGTTTTTAATTCAATACATTTTTCTATTTTTCTATTTTTTTAAATAATATTTGTGTCTTCGGAAAAAAGTTTGCCCTTAAAGTTCCTTTTGTACCGGGGGCAACAATAAATGGAGCTCTGTCTCCATAATGGTTCTCCTCAATGAATCAATAGGATGAGCAGCAAGTGGGGACCTTCCCTGGTTTGGGCAGTAGCGCTATGTGTGCCTGATAAATACTATCTGGCAACCTCTCGGATTCCAAGCAATCTGCGAATAACTGAGTTTGTTTGGGGATCAGTAAAGCAGAGTGTGTTTTGTACCATTCCCCAGGTAAACCATCGGGGCTCTGGGATTTGTTGTTAGGCAAGGAGTAGATTGCATCTTCTATCTCATGTCGTGTTAAGGAGTTATCTTGTGCATCCCTGTCCTCGGAAATAAGCGGTAAGGTGATTCCCCCTAATTCCTCCAACTGAGTTATCACACCTGCTCAGGTTCCACATCATTTCTCTTGCTGGACTATGACTTGACAGAGTAAGAGAATGGATCATCGTACAATTTGCTATAACAGAGGTAAAATTCCCTCAGTATACCTTTGGGGTCTGTAACCTGGCAACCAGTGGAAGTCTGAATTCTAGGAATTACTGTTTGGAGTGTGGGTTCTGCCACCAGGTTAGCCAGTAGTTGTAATGTACCTGTGTTAGGTAGTGTCCGAAGTGGAGCTTGTATGCTAAGGATTCAGATGAAAACTTAGTCAGGCAGGTCAAGTCGGCAACAGATCATTGCTGGAAAGCTGATTCCGCTTCTGAGGGCCACACCTTGCAATTTGTACCTTTCTTAGTCATAGCAGTAAGGGGGTCAGCAATGGAGGGAAAACCTTTGATGAAGCGTCTGTAGTAATTTGCGAACCCTATAAAGCTTTGGAGCCCTCTTAAAGTGGTCGGTCGAAGCCATTGCAGGACAGCAGAAAGTTTTTGAGGGTCCATTTGGAAACCGACAGCACTTATAATGTATCCAAAGAAAGGTATACGGCTTTGATGGAATATGCATTTCTCAATCTTCGCGTAAATTTGGTTTTCTCTCAGTCGTTGTAATATCTGCTTTACATGTGCTCTAGATGAGTCTTGGAAAACATTAAAATGTCGTCCAAGTAGATGATCACAAAACTGTTGCTGAAATTGTGAAAAATGTCATTCATGAAATGTTGGAAGACAGCAGGGGCATTACACAGTCCAAATAGCATATGGTGTTGAATGCTGTCTTCCACTCATCCCCCTCTCTAATTCGAATCAGATTATAAGCACCTTGGAGATCCAGCTTAGAGAAGATAATGGCTCCCTTAATTACATAAAACAGTTCTGGAATGAGAGGCAAAGGATAGGAGTCTTTTACGGTGATTTGATTTAACCCTTGATAGTCTATGCATGGTCGAAGACCCCCATCTTTTTTTTTCAACAAAGAAAAAACCTGCCTCTACTGGAGAAGAAGAGGGTCGGATAAAACCTCTTTCCAAGTTGTCTTTTACATATTCCTCCATGGATTTTTGTTCAGGCAATGACAGGAGATAGGTCCTTCCTTTGGAAAGAGGTGCTCCAGGAATGAAATGAATTGTGCAGTCAAAAGAATGATGTGGAGGTAAAACCTCTGCCTTTTGCTTGCAAAATACATCTGCAAACTCATGGTATTCGTGAGGTAAGGTAGATGGGATAGCCATGGAATCCAACAGACAACCAGAAAGTCTTTTGGGTTGAAACAAACAGTTTAGATAACAGGATGGCCCCCAAGAAGTTAGTTCTCCATTTTCCCAATCAAAAGAAGGGTTGTGTTGTTGTAACCATGGGTAACCAAGGATAATGGGCAGAAGTGGAGAATCAATAAGAGACAAGACGATTTTCTCTTTGTGGTGTGTGCTTACCTGAAGGGTGATTGTCATAGTCTCAAACTTTACAAGGACATCTCCCATTCCATTCAGGGTGGCGATGCTCAGGGGTCTAGACTTAGGAACAAATGGGATGTTATGTTCCTTAGCAAAAGTGTAGTCCAGGAATATGCCAGTGGCTCCAGAATCCACAAAAGCCTCACAGGAGACAAGTTTAGAGGCTAAATGGATAATTGAAGGAACGTTAATTTTGGTCTTGGAGGATAAACCTGTAAGGTCTAACCCAGCTCCTCCAACACTGGGTAGACCCTGCCTTTTACTGGACAGGAAGGGCAGACAGATAACAAATGTCCTTTAAGTCCACAGTACAGGCATAGGCCCAATGCATGCCTCCTTTGTTTCTTTGACTCTGTTAGGTGGAGACAGCTGACTTACATGGGTTCCACAGGTGCATGGGGTTCAACTGTGATTTGAGTTTCTGGCTGAGGTGGTGCTTGAAAGTTAGGGGCCAAACGGTAAACTGACCTAGGAAGCTTGCGAGTTCTTAGTCTCTCTTGGCACCTTTCAAGATACCGGACATCCAGATGATCACACAACTTTATGAATTTTTCAATGTCCTCTGGGGAATCTATATAGACTAATTTGTCCTTGATGCGATCTCTAAGACTTTTTCGGAAGGCTGCACAGGGTACGGAATTCAATAGCATACTGTGCCACAGATCTGGTACCTTGCTGTATGTCCAAAAGTAAGTACTCAGCTGTAGAAGCTCTATCTGGCTTGCCAAATACAGTCTGGAGAGAAGCCAGAAATTTGTCAGCGTCTTGCAGCACAGGATCATTGCATTCCAGGTAAGGAGAGACCCAGGCCAGGGCCTTCCCCTTTAACAAGGAAATTACAAAAGTCACTTTGGCAGACAGTGCTAAAAGTCCCATTGTTGTTGTGGAAATGCAAACGGCAAACATTTGTCCTCATGAGTTCCCAGTATCGCCACCAAATTTTTCAGGCAAGGGAAGTTTGGGTGGTACAGAAGAGGCGGGTTGGATTGGAGCAGGAGTAGAAGCTGGAGTCTGGACTGGTGCAGAGGGACCAGGCAAGCAAGATTTAAGCATAGCACAAAGTTCATCTAACTTGGCATCCAGAGAAGAAAGATGCTGTTCATGAGCTCCAATCAATTGTCCCTGGTGCGAAATTGCCTTAACAATCTCAGCAGGGTCCACTGCCATTGTGGCCCATTTGTACTGTAAGGTACCTGTGGTAGGTAGTGTTCAAAGTGGAGCTTGTATGCTGAGGATTCAGACAAAAACGTAGTCAGGCAGGTCAAGTCGGCAACAGATAAGGCAAAACGGTACAAAATCGAAATCCAAAGAATGTTCAGACAGGCGGAGGTCATACAAGGGCTGGTGGTGAAGTACAAAATCAGCAGGCAGGAGAATGGTCAAGAATTTAGGCAGAGGTTCAATGCAGGGTAGTCCAAATCACAGAGTTATCAATACACCCAGGGAGCTAGTCCAAACAAACGGGCGCTGAGTAACAGGAAGTGCTGCTATTTATGGGCTGCTTGATTGTACATAGTCCACAGCTGGCAGCAGGTGGGGCTTGTGAGTCCAAGGCAATGCATCAAGCTGGGAGAAAATTGTAATAACTCCAGAGCTCCTCTGTGGCACAACAGGTAAGACTGCAGCTGTGGAACCAGGAACATCCCATTCGAAGACACCCAGGTAAATGACAGTAGTTTGCCATTCTTGTCCCCAAACTTTCATGCATCAGATTGCACCATCGAGGTGTAGTGGAGCCTCAAATCTCTTCTCGCTTGGACTAGAGTAGAATAATTTTTGGGTGTTGGATGCCCCCTGAAAAGTTCCAATGCCATCCTTTCACACTGTTCCAATTGAGTGGTCTGTGATACAAAGTCGGACCTCACTACCTTGATAGAGGAGACATATTCCCCTCGGGCATGAGCCTTACCTGCCTCCCAAACCACATCAAGGGAAGATGACCCCTCATTAAGCGTCCAGTATTCTGTGAGTTTGGGCCCTACTAATTCCTGGATTTGAGGATTGTCTATCCAATGGGATGCTAGCCTTCATCATCCCGGTTCACGGGAGGTACCAAGAGTCAAGCCCAGCTCCAGCGGTGAGTGGTCTGAAAGACCTGCCAGGAGATAAGAGACCGCCCCAACCTGTGACAGAGCAGAAGCAGACCCAAATAATAAGTCTATACAAGACCCTGATCTATGCGATGCTGAGATATGTGAATAAGTCCTATCCTTCGGATGCTTACACCGCCAAATCTCCTGAACACCAAAAGTGTCTGCCCAGAGGGCTAAATCAGGGGGGGATGATCTAAGGGGGTTAGTAGTGTCCTTGGCATTATCTAGGATGGCGTTAAAGTCCCCTCCAACTATAATATTGTGGACATGGAATGGTGTGCAGGATGGATGAGTCAAACGTAGGAGGGATATACACATTAAATATTGCCCAGCGTTGGGAATACATTTCAAGAATTAAAATGAGGTATCTTCCCCCTGGATCAATGAAAACCTGTTCTACTGAGCAAGGAAGTATATGGCATATAACCCTTGTTTTACCCATGCCCGCTTGAGCGCTAGGATTTTGCTGCCCATTAGATGAGTTTCTTGAAGAAAATGTGAGGTTTATGGAACTGCAGAAATTTAAACAATGATCTTTTCATTCTGTCATTCAATCCTCTAATATTCCAAGATATCAACTTTAAATCTATACCCATTTAGAATAGAAAAGCTTAATGACATTAGGAACATAGGAGACCCATACCCATTAGTGTCCTGTTCATAGGCTAGTTGCAGAGGCAATCCAGATGATGTAGCCATCCAAGGATTCTGGAGGGGAAAGAGGTGAACAGGCGAGAAGAACAAAATGAAGACAACATAGTCCAGCAAGAGAAATGGTGTGGAACCTGAGCAGGTGTGGTAACCAATTAAAAAGTACACGTAACTCCCTACCGCCTGGCATAACCCCAACTGTCACCAAGGCAGTTTCTTACCCTAAACTTGATAGTAGAGGTCACCTACTTGGGGTTCAAAGTTCCGGGGTAACCCCAGCTCATGTTCAACCTTTAACAGTAGGCGAGGGTGAGGGGACATGTATCCCATCACAGCAATCCAGAGCAATTGTATAGTTCCTCCAGATAGTGAAATTTCTCCAGGTAGATGGAGAGCACCAGGTCTTCCACTACTTAGAAAACAAAAACTGTGGGGGGTCAAGTGTGAATCACATGTAGAGGTATATTTGAGGTAGCTCCGGTGTTTACAGAAAGTTTAGTAGGATAGAGCAAACAAGGATGTGAAAAATCCATGCATCAGATGGATTAGTGAGAAGAATCTTTCATTGCAAGGTGGTCAGCCAGTCAGCATTCTCTGGATTGTCAAAGAAACATATTGCTCCGTCATGCTGGATTTGCAAGCAGCTGGGGTAAAGCAGCTTGTATTTAATGCTCTTATCTCTGAGTTGTCTCATTGAAGGTTTTTCTCTGCCTCTGCAAATCAGCCAAAAAGTCAGGGAAAAGAACAGAGGTGTTGCCATAGTGTGGAATGTTTTCAGGCTTCAGAGAGAATCCTGTCCCTGTCACGATAGTTGACGAAGCGAACCAGAAAATACCTGGAAAGATTCCTTGGGGTGGCATGGCCCGCGGGCACCCCATTGGCCCTTTCAACCATGTAAGTTGGGGAACATCTGTAAGGTCCAGGAGATTTTTAAAGAACTCCTCTGCAAATACAGCAGGGTGATCCCGTTCCTCTCTCTTAGGCGGACCCATTACTCTGATATTGTTGCGCCTCAGCCTGTTTTCAGCATCATCTGATTTTGCGACAAGGTACTGTACTGTGCGCTGCAACTCAGCAATGGAGGTGGCATGCGTAGCCGTAAGATCTTCGGTGGCTGATACTCTTGACTCAATTTCGGTCATTCTCCCCCTTATTTTGTCGAGGTCGATCCATATAAGATTACACTCCTCAGCGAGGTGGTCGATGCGCACCAGCAGCGAGGATCATGACCATACTGTCTTGAGACAGTGGGGCTGATCCCTCTGCCATTGGAGTCTCACTAGGATCCATTTCCAAGTTGGCCAGCAAGGCCCAAAGCCGCCCGACCAGTATGGGATCTGTTCGCGAGGAAGAGGGCAGTGGTAGCCGTAGCGGTGTGTTGGTCTTAGCAGCTTTGGAATTCTTCCCCTTTTTGGTGGAGGAGGACATCTGATAGGTCCTCAAGGGGGACCTCTATAGAGGATATTCGTCCGTGCCCAGATGAACATCCAGGAGGCAGCTAGGTGCGACCCAAGCTGGCCGCAGGTGTTAAACCATGAGAGATCACAAGCTGGACAGCCAGTCAGTGTTCACCAGCAGCCCTTCACTTTGCAACAGGCACACAAGCAAGTTAGTGAGGATCTGAGGCTGGGAGTACCAGGGTGGAAGAGGCACAGAGCAGTGGAACAGAGGCAGATAGATGGCAGAAGACTCTAGGCCCCTCAAACTCTAAATTCTCTTTTGTCCAATTACTCAGGAATGTTTGCCCACTGATATCGGTCAGTGAGTTTAAACAATCTAGTCTCCCTGGTTGCCCTTGGACCCTGAATTCTACATTCACAGGGCTATTCTATCCAATGCCTCTGCTATTCTTATAGATTTGTTAACTGAATACCTGTATCACATGGAATTTTCGCCTGACAGAGAGTATCTATCATTGTATGTAACCTGAAACATTTTTATATACATTTAAACCAATAAAAATATTGAAAACGAAAAAAAAAAAAAAAAAAAAGATTCTCGACTGTGGACTATGACAGAAGATAGTTTCTGACTATATATGTATGTATTTTTAGTGCAGATACAATAAAATATATTGCTTCAAGACTCTAGGCCCCAGGATACCACAGGCTATTCATACAGGCAGTCTCTGCAGGGCAGCACACCAGGCCATGGCAGGGATGTGGAGAGATGACAGGGTGGATGGAGACAGAAGATCCGCGCTCCAGAGCTCTGCTGGACCTGCTGCAGTGCACTCTCATGGGATAGCGGCTCAGGTAATGGCAGTGATTTCCAGGCCTCACAAGGCCGCACTAGGCTGGACTAGGCTACCACAGCCATGGACGTCCCTAACAGCCAGGCCGGCCTCCGGACTGTGCCAGGTAGGTGGATGGGCAGGCAGGTGAGGACTGATGGCAGTCCCTTACCTCCAGTCAGGCCAGGATTGGTTCTTCCCAGAAAGTCAAAGGCCGGCAGGATGGCGGTGACCACGGGTGTACGGGAGCTATGGCATGCAGGTGACCTCGGGCAGAGCCACTCCACAATACTGGCCAAGGACACTACAGGGGACAGAGAGTAACAGGCTGGCAGGGTATCGGCTTGTTTTAGATGCACGGATTTGATTCAGGATACCCGGAGCTCCTCACAGACACGCTGCTCACATCAGGACATGCCCCCTGGGGAAAATTCTTCCTTAACCAGTTCCCGACTGCCCCAGAGCAGATTTACTGCTACATCATGGCTATTCTGTGCAGGATCACGTACTTATACATGATTCTTGTTCCCTGCATGTTCCCAGGCCAGGGGTGCACGTGCGTGTGCCAGCCGGCCCAGTGGTGCTGTGATTTGATACAGCACCGATCAGTCTTCTGGCCCAGGCCAATAATTTTTGGCCTGGACCTGCTGATCTGTTTTGCTGAATTACAGATCAGCCTATGCCTGTGTTTACAAAACACAGGTACAGGAAACTAAGTAATCTTCTCTCCTGGAGCCCTTTTTGGTTCCAGGTAGAGAAGAGAGCAGATCTGTAAAAGAACTACACTGATGCTATAACACATAGTTAGGCATATTTTAACCTCCTGATCGCCCCCCCAGTTAATGCTTTCATTAGTGTAAGTGTAGTGTTTTTTTACTGATCACTATATTAGTGCAACATATTCACTATCACATTTTAATCCTTTGATTGCCAGCAACACTATCACAGACACACTTCCATTACTTCCAAACTTACATTACTATTAAAGTGTCTGACCGGATCAATATCTTTGATCAGATCAGAACTATACTAGCATCCCCATAAGTATAGTGTCCTCACAAATGCAGCGTTAGCAAGGTCAGCCCCGACACCAGCCAACACCTGCATTTAGCCCCTCCCCCCAACAAGTGCAGTGTCAGTAGATCACTGTTACTTCTGATACATTGCACACAAAACCGCAGCGTTTGCAAGATCAGGCCTGATCTCTGCTGGCACTAGTAGTTCAAACAGTCCCTGACAGCCTGTTGCTTTTTTTCCCATGAGTCGCACTAGGTATCCATACATTTAGTGGCCAAAATGTCCAAAGAAAGGTACTCTAGTGAAGAGGCCTACAGGAGTCTGAGTATTTTAGCTGAGAGCAAAGGGGAGTCCTTACTGACAGAATCAAGCTTAGAATACGAACCTGTTGAGAGCAGCGGCACCCTGACAGTTAGCTCATACAAAGGAGAAGAGGTCCTTGCTAAGGTCAGGCATTCCCGGCCCCATTCCCAGGTTGCTGAGGTGCTACAATTGCACAATGATTCTCATATGCAGCAGAGCACAAGTACTACTGCTGCACTACCTTTTGGTGAACTGGTGAGCACCAGCGGCCTAGTACATCCTGGTCTTTTACACACCAGCACTGCAGTATCACTTGGTGAAATGGCGAATCCCATAAGTACAGTCCAAGCTGGTGCAGTGGCTAGCACAAGTAGCATCCCCCAGCCACCAAGAATTAGAACACAGGCTCATAGAGCCCATAGTGTCCTTCCAGATGTGCTTGCAGGTCCTGATTGTCAGCCCACAGATTCTGCAGCACCTGTACTTCCCCCTTTCACTGGCCAACCCAGAATTCAAGTGGAAACAGCTAATTTAATTTCTCCCCTTAATTTTTTTGAGCTGTTTTTCACAGAAGATCTGTATTGATTGATTGTGGACCAAAGCAATTTATATGCTGATCAGTTGACTGCTGCCAACCCATATTCAAACCTTGCCAGACAATTTGCATGGAAACATATCACGGTTTCCGAATGTGAAAGTTTTTTGGGCCTAACCCTCAACATGGGCATTTCTAAAAAGAATGAGTCGCAACCACATTGGTCCACAGACCCGATTTATCATATGTTCTCTGCTGTCATGGTCAGGAGTAGATATGAGAATATATTGCGATTTATGCATTTCAACTACAATACACTCTGTCATCTTTGGGTTGACCCTTAATATGATCGGCTCCATGAAATTCGGCCCCTCGTAAATCACCTTAACCAGAATTTTGCAGATGTGTATACGCGCCAACAAAATGTCTGCATAGATGAGTCCCTCATTAATTCTTCTGGCTGCCTTGCATTTAAACAGTTTCTCCCCAGCAAGCATGCCAAATCTGGGGTCAAAATGTATAAGCTCTGTGAGAGGACAACAGGCTATACGTGTGATTTTCAGATTTACGAGGGAAAAGATAGTCACATGGAGCCCCCGGTTGCCCAGACTACATAGGGAGCAGTGGCAAGATTGTTTGGGACTTAGTGTCACCATTGTTCCATAAGGGGTACCACTTGTACGTGAACGATTTTTATACAAGCCTGACATTTTTTAAACACTTATTTGATCTTGGAATTGGCTTACGTGGCACCGTGTGACCTAATCGCCTTGGCTTCCACCAACTACTTGTTAAAACATGACTTAGAAAGGGGGAGAAAGCCTACTTGAGAAATAATGAATTGCTCACAGTGAAGTGGAAGGACAAACGGAATGTTTTTATCCTGTCTTCCATTCATGCAGACATGACAGTCCAAATTTGCATGTTGTTGAGAAGCCCCTCAGTGTTTACGACTACAACCTTAACATGGGAATGGTGGACTTCAACGATCAGATGATGAAGATGTACTTAGTGTCCCATAAACCCAGATGTTGGTACGAGAAAGTGTGTGCATATTTATTTAAATTGGCTCTGTACAATGCTTTTGCGCTTTACAAAGCAATAGGATGAAGTGGATCCTTTCTAAAATTTCAGGAAGAGATCGTCACGGCCATTGTGTATTCAGACGATGCTGTGCCCCAAACCCCCAATCCAGATGCAGTGAGCTTTTTGCATGAGAGGCATTTTCCTGTTGCCATTCCTGGTACCCCAACCCAAAAGTCACCCCAAAGAAGATGTTGTGTCTGTAGCAGATACAAAAGAAGAAGGGACACCTGCTTTTTCTGTCCCTTCTGTCCTAGCCAACCTGATCTCTGACTCAAGGACTGCTTCCGTCACTACCACACACTAGTGGAGTATTAGTGTAGGGTACAGCACAGTTAGGTAGTCAGGAAACTGGCATCACATTTTCAGAGACCCTAAAATTCCAGCCTGGAAAGTTTACAGTTTTTACAGTTTACAGTTTTTTTAAGTTAAACAAAGTAAAAAAAACATAAAATTGTAAAAAGTAAAAAAAAAAATAAAAAGGCACAAAAATATTTGTTGTTTTATTGAGTTAATATTTTGTTGTTACTGGTGTTTTATTGTTAAATGTTGTTTACTTTGCAGGATTGCCATTCAGCTGCAGCACTGATCTGTTTATTCTGACAGCAGCAGGGTGTTGCTTTCAGAATACATACGTCAGCGGTTTCAGTGCTGTTGGAGGAGATTTCTCATCCGCAGTTAAAAAAAAGAATATATATGCCCAAGCATTAGGGGCCTGGGGTGGTCAGTGGGCAGATTGCTCCTATCATTTTGCATACATATTTTTATTTTTTGTTTGCTACAAAAAATAGCTCTTTTATTGAGTTACTGTGTTTTATTGTTAACCTTTAACAGCAACTGGGTGTGCTTTCAGAATACATACGTCAGTACTTGTAGTGCTGCTGGGGGAGATTTCTCATCCGCAGTTAAAAAAAAGAATGTGCATGCCCAAGCATGGGGTCCTGGGGTGGACAGTAGGCGGATCACCCCTATGCTTCTGCATATCTTTTTTTCACTTTTTTTGGCAGAGATTTCTTCATCCACATTGGTCAATGTGAATAGAGAAATATTTTAGGGCTGAATGGAAACATGTATGCTCAACAGTAGAAGTGGGTGGATGCAGGGTGGTGTATTCTAATGGTGGGCATAGCACATTTTTCCTGGCAGAGATTTCTTTATCCACATCAATTGATGTGAATGGAGGAATCTGTTAGGTTCTCTCTTTTCGTTCAGCCCACAGGATGCATGGAAAAAAGAACATGACACAGTGTATATGCCCAACAAGGACAGTGATGTACTGGTACTGAGTGATTATACCCGGGTGATTCCTGCAGTTTTTCAGACGGCGGTCGGCTTTCATGTAAAAGCAATCGTAGTGGCTAATTAGCCACTGGATTGCTTTTACAAGTAGCGGGAGGGAACATTTCCTCCCCCTACTGTGGTCTTCCATGGTTTTCACGGAAGAACCGGGGAACCTGAGAATGACCATAGAGCTGCTCAGAGACCAGAATGACTCCAATCATCTCTATGATTTAAGAAACCAGAAGCTACAAGCATTTTTACTTCAGTTTCGCAGGATATAAACAGCACCATTTTTAAATTGGGTAAGTATCTGAACATACCGATCTTGGTGTGATCAGATGCTTTAACCACTTGCCGACCGCCTAACGTAGATATACGTCGGCAGAGTGGCACGGGCAGGCAGAATCACGTATATATACGTGATCTGCCTCCCGCGGGCGGGGGGTCCGATCGGACCCCCCCCCGGTGCCAGCGGCGGTCGGCATCTGACTGGGAGCGTCGGGAGGCGAGGGGGAGACCATCCGATCGTGGCCCCCCCCTCGCGATCGCTCCCAGCCAATGGGAATCCTCCCCTGCCTGTGTGTAGTTTCACACAGGCAGAGGATGTGATGTCATCTCTCCTCGGTCTGGCAGTTTCCGTCCAGCGTCGAGGAGAGAAGACATGTAAGTGCACACAACACAAACACACACAGTAGAACATGCCAGGCATACCTTACACCCCCGATCCCCCCCCGATCGCCCCCCGACCCCCCCCCCAATCACCCCCCCCCCTGTCACAAACTGACATTAGCAGTATTTTTTTTTTTTTTTTTCTGATTACTGCATAGTGTCAGTTTGTGACAGTTACAGTGTTAGGGCAGTGAGTGTTAGGCCCCCTTTAGGTCTAGGATACCCCCCTAACCCCCCCTAATAAAGTTTTAACCCCTTGATCACCCCCTGTCACCAGTGTCACTAAGCGATCATTTTTCTGATCGCTGTATTAGTGTCGCTGGCGACACTAGTTAGTGAGGTAAATATTTAGGTTTGCCGTCAGCGTTTTATAGCGACAGGGACCCCCATATACTACCTAATAAATGTTTTAACCCCTTGATTGCCCCCTAGTTAACCCTTTCACCACTGATCACCGTATAACTGTTACGGGTGACGCTGGTTAGTTCGTTTATTTTTTATAGTGTCAGGGCACCCGCCGTTTATTACCGAATAAAAGTTTAGCCCCCTGATCGCCCGGCGGTGATATGCGTCGCCCCAGGCAGCGTCAGATTAGCGCCAGTACCGCTAACACCCATGCACGCAGCATACGCCTCCCTTAGTGGTATAGTATCTGTACGGATCAATATCTGATCCGATCAGATCTATACTAGCGTCCCCAGCAGTTTAGGGTTCCCAAAAACGCAGTGTTAGCGGGATCAGCCCAGATACCCGCTAGCACCTGCGTTTTGCCCCTCTGCCCGGCCCACCCAAGTGCAGTATCGATCGATCACTGTCACTTACAAAACACTAAACGCATAACTGCAGCGTTCGCAGAGTCAGGCCTGATCCCTGCGATCGCTAACAGTTTTTTTGGTAGCGTTTTGGTGAACTGGCAAGCACCAGCCCCAAGCAGTGTCAGGTTAGCGCCAGTACCGCTAACACCCACGCACGCAGCATACGCCTCCATTAGTGGTATAGTATCTGATCGGATCAATATCTGATCCGATCAGATCTATACTAGCGTCCCCAGCAGTTTAGGGTTCCCACAAACGCAGTGTTAGCGGGATCAGCCCAGATACCTGCTAGCACCTGCGTTTTGCCCCTCCACCCGGCCCAGCCCACCCAAGTGCAGTATCGATCGATCACTGACACTTACAAAACACTAAACGCATAACTGCAGCGTTCGCAGAGTCAGGCCTGATCCTTGCGATCGCTAACAGTTTTTTTGGTAGCGTTTTGGTGAACTGGCAAGCACCAGCGGCCTAGTACACCCCGGTCGTAGTCAAACCAGCACTGCAGTAACACTTGGTGACGTGGCGAGTCCCATAAGTGCAGTTCAAGCTGGTGAGGTGGCAAGCACAAGTAGTGTCCCGCTGCCACCAAAAAGACAAACACAGGCCCGTCGTGCCCATAGTGCCCTTCCTGCTGCATTCGCCAATCCTAATTGGGAACCCACCGCTTCTGCAGCGCCCGTACTTCCCCCATTCACATCCCCAACCAAATGCAGTCGGCTGCATGAGAGGCATTTTCTTTATGTCCTCCCGAGTACCCCTACCCAACGAACCCCCCCAAAAAAGATGTCATGTCTGCAGCAAGCGCGGATATAGGCGTGACACCCTCTATTATTGTCCCTCCTGTCCTGACAATCCTGGTCTTTGCATTGGTGAATGTTTTGAACGCTACCATTCACTAGTTGAGTATTAGCGTAGGGTACAGCATTGCACAGACTAGGCACACTTTCACAGGGTCTCCCAAGATGCCATCGCATTTTGAGAGACCCGAACCTGGAACCGGTTACAGTTATAAAAGTTAGTTACAAAAAAAAGTGTAAAAAAAAAAAAAAAAAAAAAAACACATACAAAAATATAAAATAAAAAAAAATAGTTGTCGTTTTATTGTTCTCTCTCTCTCTATTCTCTCTCTATTGTTCTGCTCTTTTTTACTGTATTCTATTCTGCAATGTTTTATTGTTATTATGTTTTATCATGTTTGCTTTTCAGGTATGCAATTTTTTATACCTTACCGTTTACTGTGCTTTATTGTTAACCATTTTTTTGTCTTCAGGTACGCCATTCACGACTTTGAGTGGTTATACCAGAATGATGCCTGCAGGTTTAGGTATCATCTTGGTATCATTCTTTTCAGCCAGCGGTCGGCTTTCATGTAAAAGCAATCCTAGCGGCTAATTAGCCTCTAGACTGCTTTTACAAGCAGTGGGAGGGAATGCCCCTCCCCCCCAACGTCTTCCGTGTTTTTCTCTGGCTCTCCTGTCTCAACAGGGAACCTGAAAATGCAGCCGGTGATTCAGCCAGCTGACCATAGAGCTGATCAGAGACCAGAGTGGCTCCAAACATCTCTATGGCCTAAGAAACCGGAAGCTACGAGCATTTTATGACTTAGATTTCGCCGGATGTAAACAGCGCCATTGGGAAATTGGGAAAGCATTTTATCACACCGATCTTGGTGTGGTCAGATGCTTTGAGGGCAGAGGAGAAATCTAGGGTCTAATAGACCCCAATTTTTGCAAAAAGAGTACCTGTCACTACCTATTGCTATGATAGGGGATATTTACATTCCCTGAGATAACAATAAAAATGATTAAAAAAAAAAAAATGAAAGGAACAGTTTAAAAATAAGATAAAAAAATAATAATAATAATAAAGAAAAAAAAAAAAAAAAAAAAAAAAAAGCACCCCTGTCCCCCCTGCTCTCGCGCTAAGGCGAACGCAAGCGTCGGTCTGGCGTCAAATGTAAACAGCAATTGCACCATGCATGTGAGGTATCGCCGCGAAGGTCAGATCGAGGGCAGTAAGTTTAGCAGTAGACCTCCTCTGTAAATCTAAAGTGGTAACCTGTAAAGGCTTTTAAAGGCTTTTAAAAATGTATTTAGTTTGTCGCCACTGCACGTTTGTGCGCAATTTTAAAGCATGTCATGTTTGGTATCCATGTACTCGGCCTAAGATCATCTTTTTTATTTCATCAAACATTTGGGCAATATAGTGTGTTTTAGTGCATTAAAATGTAAAAAAGTGTGTTTTTTCCCCAAAAAATGCGTTTGAAAAATCGCTGCGCAAATACTGTGTGAAAAAAAAAAATGAAACACCCACCATTTTAATCTGTAGGGCATTTGCTTTAAAAAAAATATATAATGTTTGGGGGTTCAAAGTAATTTTCTTGCAAAAAAAAATTATTTTTTTATGTAAACAATAAGTGTCAGAAAGGGCTTTGTCTTCAAGTGGTTAGAAGTGTGGGTGATGTGTGACATAAGCTTCTAGATGTTGTGCATAAAATGCCAGGACAGTTCAAAACCCCCCCAAATGACCCCATTTTGGAAAGTAGACACCCCAAGCTATTTGCTGAGAGTCATGTTGAGTCCATGGAATAATTTATATTGTGACACAAGTTGCGGGAAAGAGACAATTTTTTATTTTTTTTATTTTTTTTTGCGCAAAGTTGTCACTAAATGATATATTGCTCAAACATGCCATGGGAATATGTGAAATTACACCCCAAAATACATTCTGCTGCTTCTCCTGAGTATGGGGATACCACATGTGTGAGACTTTTTGGGAGCCTAGCCGCGTACGGGACCCCGAAAACCAAGCACCGCCTTCAGGCTTTCTAAGGCCGTAAGTTTTTGATTTCACTCTTCACTGCCTATCACAGTTTCGGAGGCCATGGAATGCCCAGGTGGCAAAAAAAACCCCCAAATGACCCCATTTTGGAAAGTAGACACCCCAAGCTATTTGATGAGAGGTATAGTGAGTATTTTGCAGACCTCACTTTTTGTCACAAAGTTTTGAAAATTGAAAAAAGAAAAAAAAAAAATTTTTTTTCTCGTCTTTCTTTATTTTCAAAAACAAATGAGAGCTGCAAAATACTCACCATGCCTCTCAGCAAATAGCTTGGGGTGTCTACTTTCTAAAATGGGGTCATTTGGGGGGGGTTTGTGCCACCTGGGCATTCCATGGCCTCCGAAACTGTGATAGGCAGTGAGGAGTAAAATCAAAAATGTACCCCCTTAGAAATCCTGAAGGCAGTGCTTGGTTTTCGGGGCCCCGTACGCGGCTAGGCTCCCAAAAAGTCCCACACATGTGGTATCCCCATACTCAGCAGAAGCAGCTAAATGTATTTTGGGGTGCAATTCCACATATGCCCATGGCCTGTGTGAGCAATATATCATTTAGTGACAACTTTGTGCAAAAAAAAAAAAAAAAAAAAAAAAATTTGTCACTTTTCCGCAACTTGTGTCAAAATATAAAACATTCCATGGACTCAACATGCCTCAAAGCAAATAGCTTGGGGTGTCTACTTTCCAAAATGGGGTCATTTGGGGGGGTTTTATGTCATCTGGGCATTTTATGGCCTTCAAAACTGTGATAGGTAGTGAGGAGTAAAATCAAAAATGTACGCCCTTAGAAATCCTGAAGGCAGTGATTGGTTTTCGGGGCCCCGTACGCGGCTAGGCTCCCAAAAAGTCCCACACATGTGGTATCCCCATACTCAGGAGAAGCAGCTAAATGTATTTTGGGGTGCAATTCCACATATGCCCATGGCCTGTGTGAGCAATATATCATTTAGTGACAACTTTTTGTAATTTTTTTTTTTTTTTTTTTTTTTTGTCATTGTTCAATCACTTGGGACAAAAAAAATGAATATTCAATGGGCTCAACATGCCTCTCAGCAAATTCCTTGGGGTGTCTACTTTCCAAAATGGGGTCATTTGTGGGGGTTTTGTACTGCCCTGCCATTTTAGCACCTCAAGAAACGACATAGGCAGTCATAAATTAAAGGCTGTGTAAATTCCAGAAAATGTACCCTAGTTTGTAGACGCTATAACTTTTGCGCAAACCAATAAATATACACTTATTGACATTTTTTTTACCAAAGACATGTGGCCGAATACATTTTGGCCTAAATGTATGACTAAAATTGAGTTTATTGGATTTTTTTTAGAACAAAAAGTAGAAAATATCATTTTTTTTCAAAATTTTCGGTCTTTTTCCGTGTATAGCGCAAAAAATAAAAACGGCAGAGGTGATCAAATACTATCAAAAGAAAGCTCTATTTGTGGGAAGAAAAGGACGCAAATTTCGTTTGGGTACAGCATTGCATGACCGCGCAATTAGCAGTTAAAGCGACGCAGTGCCGAATTGTAAAAAGTGCTCTGGTCAGGAAGGGGGTAAAACCTTCCGGGGCTGAAGTGGTTAAAGGCAGTGGAGAAATCTAAAGTCTAATAGACCCCAGATATCAGAAAAGAGTACCTGTCACTGCCTATTGCTATCAGAGGGGATGTTTATATTATTTACAATCTACTACTTCTTCCGAGTATGGAGATACCACATGTGAGAGACTTTTTGGCAGTCTTGCTACGTACAGGATCCCAAACTCCAATAAGTACCTTTAGGGCACTATTTTCTCATTACACTTCCTGACTACCTATCACAGTTTCGGAGACCCTGAAACGCCATGCTAGTACAAAACACCCCTCAAATTACTCATTTTTGGAATTTAGACACCCCCAAGGAATTTTATACAAGGCATGGTGAGTATTTTGCAGATCTCATTAATTTTTTTAAATTTTTTTTTCATTTTCAAAACCTTGTGACAAAAAATTAGATCTGCAAAATACTCACCATGCCTCTTATAACATTTTTTGAGGGTGTCCAAATTCCAAAAAGGGGTCATTTGGGGGGGGGGGGGGTGTTTATACTATCCTGGCATTTTAGGGCCTCCAGAACTGTGATAGGTGGTGAGGCAGTAACATGAAGAAATACACCCTTTGAAAGCCTGAAGGTGGTCATTGGATTTTAGGGGCCTGGTTAGGCTACCAAAAAGTCTCTCACATGTGTTAGTCCCATACTCAGGAGAAGCAGCAGAATGTATTTTGGGGCATTATTTCACATATACTCGTTGCATTTGTGAACAATATATCATTTAAGTGACAACTTTGTGTAAAAAAAAAAAAAAAAAGTTTAATCTTCCAAAAACTTGGGACAAAATATAAAATCTTCCATGGGCTCAGCATGCCTCTCAGCAAAGTCTACTTTCCAAAAAGGGGTCATTTGGGTGTTTTTGTACTGCCCTGGCATTTTAGCACCTCAAGAAATGTGATAAGCAGTCAGAAAGTAAAAGCTGCGTAAATTCCAATATATATACCGCAGTTTGTAGACGCTATAACTTTCACACAGACCAAATAATATACATTTATTGGGATTTTTTACCAAGCACATGTAGCAGAATACATTTTGGTCTAAATTTATGATGACATTTGAGTTTATCGGATATTTTTTTTATAACAGAAAGTAGAAAATATTGGGGTTTTTTTTCGATTTTCGGTCTTTTTTCATTTATATCGCAAAAAAAAAAAAAACTCAGTGGTGATCAAATACCACCAAAAGAAAGCTCTATTTGTGTGAATAAAAGGACATACATTTTGTTTGGGTAGTGCGTTGCATGATTGCGCAATTACCTGTTAAAGTAGCACAGCGCCGAATAGCAAAAAGTGTCCTAGTCAGAAAGGGGGTAAAACCTTCCAAAGGTCAAGGGGTTAATAAAAAGATTAACTGCAAAAAAAAAGCATCACATGCTCTGCTAAACACCCGGGGAACAGATTTAGCACACTGGAGACCAGGGAGACAAAGCCCCCATATCCAGTGGCAGACATTTAGTAACACAGAAGGATGAAAAGGGACAAACTGTCATCATGACTTTGCCCTTCTAAATGGGTATACCCCCTGAAGAAATATTCAAATACAGGGCTGTACTTGGTAATTGGCCAAGGCTATGGACCTTTAAAGCATCCTACAGTTAACTCAATGCAATGCAGATTATGATAATCTAAACAGCCACAAAGCAGCATTGCAGGTCAGACCTGGATCTTCTTCCAAGTGAGGTCCGGGTACGATCTTCCAAGCCTTAGCTGAGTTAGCCTATCCAAAAAGATGTCAGAAAAGCAGATATTTATTAAATTAGGAATGTTGCAGAAAAAAAAATCACTGTAAAAAGTTCCCGGATTGATAAAGAGAATGTCCATTACCTAAGGACAGCAGCAAAAAAACTGAGACTTACTATGAGTGGGAGGGGTTACAGTGCCTTGCAAAAGTATTCACACCCTTGGTTTTTTACCTATTTTGTTACATTACAGCCTTTAGTTCAATGGGTTTTTTTTAATCTGAATTATATGTGATGGATCAGAACACAATAGTCTAAGTTGGTGAAATAGAATTAAAAAAGTATTTACATAAAACTATTTTTCAGAAATAAAAAACTGATAATTGGCATGTGCGTATGTATTCACCCCCTTTGTTATGAAGCCCATAAAAAGCTCTGTTGCAACCAATTACCTTCAGAAGTCACATAATTAATGAAATGATGTCCACCTGTGTGCAATCTAAGTGTCACATGTTCTGTCATTACATATACACACCTTTTTGAAAGGCCCCAGAGGCTGCAACACCTAAAGACCAAGGAACTCTCCAAACAAGTAAGGGACAATGTTGTTGAGAAGTACAAGTCAGGGTTAGGTTATAAAAAAAATATCCAAATCTTTAATGATCCCTAGGAGCACCATCAGATCTATCATAACCAAATGGAAAGAACATGGCACAACAGCAAACCTGCCAAGAGACGGCCGCACACCAAAACTCAAGGACCGGGCAAGGAGCGCATTAATCAGAGAGGCAGCACAGAAACCTAAGGTAACCCCAGAGGAGCTGCAGAGTTCCACAGCAGAGACTGCAGTATCTGTACATAAGACGTCAATAAGCCGTATGCTCCATAGAGATGGGCTTTATGGCAGTGTGGCCAGAAGAAAGCCATTACTTTCAGCAAAAAACAAAATGGCACGTTTGCGAAAAGGCATGTGGGATACTCCAAAATTATATGGAGGAAGGTGCTCTGGTCTGATGAGACTAAAATTTTACTTTTTGGCCATCAAAGAAAACGCTATGTCTGGCGCAAACCCAACACATCCCCAAAGAAGACCATCCCAGCAGTCGGGACTGGGAAACTGGTAAGAGTTGAGGGAAAGATGGATGGTGCTAAATACAGGGATATTCTTGAGCAAAACCTGTAACACTCTGTGTGTGATTTGAGGCTAGGACGGAGGTTCACCTCCCAGCAGGACAATGACCCCAAACACACTGCTAAAGCAACACTTGCGTGGTTTAAGGGGAAACATGTAAATGTGTTGGAATGGCCTAGTCAAAGCCCAGACCTCAATCCAATAGAAAACCTGTGGTCAGACTTAAAGATTGCTGCTCACAAGTGCAAACCATCCAACTTGAAGGAGCTGGAGCAGTTTTGCAAGGAGGAATTGGCAAGAATGCCAGTGGTAAGATGTGGCAAGCTCATAGAGACTTATCTAAAGCGACTTGGAGCTGTGATAGCCGCAAAAGGTGGCTCTTCAAAGTATTGACTTTGGGGGGGTGAATAGTTATACACATTTACTTTTTCTGTTATTTTGTCCTATTTGTTGTTTGCTTCACAATAAAAAAAAAATCTTCAATTTTGATGCAAATCCTCAAACAATCCATGTTAATTCCAGGTTGTGAGGCAAAAAAACACGAGAAATGCCAAGGGGGTGAATACTTTTGCAAGGCGCTGTATATAGCGGATGTCCCTACAGCTTTTTATTCAAGTGTCCATTTGTCCATTCACTGCCTATAACCCATAGTTAAGACTAAGAGCTTGTGTCCTGTACTGTACAATTAAGCAAATTGTGCTTTCATTTTTTTTTTCTATAATACTGCTGATCTCTTCTAGCTTTGTTCAGTCATACATAAACGTGTTAAAGATTATATGACATCTTAGGCTCCGTTCACATCTGAGCGCTCCAAATCACGAGCAGAATCGCCGCGATTCTGTCTGCGTTTTGAAATAGAGGCAAATCGCGGGATGCCCGTGCGATGCCTGTCACTTCCAATGGACCCCGATCATGACGCGATTTTGCCACGATTGTCACCCGATGAATCATGGTAAAATCGCGCAAACAGGATCGCGGGATGCCTGTCGCCCAAAAGAAGTTCTCACTATTCTCGTTGTGTGATTTTACCGCGATTCGTCGGGCGACAGTCGCGGCAAAATCGAACCGCGATCAAGGGAGCCATTGGAAGTGATGGGGATCGCACGGGCGTTCCATGATTTGCTGCTATTTCGAATTGCGGGCAGAATCGCGGCGATTCCCCCGTGAATCGGATCGCTCAGATGTGAATGGAGCCTTAGTATTTAGATCTATCTTAAGGTGTTTGTAAAGCCAAATCTTTTTTTTTGTTGGAATAGCATGTACTTTGCCCTATATGAAGCGATAATGCTCATTTGTAAGCTGTTTAGTCTATTATGTGTGTACTGTTCTAATTTATAGCACTTCATACTCTTTGCAGTGTTTGCAAGCACACTCCTGTACATAGTTTCCTGTTTTTAAAAGCTTCAAGTGTACTTAAAGCCAAAACTTTTCTTTTCTGTTTGGGATAGAGTTGGGGAATGTAAAAAAAACTAAAAAAACCTCTATTTCATTTTTTATCATCCTCAGTTTTTGTATTGCAGGGGATTGTCACCAGCATGAAAAATAAAGGGAAAATTCTAAATTCTGAATTGCCAGAACAAGAAGTGAGGGGAACTCTTCCAACACAGATACCTGTTAAGAGCTTATGAACATGGGCGTACAACACCCTGCATCTAGATCCATAATGTATATTGATCTGAACATAACAGTATTATATGCTTTGAGCCCATTCACATACCTCCAATTTGGTCCATAGTGTTTATCTGCTCTAGGGTGCTGAACCTGTGGCCTTCCAGCTGTTGCAGAACAACAACTCCCACAAGGCATTGCAAGGCTGACAGTTACAAGGATGACTCCCAAAGGCAGGGGCATGATGGGACCTGTAGTTCTGCAACAGCTGGAGGGCCACAGGTTGAGAACCCATTAGCTACGTAAACTAAAACAAGAACAATTTGCATCCACAGTCCGATTTTGACTGTATACACAGCACAAAAGTAAAGATGTTTTTTCTGCGGAATACGCCTGCCTATTAAAACACCGCTCTGCCCCTTAGGCTGTAAATTCCTGTGATAGTCTAATGATGTGAAACAATCAAATAACAATATATTTACAAATACACCATGTATCATAAAATTAATTGATTGAAAGCAGCTACTTAAAAATCTCGTCAACAATCAAGGCAATATACTAGAACTTAAAGTCTCTGTCACTATTGCAGCAGCGCTCAAACTGTTCAAAAAGAGCTGGTTTAACATATACAGTTCATTCATGGGATGGTGAGGGCAGCGGAGAAGATGTCACTTTCACTGCATTCCGTGTAGGGTACTTCCACCATATGATAACACCACGTGTGGGGTAACTTCCCCTATGGGGATGCACTCACCAGAAATCTAATTGTATTGAGCCCTGGTTCAAAGTTCAAGTTTTTGACTGTATACACAGCACACATGTAAACATTTGACTAAACGCACTGAGGTCATTCTGCATCTATGCTTTTGCTGCTGTCTACACATTATTAATCTTATATCTTCCCCTGAATGAGTCATTTAAGGGTTGCAAAATGGCTTTAGCCTTCAGATCTTATTGACAAGTAGGTTATTCTTAAATTTTATACAACCATCTACATGAGGCCTTAAGGTGGGATCTGTTTATGAGGGTTTAAGAAAAGATATTCTGTCTCTTCCTGCTGTGCCTTCAGGAAAGGAAACAAAGGAAGATCTTCCCCATAAGATAACAAAAAGAAGACAGTGAGTTTTACCCACTTCTTACTCTGTCAAAAAGTCTTTCCGTTTTAATACAAAATGTACTCTTTTTCGTCATCTCCTCTATCCCTACTCTGCTGAATTTTTATAGTTAGGGTTTACATCTGCATGAAATGCATGGGATGAAGTTCTAGTCCTAAGTCCTAAGGCAAGTGTGTGCTGTAGGACAAAAAGATAAGTATTATTTTGTCACAGCATTCCATAACATTTTGTATAATATTCATTGCTTAATATTTTCTCAGTACCATCTACATAATATCACATTGGTTCATATCTCTCACCACCTAGAATAATGCTAACATTAATAAAAATATATTATACACGTTAAAGGGTTAGTTCAACTTTACAAGAAAAAAAAAAAACGCCCATGCAGGTACTGTAAGGAATGTTTGTAGATAAAGTTGTATAATGCCTCTGCTATAGGTGTAGGCTATTTACATACTGTACTTCCCAAAGCCTAGCTGGAATACTCTCAGGACATTTCTAGGATGTTGCTAAGTGAGGCCTTGTTATTACTGCTCACCTCCACCATCATAGGAGTGGGCTTTATCTCCTATTCAAACCTCCTCACATGTTCTTTCTCTCCCGATGCAGTAGGTCTAAGCTCAGTGATTTATAGCTCTGGGGGGCATATTCAATCTAAGTGACGTTACATTTACGCGTAATGAACTGAAAGCGTTGGAATTGGGATGAACTATTTCCAGTCCAGGCCTATTCTGGCACTTTTTGTTCACATGTAAAAATCTGTATTTTTTGCTAGGAAATTACATATAACCCTCAAAAATTATATATTTTTTTAAAGCAGATGCCCTAGAGAATAAATTGGTGGGTTTTGCAATTTTTTATGTCACACGGTATTTGCGCAATGGTTTTTCAAACGTAATTGTTTGGGAAAAAATACACTTTTTAAAAATTTTAATTCTGCATAATTACTGAAAGTCCTGCGACATTCGGGTACGTCGTTGGATGAGAAGTGGTTAAGATACACTCAAGGGGGCGTGGCTTGGCAGTGCATGTAGCCAGATGCACGACTTGTGAGCTCAGCCGAGACTCCGTTCTTTTATCCTGCTAACTGCCTCATATCACCCGTTCTCGGATTTATTCAGCCCTCCGGTGTTTACTACACCTTCAGTCCGGCAGCTGCTGTGTTTCCTACCCGCCGATGAGATGTTCAGACGCGGCTCTGCTGCTCGCCTTGCTCCGGACCATGCGGCCCAAGATGGCGGCTCGGCACAGAAATCTGCCAAGGAGAAATACAGGGAGGCTGCTCAGAAGCTGTTCTCACTGCCCGGCACACGGGACCCATCGGAACTGCCTGGAGATATGCTCGAGGATCATAGTCGCTCCCAGTCTGACGCAGACGATACAGTGCCACTCGAAGATCCAACGGTGCCATTGCTCCCATGGGACACGGTGAGTACAACCCTTGTAAGTCAAGCCCTGCATGTGGCCACATTCCAAAGCTCAGCTGGGCCTGAACCTACAAGAGATATTTTCTCTGCCGTCACGTTATGTAACCTCTCCATCACAGCACTGGCAACAGAGGTTGTGGGGTGAAAGCTGAAATCTCCTTCTTACACCAGGACATGCAAAAACTAAGAAGACCGCACTTCAGCCATTGAAGGGTGCATCAGTACCATAGAGGACGACTGGACCCCTATGCAGAAGGAATCGCATGCTTAGCAGTTGATGGTGGCTAAACACGCTGAAAGACTCAACGATTTAGAAAACGGGCTTCACAGGAACAATATCAGGGCTATAGGTATTCCTGAAAAGATGGAAGGGAAAAACCTGGTACATTTTATAGAGCAATGACTGCTGAGCAAATTTGTGAAAGAATCATTTTCGCCAATGTTTGCAGTAAAGCGCGCACACTGTGTCCCCACCAGACCCCTGCCTCCAGGTAATCCTCCTCAAGCTTTCCTGTTTAAACTGCTTAATTAAAAGGATCAAGATTTTATTCTCTCTAAAGCACGATCATTGGGGGATGCTCTTGTGATAGACAACTCCAAGATTTCACTGTTTCCGGATTTCTCGGCAGAGGTGCAAAAGCAATGGGCCCAGTTTAATGAAGTATAGAAGAGGCTTCGCTCCCTGGAGTTACAGTATGCCATGCTCTATCCTGCCGCCTGCATGTGGTAGCCAGAGATGAAGTGCATTTTTTTGAAAAGCCCACACTGGTAATGCAGTGGTTGGATAGAGAAGAGCGTTCCCTACGAGATGAGATGAGCAGATACCGAAGGGCAACCTGATTGTTGTTAACTACACCCTATACACCGCGATACACAACTTCTAAAGAGAAACTGACCAGTTTGCGTATAGTGATCCTGCAATGGCGGATGACTGTTTCCACAAGTCACTTCAGAACCAACTGTGCCATTGGATAAAGCGCAAGGCCTGCTGCCTGTTGGCTCTTCAATGCCGGCTACTGAACTTAGCCCCCAAGTTGCAAGTCCCTCGTGGACATTACAGTTTTTCTTTAATGATAAGTTGGACCCTGTTGGTCCCTACGCTCTCTACCTGCCTAAACTTTTTATCCACAGGATCTACTCTCATGATCAGGGACTGTCCTATGCCTCCTGGTACAATCTATCCAAATATTTTCGTGCCCTAACAGGTTGCTACCTGGGTATTACCCGTGCCTCTATTCATCTCGCCTACCTTTCCATGTCATGTATATATGTGTCTTAACACCCCATGGCTAAGCATATTGTAATAACAAGCTGGAATGTACAAGGTCTGAGAGACAGAGTGGAGCGGTTGGCGGTATCCCTCATGGTCAAACGCCTGGGTTCTTCTGTGGTGTGTCTACAGGAGACCTATCTGTCCCCTGACCAGGTATCCCTGTTTTCTGTCAGGATATTCGGCACCCAGTTCCACTCTGTCTTCTCCTCCTACTCCAGAGAGGTTAGCGTGTTGGTTGGTACAAATGTGCCTTTTGCATGCTCGACCTCGCTCATTGACCCATACAGTCGATTTATATTCTTATTGTGTACTCTAGATGGTTTGAACTGTATTATAATGAATGTATATATTCCTCCTCCTTTCTCAGTAGAAGTCGTCAAACTTCTGGTCAACTCTCTGGCACATCACCCTGGTATACCCGCAATTATTGTAGGTGATTTTAATAATTATTTAGATGCAGAACTTGACAAATACTCTATAGGGTCTCCAACACATAATCTAGGAAGGGACCAAACCTCCTTTGCTTGGCTTCTGTCAGAGCTGGGCTTGAAGGATGTTTGAGGCTTAAACATCCACAAGTAAAGTGCTATTCATGCCACTCGACCATCCAGAATTGACCTTGGTCAATGCTCCCATTGGTATCATCCTCTCAATACGAAGCGAGAACTATCTCTGACCACTCTCCCCTGTGTATTAAGATTCGAACGTCTGGGGTAACCAAGCGGGTCTGTTGGAAAATTAACCTATTCTGTTGTCGCTATTCCCTAACCCTGAACCTATACATAATAATCTATCCACATTTATTCACCTTAACAAACCGTCTGGCTACTAAACTGGCCAAAGTTATCCACAAAATTGTCCGCAAAGATCAATCTAGGTTTATTCCCTCTAGGTCCACGGCCCTAAACATCAGACACCTATTTCTCAACCTCCAGTTACCTGTCGACAATCCGGGTTGGAGAGCAATTATATGCGGCTAAGACCTTCGACAGTGTCGAGTGGCCTTACCTGTGGGAGGTGCTAAAGTGCTTTGGACTGGGAGATAAATTTATTAACTGGGTGAGATTGTTGTATGCGGCCCTACAGCTAGAATACACATAAATGGAGATCTTTCAGACCCTTTTTCTCGCCTGATTGATGGCCTACTGCAGACTGGAACGCAAACTACTTCAGTTTTAGCGTTCTCCAGGCTCAGGTATCTACACTCTCACTTTTGAGTCATTCCCTGATAAGGGACATTTTTTATGGACAGGAGAAAAAGGGCCTGATATCTCATATCTATTCATGCTTACTATCATCCACACAAGACCCAGCAGCCCTACCAAGTAGGAGGGGATGTATAAAGGACCTAAGGGAGATAAATGATGAAACCTGGAAATTATGCTTGCAATCTGGGCCAATCACATCAGTCTCACAGTCGCACAGGTTATCTCATTTATTCTTAGTACACAGGGCTTACCGCACACCCATCCAATTGCATCGTTGGGGTGCCCCAAATGTAGTAGGGAGGAGGGCTCTCTAATTCACTTAAACTGGTGCTGTCCCAAATTACACCGTTATTGGGGTGAAATAACTAAAGCTATTTCCACAGTCTATCAGGTTAAGGTTCCATTGGATCCCCTAATCTGTGTCTTAGGAGCTGTTGAAGAAATATCCCCCCTCACCACCAATATAGCAGTGATCAGACTGTTATGCTTAGCTAGAAAGTTAGTGGCCAGGTTCTGGCTCTCCCCACGTATTCCCACCAAAAAACAATGGGTAGAACAAGTTAACTACATCCTTGTCAGGGAGCATTTAACATTACAGCATAGAAATGCAACTCATAAATTTTATTCCATATGGCAGGCCTGGTTGGAAACTCCAGGGCTGGCACCCCCACAACTGGTCCTACATCGGTTACTACAAGCATAAAAGGTGTAAATGGTTATATGGAAGGCTGATTTCGACTTCTAGGGCGGGAGTAAGGATATGCTCTACTATTGTTGTACTTGACCACGTAAATTCAACCTCTGCACACACACCCTCTGACCATTTAGGGGGAGTTACCCCAAGAGCAGGTAGAATATGGGTGACCTTGTTTACTCTTTGGCCCATTGGCCCTCCGTTCTGCTGGGTTGGGTCATGGGTTAAACCCTGCCTACTCGACACAGATCCCTTTTCTTTTCTTTTAAAGACATGTCATTGTACTTCATGTTGTGCCATGGTTTTATTTTCTTTACTTGCATTTTGCATAACCTTTGGATGTAAAAACTGCTTTCCTTTTTTCTTTTTGTTATGTAACTTGTGATTTATTACAAATGGCACAATAAAACTTCATTTGATTTAAAAAAAAAGGTACACTCAAAAATAAATAGGAGAATTAAATTATTAAATTTAATTAAAAATTAAATAGGAGACTGAACATTAAGAAATACTTTGCAGACAAAAAAGTTACAGAAACCATGAAGCCGTTAAAATTATGGTGGGACAAAATATTAATGGTATAAGGAGCTAGAAAATAGAAAAAAAAATACTGTGATCAAACCAGCTGATGGGGGAGCATCGTAGTCCTCAATAAAGAGGGCTTTCAAAGGGAATTGATTTGATTAGTGTCCAATAAGGAAACACATAAGGTACTTAGTTCTAGGGCACCTTAAACTCTGGTTATCTACCACCTCCCCAAAGTGCATAAGAATGCACATGACTGCCCAGGGAGACCAATATATGAGGGGTTGACTCCCCGTTCTCCAGATTGGGAGAATATTTGGATTGTCTTTTACAACTTTTAGCACAAGATTTTTCAGCATATTTAAAAGAAAGCAAAAATCTCATTAATATATGATATCATATATTAGAAACAATACATGTGGATACCAATTGTTTCTTGGATAGTATACTTTACAGTAGATGTCATTCACCTATATACTAATATTAAACAACAGGATGCCCTGGAAGCAGTGAGATGGGCCTTACAAGAGAAAACAGACCTGAAGACAAAATTCTTGTTGCAGTCCTTTGACTTTGCAATGGGTAAAAACTTTTTTTGGCACGATAAGAAGGTTTACGGTCTAAGTAAAGAAGTTGTGATGGGGGCTAATATTTTCATGAGTAAATGGAAGGAGGAGGAGGACATTTATGGAAAGGGAAGGACGGAAGTGACGATAATAAAAGATACATGTCATGGTTATGCAATAGAGTTTCTGTCAGCTTACCTGTGCTCCATGTTTTCATCTCTAGAGACCAGCTGACCTTCACCTGACTGGTTTTATAACCTCTCCTCTAGCATGGCCCCACCCCAGGTCCTATCAGGGAACCCTATATAACCTGTGCACTGCAAGTCAGCAGTGCTGATCAACCATTGTGTGTTAGCCTCCATGTGTACTTGCTGTGTTTCTTACGTCTGATTCCTGTTACCGACTTTGGCCTGTTCTCGACTCTCCCTGTCTGCTTGTTACCCTGACCTTTGGCGTGTTATGTTTCTTCTTGTGTGCTAGTCGCCATGACCTTTGGCTTACCCCTTACTTCCCTGTCGTTCCAGCCTGCTGCCTCCTTCCTCTTCTCCTGTAGTCTACGGTGAGCGTGAGCTGCGAGACCCTGGGGGCCACAACCTGGAGCCAGACTGCAGCGCAGTCCATCCTCACCACTAGAGGCTCTGGTGAACACCCGCTGGCTCTTAGACTCCACGCCCTGGGAAATCTATGCTCTAGCTCCCACTGGGATCCATGTTAGTTATCCTGTAGACCTGCTTCCTGAATCTTCCAGGGTTCAATCCGCAGCAGTCAGTCCTAGGGTCCACTACCTTAGTGGTGTACTTCCGACTCCTACAAAGTGCATCTGTCACCTGGTCTCAGGTGACCTGACAGTTTGATCAGCCATGGATCCGGCTGATGTGCCTCTACCCGCAGATGATCCGTTGCAGGGCTTAGTTCGCAGACTTGAGACCCAGGAATCGCATCAGACCCAGGTGATGCGATCCCTTCAGGATTTGGCATCCCGTTTTGAACAGGTTCAGGCCTCATTAGGATCCCCGGTTCAACAACCTCAATCGCTATCTGTTGCTGCACCTATCGCACCAGTCGCAGCCACACATTCATTACATCTGCCAGCTCCGGCCCGTTTCTCTGGGGACTCCAAGGCCTGCAGGGGGTTCCTTAGCCAGTGCACAATTCATTTTGCGCTTCAGCCCCAAAACTTCCTGTCCGATCAGGCAAAGGTAGCCTATATTATATCCCTCCTTTCTGTCGAGGCGTTAGCCTGTGCTGCGCCTCTGTGGGATCTAAATAATCCAGTGGTTTCTAGCCTGTCTGATTTCTTGTAACTTCTTCGGAATATCTTTGAGGAACCGAGTCGTGTCTCCTCAGCGGCCAGCGGCCTTTTACGTCTCCGTCAAGAGTCCGCTTCTGTGGGACAGTATGCTCTTCATTTTCGTACTTTGACTGCTGAGCTGAGTTGGAATAATGAGGCCCTAGTTGCAACCTTTTTACATGGCCTCTCTGATAGAGTGAAGGATGAATTAACAGGAAGATCTCTCCCTGCTGATCTGGATGGTGTCATCACCTTGTGTAACCAGATCGATATTCGCTTTCAGGAGAGGGCCCTGGAAAAAAGACGCCAGCACTCCCTGTTCTTTAGGCAGCCTGAGCTCCATGTCTCTTCTCTTCATTCTGAGGAGCACCTCCTGCCTGCTGAGGAACCTATGCAGCTGGGCCAGACGAAGTTATCTCCCGAAGAACGCACTAGGCGCAGAACTCTGGGCCTGTGCCTCTACTGTGGCGTCAAAGGTCATTTTCGTGATACTTGTTCTCTCCATCCGGAAAAACGATCAGGGCTAATACATCTGGAAGGTGGAGTATTGGACCCTGAAATATCACCTTCACCTTCTCATCTTCTCCTTTCTGTGTTCCTTCATGTTGGCGCTTCCCCTCGTTTGGTCTCGGCATATCTGGATTCTGGAGCCACTGGCAATTTCATGGACTGGGGAACTGCGCCTTCCATGAGACTTACCCTTTTGCCCCTTACAACGCCATTGGTGGTCTTGGCGATTGATGGCACTGTTCTCCCAGGGGGCCCTATCTGCTTCCAGACCCTCCCTGTTAAGTTGTCGGTAGGGACTCTCCACCAGGAGTGGATATCCTTCCTTGTCTTACCTAAGGATTCATCTCCTATCATATTAGGTCTTCCTTGGTTACAGCTCCATTCTCCACATGTTGACTAGACTGCTGGACAGATCATGACTTGGGGTTCTTCCTGTTCCTCCTCCTGCCTACTCAAGGTTACCCCAAAAGAGAAACTTCCTGTTGCCACCCTCCCAGTATCTTCTGCTCTTCCCGCTGCATATAGTGATTTCTGGAATGTCTCCTGCAATAGTCGGACTGAGGCACTCTCTGGGTCATGTGGCACTCTGGATGAGGAGCCCAACTGTGAACCTAAGCCATTCAGTCACTCCAGTTTGCATGGCCATTTCCCCTTGCCTGTCCCTGGACCCCCTTGGACACACACCCAGGCTGACTCGTCCACCAGTTCCACAGTCGCTACGCCCTGCGATGCAATTCTGGTGGTCCCTGCACCTGGCGATGCTGTTCAGTTGGCCTCTGCACCAGATCAGCCTATTCCCAGTGAGCTTCCTGCTTCTTGTTCAGGACCTTCTGTAACCTGGCCTCACCCTACTGCTACCACGTCACCTTCTAACCAAACTGACCTCAGGGATCCACTGACCTCTACCCAGTCTGGTGGTCCTGTGTTGGATGTCCAGCTCATCTTTAAGGGTCTGGGGGACCCTGCTCAGACTTCTGATGGTCTTCTCGTGCCCTTACCCATTCCTAAAAAGCCTTTAGTCCTCAATAAGTAATTTCGCCCTCTCTCTACCTCGGTTACAGTCTCTGAGGATAATCTAAAGTACGAGGTTAGTCAAGTTTTGCATTCCCAGCTCCGTAAAGGCATTCTTCAGTACCTCGTACATTGGAATTGGTTTGGTCCTGAGGAGAGGTCTTGGATCACTGCATCTGAGGTCTTTGCTCCTCGTCTATTGAGGAGGTTCCATCTGGAGTTTCCCTTTAAGCCTGGGCACAGGCGGGGGAGGGGGAGGCCTCATAAGAGGGGGGGTACTGTCATGGTTATGCAATATAGTTTCTGTCAGTTTTCCTGTCTCCATGTGCTCATCTCTAGAGACCAGCTGACTCTCACCTGACTGGTTTTATAACCTCTCATCTAGCATGGCCCCACCCCAGGTCCTATCGGGGAACCCTATATAACCTGTGCACTGAAAGTCAGCAGTGCTGATCAACCATTGTGTGTTAGTCTCCGTGTGTACTTGCTGCGTTTCCTACGTCTGATTCCTGTTACCGACTTTGGCCTGTTCTCGACTCTCCCTGTCTGCTTGTTACCCTGACCTTTGGCGTGTTATGTTTCTTCTTGTCTGCTAGTCGCCATGACCTTTGGCTTACCCCTTACTTCCTTGTCATTCCAGCCTGCTGCCTCCTTCCTCTTCTCCTGTAGTCTACGGTGAGCGTGAGCTGTGAGACCCTGGGGGCCGTGACCTTGAGCCAGACTGCAGTGCAGTCCATCCTCACCACTAGAGGCTCTGGTGAACACCCGCTGGCTCTTATACTCCGCGCCCTAGGGAGTCTATGCTCTAGCTCCCACTGGGATCCATGTTAGTTATCCTGTAGGCCTGCTTCCTGAATCTTCCAGGGTTCAATCCGCAGCAGTCAGTCCTAGGGTCCACTACCTTAGTGGTGCACTGCTGACTCCTACAAAGTGCATCTGTCACCTGGTCTCAGGTGACCTGCCAATACATTAATGTCATAATAGTATGGGAGGGCTCTGAGGAGTCAATGCTAAAAAGTATAATATTTCCTTTTCAGGAAATTATAACAATGAATATGTTAATTGTTAAGATTTGGTGGTATATAAAAAAAAGTACAAAAATTATGTATGCATACCCATTTTAAAGAAAACAGATTGTAATGGGGGGTACATTCTAACAGGAAACTGTCTACACCCACAGTTACTGGGAACAATCCCTAAACCTATGCGGATAAAAAGGAATTGTGAGGAGAAAACAGACTTTGAAACCCAAGTGGACATGTTAATTGAAAGGTCTAGAAGGGGTCTAAAATATATAAATAAAAATATAAATAAATTCTTGAATAGAGTAAGGGGAGAAGTGAAAGAAATGGAAATGGGAGAAAAGTAAAAGAAAAAGAGGATTTATGAGTAGTGTTTATCTTGGAGTTTAGTCGACAATATAAGCCAATGGAAAAACTGGCCAATACTACTCAAGGATAATGTGCTAGCCAAAATACCCCCCAAAGAACCAAAATTTGTATACAGATGGTCACCTATAATAAGTAATTAAATAGTAAAGATTGTACCAGACCCCCTGACAAAAATAATCAGGTGGGGTTCTTTAAGTGTGGTGGGTGTATCCCCGTTGGACAATTTAAAAATAAAACGAGGAAAACTACTAATCTAAGAATCTAGGAATAGTATGAAAAGATATGAGATAAGGAAATTTAAACTTGTTATAGCACTCATATCACATACTTATTGGAATGCCCATGTGGGCTCCAATATGTAGGAAGGATGATAGGAAAATTAGGAGTACATTTAGGGGAACACATACATAATATTGTCAGAGAAGTACTTACCGAGGCCGAAATGCAGAGAGCGGTTCACCCTTGTGACTAAGCGCAGTCCGCCCCCTGGAGGTGAGACAGGGAGTGGATGCACAAAGAGGCACAGGCTACCCAGGAAACAGGAGGTTGCTGGCGTGAAGTCCTTGTCAGAGAGGAGTAGCTGTGCAGCGACTGGCAGGTGGAGGGTAAGCTGGAGCGGGTACAAGAGAAAGTCCAGAACCAGGCTGAGGGTCAAACACACAGGATTAGGGATGAGCTTTGAGTCGAACTCATGTTCGACTCGAACATCGCCTGTTCGCCGAACAGCGAACAATTTGGGGTGTTCGCGGCAAATTCAAAAGCCGCAGAACACCCTTTAAAAGTCTATAGGAGAAATCAAAAGTGCTAATTTTAAAGGCTTATATGCATGGTATTGTCATAAAAAGTGTTTGGAGACCTGGGTCCTGCCCCAGGGGACATGGATCAATGCAAAAAAAAGTTTTAAAAATGGACGTTTTTTCGGGAGCAGTGATTTTAATAATGCTTAAAGTGAAACAATAAAAGTGTAATATTCCTTTAAATTTCGTACCTGGGGGGTGTCTATAGTATGCCTGTAAAGGGGTGCATGTTTCCCGTGTTTAGAACAGTATGACAGCAAAATGGAAAAAAGTCATTTAAAACTACTCTTTTAATGAATTGCCGGTGTCTTATCGAATTCAGTCCCCTATCATATAGTGTCCTCCCTGTACTGCGCAGGCGCAGTACGGAGGACAAAAGAGACGCCGAAAGTCTCCGAAGTTCAACAGCTGATCGTCAGCTGTACACGGCGCCTGCGCATTTATTCTTACCCTATGTCCAGGATCATTCCCTACTATCCAAGTGGACATAGAGTTAGAATAAATATTTGCCGAGCGCAGCGAGGCCGTGCCCGAAGCGTGGCGAGCGAAGCGAGCCCGCGAGGGGCCCTCTTACACTGCCATCGCTAACAGGTGCCCGAGCGCCGTGTACAGCTGATGGTCAGCTGATCAACTTCGGGCATTTTCGGCATCTCCTGCTCCTCCGTACTGCGCAGGCGCTGCGCCTGCGCAGTACGAGGCGGACACTATTTGATACGAGGACACTATATGGCAGAACACCGGTCCGACAATACACATAAAAGTTCATTGATAAAAACGGCATGGGAATTCCCCACAGGGGAACCCCGAACCAAAATTAAAAAAAAAAATGACGTGGGGGGTCCCCCTAAATTCCATACCAGGCCCTTCAGGTCTTAAGGGGAATTTTAAGGGGAACCCCACGCCAAATTAAAAAAAAAATTGGCGTGGGGTCCCCCCAAAAATCCATACCAGACCCTTATCTGAGCATGCAATGCAACCTGGCAGGCCGCAGGAAAAGATGGCTGGACGAGAGAGCGCCCCCCCCTCCTGAACCGTACCAGGCCACATGCCCTCAACATTGGGAGGGTGCTTTGGGGTAGCCCCCCAAAACACCTTTTTCCCATGTTGATGGGGACAAGGGCCTCATCCCCACAACCCTTGCCCAGTGGTTGTGGGGGTCTTCGGGCGGGGGGCTTATCGGAATCTGGAAGCCCCCTTTAACAAGGGGACCCCCAGATCCCGGCCCTCCCCCCTTTGTGAAATGGTAAGGAGGTACAAAAGTACCCCTACCATTTCACAAAAAAACTGTCAAAAATGTTAAAAATGACAAGAGACAGTTTTTGGCAATTCCTTTATTTAAATGCCTCTTCTTTCTTCTATCTTCTTTCTTCTATCTTCCTTTGGTTTCTTCCTCCATCTTCTTCTTCTTCTGGTTCTTCTGGTTCTTCCTCCGGTGTCCTCGTCCATCATCTCCTCTGCGGCGTCTTCTTCTCTTCATCTTCTTCTCCGGGCTGCTCTGCATCCATGATGGCATGGAGGGAGGCTCCCGCTGTGTGACGCTTCTCCTCTTCTGACGGTTCTTAAATAATGGAGGGCGGGGCCACCCGGTGACCCCGCCCCCCTCTGACGTCACGGGGAATGCCACAGGGAAGTCCCCATCAAGTCCCCGTGCGAAAGCACCCTACCAATGTTGAGGGCATGTGGCCTGGTACGGTTCAGGAGGGGGGCCACTCTCTCATCCCCTCCTCTTTTCCTGCGGCCTGCCAGGTTGCGTGCTCGGATAAGGGTCTGGTATGGATTTTTGGAGGGACCCCACGCCAATTTTTTTTTTTAATTTTGGCGCGGAGTTCCCCTTAAAATCCATACCAGACCTGAAGGGTCTGGTATGGATTTTGAGGGGGACCCCACGCCATTTTTAAAAAAATTTTTGGCCAGGGTTCCCCTTAATATCCATACCAGACCTGAAGGGCCTGGTATGGAATTTAGGGGGACCCCCCACGTCATTTTTTTTTTAAATTTTGGTTCGGGGTTCACCTGTGGGGAAATCCCATGCTGTTTTTATCATTGAACTTTTATGTGTATTGTCGGACCGACAATTCGTTAATAGCCGCGAGTAGTTTTAAATGACTTTTTTTCCTTTGAAATGTCATTTTGCTGTCAGACTGTTCTAAACACGGGAAACATACGCCCCTTTACAGGCATACTATAGACACCCCCCCGGGTATGAAATTTAAAGGAATATTACACTTTTATTGTTTCACTTTAAGCATTATTAAAATCACTGCTCCCGAAAAAACGGACGTTTTTAAAACTTTTTTTGCATTGATCCATGTCCCCTGGGGCAGGACCCGGGTCCCCAAACACTTTTTATTACAATAACTTGCATATAAGCCTTTTAAGTTAGCACTTTTGATTATTCATGTTCGTGTCTCATAGACTTTAACGGTGTTCGTGTGTTCGAGCGAATTCTTTACCTGTTCGCAAGTTCTGGTGCGAACCGAACAGGGGGGTGTTCGGCTCATCCCTACACAGGATTAGTATATCCAAATATAGGCTGAGGTAGTGCGGCAGGAAGACACAAGAGAAGTCCAGGATACAAGCAATGGTTCAAGGGCAAGGAGATAGCAGGCAGGTCCGGGTCACAGGCAGAGGGTCAAACACTGGAGAAGAGCAGAATCCGTATAACAAGCCAAGGGTCAGGTTCAGGAGACAAGCAGAATAGTCGAGGTCAATCTGGGTCAAAGGTAGGTAATCAGGTAACAACAGGAAGCAGAGATGCACAGGAAGCTGCAGACAAACCAGCAATTGTTCTGTGTGCCAGAGTCCTTTTTATAGGCCAGCCCAAGGGTCACGTGGGACGTGCACTAGTGCGCATGTGCGTGCGCCGGATTGCCGGCCTGCGAATGCGCCTGCGCCGGAGCGCCCCGTTCCGCCGCGCATGCGCGCAGGAACACGGCTTTGATGTCTGGAAGCAATATTCCCCTGACAAATATAAAGAAGGGATCCTGGAAACATAGCATTTCTAACCATTTTAGATTGCACCATAATAGGGTGTGAATAAAATAAAAAAACATTGAGGGCCACTGACACAAGGAAGGTTATGTCAAAGAATTAAACTAAATGATTTATTAGGTGAGGACACTAACTCCTAAGGGCCTTAACCACTTGGCCACTGGAACTTAAACCCCCTTCCTAACTAGACTAATGTTCAGCTTTAGGTGCTCTCACAATTTGAATGACAATTACTCAGTCATGCAACACTGTACCCATATGAAATGTTTCTCCTTTTTTCACACAAATAGAGCTTTCTTTCTGTGGTATTTAATTTTATATTATTTGGTCTGTGTAAAAGTTATAGAGTCTACAAGCTATGGTGCCAATCACTGAAAATTGATCACACCTGAAGTACTGACGGCCTAGCTCATTTCTTGAGACAATAATAAGCTAGGACAGTACAAATAACCCCCAAATGACCCCTTTTTGGAAAGTAGACATTCAAAGGTATTTAGAAAGAGGCATGGTGAGTTTTTTGAAGTTGTCATTTTTTCCCACAATTCTTTGCAAAATCAAGATTTTTTTTCCTTTTTCACAAAAGTGTCATATTATCAGGTTATTTTTCACACACAGCATATGCATACCACAAATTACACCCCAAAATACATTCTACTACTCCTCCTGAGTATGGCCATACCACATCTGTGAGACTTTTACACAGCGTGGCCACATAGAGAGGCCCAACATGCAGGGAGCACCGTCAGTCGTTCTAGGAGCATAAATTACACATATCATTTCTTGACTACCTTTTGTATTTTTGAAGGCCCTGGAGCACCAGAACAATAAAAAACACCCCAAAAATGACCCCATTATGGAAAGAAAACACCCCAACATATAATCTATGAGGCATATCGAGTCTTTTGAACATGTCATTTTTTTCTACAAGTTTTTGGAAAATGTGGAAAGAAAATGAAAACACATTTTTTTTTACACAAAGTTGTCCATTTTTACAATATTTCTAACACATAGCATGTACATGGCAAAAATTACACCCCAAATTAGATTCTTCTACTCCTCCTGGGTGTAACGATACCACATGTGTGAGACTTTTACACAGCCTGGCCACATACAGAGGTCCAACATGCAGGGAGCACCGTCAGGAGTTGTAGGGGCATAAATTTCAAATCTAATTTGACTACCTATTACACTTTGAGGCACTGTAGTGGCATGGATGAGCCATGGATGGGGATGGCTGGGTATGGCTGAGTATGGATGGGATGGCTGAGTATGGCTGAGTGGGTATGGCTGAGTATGGCTGCGTGGGTATGGATGGGATGGCTGGGTATGGCTAAGTATGGCTGGGTCGGGTATGGCTGGGTTTGTATGGCTGAGTGTCGATGGGATGGCTGAGTATGGCTGGGTATGGAAGGGATGGCTGGGTCGGGTATGATTGAGTATGGCTGGGTATGGCTGAGTGTGGATGGATGGCTGGGTATGGCTGAGTATGGATGGATGAGTATTGCTAAGTATGGATGGATGGATGAGTATTTCTGAGCATAGATGAGGAAGGATGGCTGAGCATGGCTGGATGGATGAGTATTGCTGAGCATGGATGAGTATGGATGGCTGAGCATGGATGGATGGATGGATGAGTATTGCTAAGCATGGATGGATGGATTAGTATTGCTGAGTATGGATAGATGGATGAGTATGGATGGCTGAGCATGGATGGATGGATGAGTAATGCTGAGTATGGATGGATGAGTATTGCTGAGTAGATAGATGGATGAGTATTGCTGAGGATGGATGAGTATGAATGGATGGATGAGTATTGCTGAGGATGGATGAGTATGGATGGATGGATGAGTATTGATGAGTATTGCTGGGATGGATGGATGAGTATTGCTGGCATGGATGGATGAGTATTGATGAGTATTGCTGGGATGGATGAGTATTGATGAGTATTGCTGGGATGGATGAGTATTGATAAGTATTGCTGGGATAGATGAGTATTGCTGGAATGGATGGATAAGTATTGCTGGGATGGATGGATGAGTATTGATGAGTATTGCTGGGATGGATGAGTATTGCTGGGATGGATTAGTGCTGGAGTGGGTATATATCAGTGCTGTGGGCAGTATACATCCAGCCCACAGCGCTGCAGCACTTGATCTCTCCCCTCTCAGTACCGATCTGTATAGAGAGGGAGAGAGGAACCGGATGTGACGCCGGTTTGTTTACAAGTGATCACCTCATTATTTGACGAAGCGATCACGTGGTAAACGGTTGCTACGAGCGGCCATTTACCGTGATCCATGAATGGATATTCCCGGGTGCGCGCCCCAGGGGCGCGCGGGAGCAAGATTCTGGGAGGACGTCCATGAACCGCGCTACAGCTGTCATTCGGGTATGGCCTGGTCGGCATGTGGTTAATAGGAATGAGCTACGAGTTTGAGTCGAACATGAGTTTGCCTCGAACATTGGCTGTTCGCCAGTTTGCCGAACAGCAAACAATTTGGGGTGTTCCGGCAAATTCGAAAGCCGCGGAACACCCTTTAAAAGTCTATGGGAGAAATTAAAAGTGGTCATTTTAAAGGCTTATATGCAAGGTATTGTCATAAAAAGTGTTTGGGGACCTGGGTCTTGCCCCAGGGGACATGTATCAATGCAAAAAGAAGTTTTAAAAACAGATGTTTTTCGGGAACAGTGATTTTAATAATGCTTAAAATGAAACAATAAAAGTGTAATATTCCTTTAAATTTGGTACGTGGGGGGTGTCTATAGTATGCCTGTAAAGGGACACATGTTTCCCCTGTTTAGAACAGTCTGACAGCAAAATGACATTTCAAAGGAAAAAAAGTCATTTAAAACTACTCGCGGCTATTAACGAATTGTCGGTCCGACAATACACATAAAAGTTCAATGATAAAAACAGCATGGGATTTCCCCACAGGTGAACCCCGAACCAAAATTAAAAAAAAATGCTTGGGGGTCTCCCTAAATTCCATACCAGGCCCTTTAAGTCTGGTATGGATATTAGGGGGAACCCCGTGCCAAAATTTAAAAACAAAATGGCGTGGGGTTCCCCCTAAATTCCATACCAGGCCTGAAGGGCCTGGTATGGAATTTAGGGAGACCCCCACACATTTTTTTTATTTTGGTTCAGGGTTCCCCTGTGGGGAAATCCCATGCTGTTTTTATAAATATAAATTAAAATTTGTGCGCTAGCAGAAGTAATACAATTAGGAAGCTCCTAGAGGTAATATCCGGAGCCGCAATATATATGAATCCCAGCACAAGAAAATACCAAAACAATAAATACAAATAGTGCATTAAAACATAATGGAAAATGGAAAATGAAAAAATGTGAAAAAATATATATATATCAGAAAAAAGTGAATATTCTGAAAATAAGATATAACACTCAATCATCTAAAAGACACCTATATTCAGTCCATGAACAGGCTTAACACAGAAAAAGTGAAAAAGAAAAAAGAAAGAAAGAAAACGTTCCTTTGGTGTGTCACATCAAAAACCAGAAAAGTGATAAGATGTGAAAAACGCTTCCAAACACCCATTGATTGCAGAAGAGGAGTAATGGATGTACCCTTACCCCATTCGTTGGACCTCCTCTATGGCAAGGTCATATGCGCTTGCAGATATAGCCCTCTGCAGGGACAGATGGAATGTTGATGTCCGGGTCCTGTCAGCGTGCACCACCGACTCAAAATTGATCCGACTGATCCAACTGTTCCAGCATCAGGAGGGAGACTCAGGATTGGGAGGATCCATATTTAAGAAAAGAAGGGGAAAACGACTCCAATGGTGTAGTAATATTAGGGATTTATTGGTTAAAATAAACCACAGGTAAATGTACAAAAAGGTTCCAATATGAAAAACGTTTAAAAAGCCGGCATAAAAACAAAGGCTAAACGCCCGTGCAATCAAAGAATGCAGAACACGTGATGGCAAGCACTGCGTGGCCTCGGTGTCTGCTAAAAAATATATATATATAATGTTTGGGGGCTCTGAGTATTTTTCTAGCAAAAAAATTATGATTTTCACATGTAGGAGAAAAGTGTCATAATTGGCCTGGGTGACAAGGAGTTAATTACCATAAATAAGTAATATACAAATAATTATTCTATATTGTTTTAAAGGTAATTTACTATATTTTCAAATACTGTACTCAAGCAGGTGCTTAACGGACAAATTACTGAAGTTTGAAGTTATAACTTCCAACCAGTAATTTCACAGTAATTAGATAAATAATAAATTATTATGTTATAACATATAGCATATTAATATATGATTTAGCTTGATTAAAACAGTACCTTTTCATCAGCCGATTCTCATTCTCCCTCTTAACTGTATGAGAAAAACACGGGATTGTGGGTAAATCTTATACTGGGCTGGACTGTCTTTTAGACTGTCTTCTATGACACTGCAGTGGGAGGCGTGTCTCCAGTGCAGCATTTTATTGGACAGCTTGGGCCAATGGTACTTTACCATTGGTCCAAGACTCCAAGCTGTCCATTGAGCTCAGTGCTGACAAGAAGTGAGAGGCACTGTGAGCTCAATATCTCAGTCTGCTGCAAACAGAGTTTGCCAGCTTGTATCTGTGCCTATCAGTGCAGCCCATCAGTGCCCATCAGTGCAGCCCATCAATGCCCATTAGTGCAGCCCATCAGTGCAGCCCATCAGTGCAGCCCATCAGTGCAGCCTCATCAGCGAATATCAATGAAGGAGAAAAATTACCCATTTGCAAAATTTTATAACAAACTATGAACCTTTTTTCTTTTCCAAAAATTTCTGTCTATTTTTTTGTTTGTTTAGCAAAAAATAAAAACCCAAGTGGTGATTAAATACCACCAAAAGAAAGCTCCATTTGTGTGAAAAAAAATGATAAAAATTTCATTTGAGTACTGTCAAAGTGTGACAGTGCTGAAAGCTAAAAATTGGTCTGGGCAGGAGGGGGTTTTAAGTGCCCAGTAAGCAAGTGGTTAAACTCGTCCGATCTGTATTTAGCTTCTGACAGGCTGCGCATGGAGCCCCGTATCTCTGGAACCATAGGTTGTAGGAGCTCCAAATTTTGACGAGTGGTTGCGCAGGACTTCAGCTACCTGCCCCCCCCCCCCCCCCCAGGTCACAGAGCTATGACCCTCGAAGCTGGATCTTTTTTTTTTATGTTCATGGCAGCTCTGCCACCCCTGACTGTACGTCCCTGCTTGAGGGTGCACTTTTAAAAAATATATTACTTGCACGCATAAGATTAATTTGTATTTTAAAGTAGTTTTAGTATGATTTCATTATTTTCTTTTTTTTCTTTTGTACCATTTATTGCATGTTTTTGTATAGATTATACTCGGTATATGTAAACATCTTGTGCATTAGGCAAAAGTATCAGTTAAGGTGCAAAGAGTAGGAAGTACCCTTTATTGTTATTCAATTATAGTGAAGTCCAGTGCACCCAACAGGAAATAAGATCCAATCTTGTAGGGGGAAGTTGGAGGATCGTCAAGGCCATAGGTGTAGTGGGAGGTGTCTAAGCAATATAATGAGTGGATCTGTAGCTAGAAACACACCTATTCTTGAGGCTGTCCATTGGTTTTGACAAAACACGTTGATAGAGGTTTCTGGTGCTGTCAATTCTGGCCCACGAAACATACGCTGGAGTGGCATTTTTGGGTCTAGATGCGAGTATAGGATAGCCTTATGTGAGTGTTTTTATAATTAGTTAAATGTACTACACTATGTTTGTTTTTTTTTCCTTTTTCTTTATTATTGCCTGAGTATTGAGTTCCCTAATTGAGTGGTATGGGAGTATTCGGGAGTCAGAGAACGGTCCAGGACAGTGACACCTGAGTAGGGCAGAGACAAGGGGTGGCCAGGAGGGGTGGCTGCCCTGGGCACTGTGGTATCATGTGAGGTGGGAGGGCACCATGAGGAGATTGGCGGGAGCGGACTTATGTTGGAAGGGGGAATTTGGGGGGAGGCAGGGGGTAAGAATTGTTCTAGGAGGGTAAATTTTGGGGGGCCAGGAGTGGTGATTTAGGGGATCTGTGTTGAGAGCAGGGATGGGGGAAGAGGAGTTGTGCTAGTAGGGATGATTTGTGCTAGGAGGGATTTTTTTGGGGGGGGTGTGCTAGGAGGGGAACTGGGGGGGCAATTGGTGCTGGGCAAAGGGGATTTGGAGTGGGGGGAGAGGATGTATATGAGAAGAGAATATTTTAGGGGTAGAGGATTTGTGCTAGGAGGGGGGATTCGTGCTGGGGGGGATTTGGGGGATGGGGGGCAAAGATTTGTACGGGGGGGGATTTCAGCAGGGGGGCAGATTTGGACTAGGAGAAGGGGCATTTATGCTTAGAGGGTAATAATGCAAATGAGTGCTTAGTTTTGAGCACTTGGGGGGTTTGCTGACACATATTGCTCATGCATCCTGGGGGGGGGCAGGTAGCATAGTTTGGCATGTTTGCCCTTGGCTCTAGATGGCCTTGTCCCAGCACTGCACCTGAGGAGTGCTTGGAGGGGAAATATTCAAAAGCTCAACTGACTATTATGCTAACAGCAGAAGGTCAAAGACCTTTGGTGAGTGTGGGAGCACCTGAGGGGGGGGGGGGGTTGCAGATTGCTCACAAGGGACACTGTGGATGAACTTAATATTGCACCACATTGGTGGTCTTTTTTTCACACCTTGAGCACTTGAGAGTTGATAGACTTTAAATTGATTTGATGTATATTTAATTTTTGGGTTTTTTTTAATGTAATTTTACACATAAGTGAGTTTGGCAATCTGACAGCACTGTACATGAGCATTTACTATCTGTCAAGTGAGCTTTGAGTGACTTGTGAACAGCAGCCGCTTGAAGGAGTATTTGAATAATAGGGGTTGAGTGTTTTTTTAACCATTATGGGCATTTCATACAATGTAATATAATTTTAGCACAGCGTGGGTATATTTGTGGTCCATGCCCAGCGCCATAGGGCCCCTCGGGCAATATGTGTAAAGGATTTGAGTGCGACTCAGCTGTCACTTCAGTGGATTGGGCGGGTTGCTATATTGAGTGGTCCTATTATGGTCTCACTGAAGTCTTGGCTCAAGTTTCCTCCCTTTGAGCAAGGTTGGGGAAGGGCAGAAGTAGAAAAGGAGGTGTGTGATGACATCACCAAAGGCAGATATACGCCATGCCATATGTGACGTCATCCACAACATGGAAGTGACGAATGGATGTAGGAAGAGGACTTTCTTCTCTTCTTGTTCTGGCAGAAGTTAGGGCGCAAATTGGTGCCAATACACAAATAAACATGGAGCACCTATTGGTTTAGATAACCACATTATCAGCAATTACACCTGGCTGTAGAACTGAAACTTAGTGGCCATCTTTTGGGAATGTGAGCTTTCATTTTGTTGGGAGAAACCCCCAATGCCATTGTACTTCAGACCAGTATCTTAGAGGTAGGCTATGTAGATTATTAGTCATTGGGTTGGGGCGGGGTGAATATATAAGGCCGATCTGATAGTGCCTTATGAGGAATTGAGGATATCTTTTATTACTTTGATTTTGTTGTACCTTTACAGCTCTCATTATCAGGTTTATTGGGACATCAGTTTGCCAAATATCCCCCCTTTTCCCCCTGTGATTGAGTCTATATCAGGTGGACTTGATTAGGGTACACTGACCAGTTGTCTATAGCAAAGTATGATTGACCCTATATAGGGGTGAGATGAGTAGTTGTATCATCTGATAATGCCTTACAATGACCCGAAGAGACCCTCTAGATATCCCTTTGTGTGTACCCCGGTTTCTTTGAGTGGTGGTGACTCCCACAGGAGAGACCTAAAATACATGGATTGGTATTAATATATATGGTTGACTAAACTTGAAAGTCTGTATTCTCTATGTAAGTGTTATTGTATAAGGAACCCACATTATTCACGTATTTACATATAAGTTTTGTATTTAGAATAAATTGGGTGTAACATCAGAGGTTTGTATATTACAGATATCTGCTCTATCCCTTGAGGAAGTGTTTATTGAAACACATTGTGTCATCCACAAGACTAATGTCATATACTATAGAAGATCTGCTGGTATCTACAGTATGATGTTATGTGAAACATAAGGATTGATATACTCATATATACAGCTTCTATGGGGATCAAGCACATTTTGTCATTCTTCAAGTGTCTTCCTCTGTCTTTTTATATGTTGTACAATAAAATGTGATGATTTTATATTTCCTTATTATATGGAGCTTATTGCTATTTATACCTAAAAAATCCCCCCACACACAGAAGTTGTAACCTTGAAATAAACACCCAAACATTTGAATAGTCCTTTATTAAAAAAAAAAAAATTAAAATCCACCAAAAAGTCCCTCGCTGCAAATCTATTGTCAATAGGGATGAGCCGAACACCCCCCGGTTCGGTTCGCACCAGAACCTGCGAACGGACCGAAAATTCGCACGAACGTTAGAACTCATTTTAAAGGCTAATTTGCATGGTATTGTCCTAAAAAGGATTTGGGGACCCGGGTCCTACCCCAGGGGACATGTATCAATGCAAAAAAAACTTTTAAAAACGGCCGTTTTTTCGGGAGCAGGGATTTTAATGATGGTTAAAGTAAAAAAAAAAGTGAAATATTCCTTTAAATATCGTACCTGGGGGGTGTATATAGTATGCCTGTAAAGTGGCGCGTGTTTCCCGTGTTTAGAACAGTCCCTGCACCAAATGTCATTTTTAAAGGAAAAAATCTCATTTAAAACTGCTTGCGGGTTTAATGTAATGCCGGGTCCTGGCAATATGGATGAAAATCAGTGAGACAAACGGCATGGGTACCCCCCAGTCCATTACCAGGCCCTTTGGGTCTTGTATGGATATTAAGGGGAACCCCGCACCCAAATTAAAATAAGGAAAGGTGTGGGGCCACCAGGCCCTATATACTCTGAACAGCAGTATACAGGCGGTGCAAACAAGACAGGGACTGTAGGTTTGTTGTTAAGTAGAATCTGTTTGTCATTTTGAACGGGTACATTTTTAACGTGTTTAGCTCCAGCCAAAAAATCTTTTTTAAGCTTTTTGGAAAACATAGGGAAGGGTTATCACCCCTGTGACATTTGTTTTGCTGTCTTTCCTCCTCTTTAGAAGATTTCACCTCACTTTTTGTCCCAATGACAAATGTTTTTTGAAAATTTGGGTTTTTTTGTGGAACAAGGATTGGAAAGCATCAGTGGAAAGGAGAAATGTTTTTCCCATATTAACTCTTACAGGAGAGAATTTCCCTTCCTAGGGGTAGATTTCATCTCACTTCCTGTTGTCTCCTTCCGTTTGCAAGTAGGAGTCGTTTGTAAGTTAGATGTTTGAAAGTAGGGGCCTGCCCTATATACTCAGCATAAATTTGGCCCTTAGGTGTTGTTGTGGCCACAACAACGTAAGCCCTCACAGGACCCTGCTGTGAAATATTAGATCAAGAATTGTAATTACATGCCCCTGTTGAACAGGGGCAGAAAAACTGGGCCTTTGGTGGTGGTGGTGCTGGTGCTGGTGCCACAACACTGTAAGTCCTCACTCGCTCTTGGTGGGTGCAGAAATGGGCCCTGCTGTGGAATATTAGATCAAGAATTGTAATTACATGCCCCTGTTGAACAGGGGCAGAAAAATTGGGCCTTTGGTGGTGGTGGTGGTGGTGGTGGTGCTGGTGCCACAACACTGCAACCCCTCACAGACACTCTAGTTGGAACGCAGGAACGAGCCCTGCTGCAAAGTATTGCATCAAAAATTGTAATTACACGCCCCTGTTAAACAGGGGCAGAAAAATTGGGCCTTAGGCACTGGTGCTGGTGCTACAACACTGCAACCCCTCACAGACACTCTAGTTGGAACGCAGGAACGAGCCCTGCTGCAAAGTATTGCATCAAAAATTGTAATTACACGCCCCTGTTAAACAGGGGCAGAAAAATTGGGCCTTAGGCACTGGTGCTGGTGCTACAACACTGCAACCCCTCACAGACACTCTAGTTGGAATGCAGGAACGAGCCCTGCTGCAAAGTATTGCATCAAAAATTGTAATTACACGCCCCTGTTAAACAGGGGCAGAAAAATTGGGCCTTAGGCACTGGTGCTGGTGCTACAACACTGCAACCCCTCACAGACACTCTAGTTGGAACGCAGGAACGAGCCCTGCTGCAAAGTATTGCATCAAAAATTGTAATTACACGCCCCTGTTAAACAGGGGCTGAAAAATTGGGCCTTAGGCACTGGTGCTGGTGCTACAACACTGCAACCCCTCACAGACACTCTAGTTGGAACGCAGGAACGAGCCCTGCTGCAAAGTATTGCATCAAAAATTGTAATTACACGCCCCTGTTAAACAGGGGCAGAAAAATTGGGCCTTAGGCACTGGTGCTGGTGCCACAACACTGCAACCCCTCACAGACACTCTAGTTGGAACGCAGGAACGAGCCCTGCTGCAAAGTATTGCATCAAAAATTGTAATCACACGCCCCTGTTAAACAGGGGCAGAAAAATTGTGCCTTAGGCATTGGTGGTGGCGCCCAGAACCAAAAATGTTCTTTCAAGCTATCAGCGTGATGATTGAGGAGGAAGAGGATAATTACTCAGGGATAGTCGCTCAGCATCAGCATAGGCAGTCTTTGAAGGGATCTGAGATTTAAAAAAAAATTAGTCGGTTACATCAGCATCAGGCACTTGGTAGCTGGTGGTGATCCAAGACTGATTCATTTTTATGAAGGTCAGTCGATCGACCGAGTCGGTGGACAGACGCACCCTGTGATCGGTTACAAAGCCTCCAGCAGCACTGAATGTGCGTTCCGAAAGAACGCTGGATGCAGGACAGGCCAGTAGCTCAATTGCATACTGTGCAAGCTCTGGCCAGTGATCCATCCTCAAGACCCAGTAACCCAGAGGATTTTCGGTGGGAAAGGTGTCCAAGTCTGATCTTGCCCCTAGGTATTCCTGCACCATGTAAAACAGACGCTGGCGATGGTTGCTGGAACCGATCATGCCTTGGGGCTGCGGACCAAAAAATTGTCTGAACGCATCGGTCAGACGGCCATCTTCTCCACCGCTCCTTCTTTGACTGACCGAAGCCTCAGCAACACGTTGTCCAGAAACAGGAGTTTGTAACCTCCCAGTCTCTGGGAACGCGTTGCACTGACCTTTCTGCAAGGCCTCCCGAAGATGTTTCATCCTCTGCTCCCTCTGCGATGGCAAGATAAGGTCCGCAACCTTACCCTTGTAATGTGGATCAAGGAGGGTTGCCAGCCAGTATTGGTCCTTCTCCTTGATACCACGAATACGAGGATCCTTACGCAGGCTTTGCAGGATCAGGGAGGCCATGCAGCGTAGGTTTGCTGAGGCATTCGGTCCGGAGTCCTCTGGGTCACTAAGGACGACATGGTCCGCAGCCACCTCCTCCCAGCCACGTACAAGTCCATGTGTTTCTTGGGACTGATCCCTTAAAGACTGCTGCTGATGCTGAGTGCCAGGCTCCACCTCCATACTGACACAATCTTCCTCCTCCTCCTCCTCCTCGTCCTCTTCCTGTGTGATCAGCGGGCATGCAGAAACACTGTCTGGATAAAGGGGGCCTTGAGAGCTAAGGAAGTCCTCCTCTTCCTGCCTCTGTTCTGCCTCAAGTGCCCTGTCCATTATTCCACGCAGCGTGTGCTCCAAAGGGTGGACAAGGGGGACAGTGTCACTGATGCATGCACTGTCACTGCTCACCATCCTCGTGGCCTCCTCAAATGGTGACAGGACAGTGCATGCATCCCTGATCATGGCCCACTGGCGTGGGGAAAAAAAAACAAGCTCCCCTGACCCTGTCCTGGTGCCATAGTCGCACAGGTACTCATTGATGGCCCTCTGCTGCGTGTGCAGCCGCTGCAGCATGGCCAACATTGAGTTCCACCTGGTGGGCATGTCACAGATTAGGCGGTTCTTGGGCAGGTTAAACTCCTTTTGGAGGTCCGTCAGCCGAGCACTGGCATTATATGACCGGCGGAAATGCACGCAGACTTTCCTGGCCTGCCTCAGGACATCCTGTAAGCCCGGGTACCTGCCCAAGAACCGCTGCACCACCAAGTTAAGGACGTGAGCCAAACAGGGCACATGGGTCATTTGTCCCTGTCGGAGGGCAGAGAGGAGGTTGGTGCCATTGTCGCAAACCACCATTCCTGCCTTAAGTTGGCGTGGCGTCAACCACCTCTGAACCTGCCCCTGCAGAGCTGACAGAACCTCTGCCCCAGTGTGGCTCCTGTCCCCCAAGCACACCAGCTCAAGCACCGCATGGCATCTTTTGGCCTGCGTACTTGCGTAGCCCCTTGAATGGCTACAGAGCACCGCTGGTTCTGAGGACAAAGCACAGGAAGAGGCCATGGAGGAAGAAGAAGAGGAGGGGGTGGAGGAGAGAGGTGTGTCACAATCATTAGCATTTTGGAGGTGTGGTGGCGGAACAACCTCCAACACTACTGCACCTTGTCCTGCATCCTTCCCAGCTGCCAGCAGAGTCACCCAATGCGCCGTGAAACTTAAGTAACGTCCCTGTCCATGCCTGCTGGACCATGAGTCAGCGGTAATATGCACCTTACCGCTGACCGCCCTGTCCAGCGAGGCATGGACATTGCCTTCCACAAGCCGGTAGAGAGCCGGAATCGCCTTCCGTGAGAAAAAGTGGCGTTTAGGTACCTGCCACTGAGGAACCGCACATTCCACAAACTCACGGAAGGGGGCAGAGTCTACCAACTGAAAAGGCAGCAGTTGAAGTGCTAGCAATTTTGCCAAGCTAGCATTCAACCGCTGCGCATGTGGATGGCTGGGAGCAAACTTCTTTCGGCGGTGCAGCAGCTGGGGCAGGGAAATTTGCCTGGTACAATCTGACGTCGATGTACCAAAAGCAGATTGCCCACAGGTACTTGGCTGTGACACACCTAATTCTACACCTTCATTCCTCTCAGTGCAGGTCTCAGAGAGGACTGAAGGTATAGTGGGGTTGGAGATCTCAGCTGATGAGGAGCAAGGAGAGGTCCTCTTTGTTCTTTGGTGTGGGTCTTTTAGATACGCTTGCCAACGAACTGCATGGCAGGTCAACATATGTCTGGTCAAGCATGTGGTACCCAAGCGGGAGATGTTTTGGCCACGCGAGATACGCTTGAGACATATGTTGCAAATAGCAGCGGTGCGATCTGATGCACTCGTCTCAAAAAAGGCCCACACCAAAGAACTTTTTGAATAACGCGCAGAGACTGCAGCACCCTGCACATGTGGAGCTTTGGGATGTGATGCAGTCAATGTGCTGCCCTTAGGCTGGCCCCTGGAGGGCATCCTGCCTCGTTGGTGATGTGCCGCCTCCTCCTCCTCCTCCTCTCTCCTATCAGGCACCCACGTTGAGTCAGTGACCTCATCATCCCCTCCCTCCTCATCACCGGAACAAACCTGGCAGTATGCTGCAGCAGGGGGAGCATGACTGCCAGATTGCTGTCCTTCTTGGGCACCCCCTCTGTCTGCGCTCATGTTACTGCCTTCATCGAGCTCAGTATCATCATCAGAGCCTTCCAAACGCTGGGCATCCTCCTGGAGCATGTGCCCAACACTGTGGTCAAACAGTTCGAGGGACTCCTCAGGAGGACATGGTGGGGCTAGGGAAGGAGTCACTGATGACATTGAGCCGAGGGAAGAGGCCGCTGCTTTGCCAGACAAAGTACCCTGGGCATGGGTGAGAGAGGATGAGGAGGATAAGGACGGCTTGGTCATCCACTCGACCAAGTCTTCCGCATGTTGTGGCTCAACACGGCCAGCTGCCGAAAAAAAGGCCAAGCGTGTCCCACGGCCACATGCTGATGAGGATGCACCGTCTCCATGACCAGCACTAGACACAGAGCCTGCTTGCCCTCTCTTATTGGCTTGTGACTGTCTGCCTCTCCTTCTTGGCCTTCCAGACATCCTAATGGCCTGTAGCTGCACTAAGCTGGGATATGTATATATATATATATATATATATATATATATACTGATACTGCAGCTAGCAAAATCAACTGCCTGCCTGTAGTATGAGAACATCACCAACCTTCTACAGGTAGCTTTAGCTGAACACTGTGAGGTGGACGCACCCCACTAACTTGTAGGTTTAGCTGAACACTGTGAGCAGGACGCACCCCACTAACTTGTAGGTTTAGCTGAACACTGTGAGGTGGACGCACCACACTAACTTGTAGGTTTAGCTGAACACTGTGAGGTGGACGCACCACACTAACTTGTAGGTTTAGCTGAACACTGTGAGCAGGACGCACCCCACTAACTTGTAGGTTTAGCTGAACACTGTGAGCAGGACGCACCGCACTAACTTGAAGGTTTAGCTGAACACTGAGCAGGACGCACCCCACTAACTTTTGTAGGTTTAGCTGAACACTGTGAGCAGGACGCACTGCACTAACTGTAAATAGTCTAGCTGCCTGACTGTGGTACTAATAGGATCAAAAGAACACCAGTAATTTTCTTCAGGTAGCTGTATATACTGTAACAAGACAAGCCTGCCTGTCAGTAAGAAGATAACAGGAACGGATCTAGCTGAACACTGTGAGCAGGACGCACCGCACTAACTTGAAGGTTTAGCTGAACACTGAGCAGGACGCACCCCACTAACTTTTGTAGGTTTAGCTGAACACTGTGAGCAGGACGCACTGCACTAACTGTAAATAGTCTAGCTGCCTGACTGTGGTACTAATAGGATCAAAAGAACACCAGTAATTTTCTTCAGGTAGCTGTATATACTGTAAGGCTCGGTTCACACGGGGGCAACTTGTCAGGCGACCTAGCCGCCTGACAAGTCGCCTCCCGTTCTGTACAATGGCGTCGCTCCGACTTAGAAGAAAGGTTCCTGTACTACTTTGGGGGCGACTTGCATAGACTTCTATACAGAAGTCGTCTTGAAAGTCGCCCCGGCAGTCGTGTGCAGGTCGCCTCGGTGAGGCGACCTGCAAGTCGTGCCGCGTCTAGTGTGAACCGGCACTAACAAGACAAGCCTGCCTGTCAGTAAGAAGATAACAGGAACGGATCTAGCTGAACACTGTGAGCAGGACGCACTGCACTAACTGTAAATAGTCTAGCTGCCTGACTGTGGTACTAATAGGATCAAAGGAACACCAGTAATTTTCTTCAGGTAGCTGTAAATACTGTAACAAGACAAGTCTGCCTGTCAGTAGGAAGATACCAAGAACGGATCTAGCTAAACTGAATACAGTGTATATATATATATATATATGCAACACCTGGGATGCATATATATACACAATACACTGTAAGTGCAGCTAACTGACTGACTGTTCTGCCTAATCTATCTAACTCAAATCAAATGTCACTGTCTGTCTCTCTCTCTCTCTCAATGAACGCCGGAACACACACTACACAGGGCCGCCGTGCAGGCGGCCTTATATAGTGTGGGGCGTGTACTAAATCCCCTGAGCCATAATTGGCCAAAGCCTCCTTGGCTTTGGCCAATTACGGCTCTCTGTTCAGGCGGCGCTGTGATTGGCCAAGCATGCGGGTCATAGTGCATGCTTGGCCAATCATCAGCCAGCAATGCACTGCGATGCCGCAGTGAATTATGGGCCGTGACGCGCCACACGAATTTGGCGCGAACGGCCCATATCGTTCGCAATTCGACGAACGATCGAACAGCCGATGTTCGAGTCGAACATGGGTTCGACTCGAACACGAAGCTCATCCCTAATTGTCAATCATGATGCCTACCGACACCAACTGAATGGCCTGCAAGTCGGTATTTCATTGGTTCCTATAAGCAATACTGATGTAAGGACACTATTTATAATTATTCAATCATTAGTACATTACAATTGTATTGATAAAATAGTTAAAGTACTTCTGATCATTGTTTAGGTTGGTTTTGAATGGTCACATCCAGAATGATCAGATAGGTTGGAACATTTAAATCTGTTGTTGATGTGGTTGTACCATTTTCTTTTTAATTTTAGCGAAAACAATCATAATTTGACTGTAATTCTGATCATTGCTTTAAAAAAAATAAAAGAGTAAGCATATGTGTGGCACAATTTAAAAAAATAATAATGAATACTATGCTGTAGTCAGCATATCAGAGATCTTACATTTTTAATTATAGTTGCTATGGACAGGCTGCAAGACATTTGTGGTTATGACAGGACATATGGTAAGGGCAATAAAGAGCAACGGGTAGGATGAACACAAAAAAGTGTACCGACTATTAAATAAAAAATGGGATAGAGAAGCTTAGAATTTTTCCAGCTGAGATAATGACTTAAGCCAATTCCCAAATTGACTTCCTCCACACCACCCACCACTCTAAGACAGGTCTTGCCACCTGAGTTCCATGATATTATGGATGTGAATGCAATTGCTTCATGTCTACAAGAAAAACAGTTTGAATTTAAATAAATGCATAATTGGAAGATGTCATCTTCCCCAAATTGCTCTTTCAAAAACTGCCTCTGGCTGCCAGCAGGGTATAGTCTCTATTTAATAAAAGGATAAGCTAATCTTAATGAACAGATGTGTAATTAGGATGGTCTTTTTAAACCATTAGGCGTGTTTCTTTTCTTTTTTTTTTTTTTTTGTAAAACCTTACTACTGTACAATGTTAACCACACCCCCTTTTATTTATATTACACCTTTTCTTGTTCTGTTACACCATGAAATGTTTATCAAGGGATCTTTATATTGTGGATCAACTCTGATAGCCTTTTTCTCTGTAACACGTGCAGGTCATGTATTCTCAGAATGACATACTGCTACTGTCATAGTTGACTTGGTAGAAGGGTTCTACTGTAAAATTCTGAATTTACTTTTTGCCAGCTGTGGCAAGGCCAGGGATGAATACACATATGTTGACACTCTGCCTAAGATTACCCAAGATTTTGGAGCGTGGGAAATCCCATTATTTCTAACAGCTCCAAATGTCTGTCAATGCAGTAAACAATGTAGCTGGCCTTTCAATCTAGCATTAACATAACACATACATGAAAAACACGTGTTGCACTATGTTGGCAAAAAAAAGAATAAGCCAGGTGTGCACATTTTTGTTTGTAAGTGTACATTTGGGGCCCATAGAAAACAAATTGGCCCATGCAACACAATGGGGTTGATTTACTAAAAGCAAATAGTAAGCACAGTTGCACTCTGCAAGAGCAGTTGTTCCAGATTTTAGTAAATGAGCAGAAGCTCTGCTGACTTCCATCATCCAATCATGTGCAAGCAAAAACACCGTTTATTTATTTTCCTTGCACGTGATTGGGTATTCCCAAGGCGAATCCTTACCTTATTTATTTAGCTCTGAAGCATCTGCTCTTGCAGAGTGCAACATATTTGCTTTTAGTAAATCAACCCTAATGTGCATCAATGCACCAAACAATTTTTACCTATAGGTAAGCCTATAGTAAGGCTTACCTATAGGTACAGAAAATATGTCCCAAACATGCACTGTTTAGGAGATATTTACTTGTGACGCTGCCAGTGACATCACCGGAACATGTACTCTATACAAACAGCATACCATGCCGTTCCTTCAGAGCCCTCTGCCATGAACAGGGCTCTTGCGCTCATACGCGGGAGTGACTTCATCGCGGCTCGTCCAATCAAAGGACCGGAGCCTGCCGACCCAGAAGGAAGACCGGGGGAAGATGGAAGCCCTGTCAGTGGTGACAGCGTGCCACTGGAGGGCTTCGTTTTAAGGTACGTTTCACATAATGAGCTAGTATGCGATGCATACTAGCACATTATAACTTTGCCTTGCAGGTTTTAGAAATTAAAAAGGCAGTTTACTATCGCTTTAACAATGCTAAGAAAAGTTAGGTGGCAGCAGTAATTTCTAAGGTACATAAGGGTCATGATTTTGGATTTATCTATCAATGTATCAAATTTTTTTATTGGCTAGTGTTGTAACTTAGCTTACCATCATTAGCAATATTTGAGTAATGTAGGAGACAGTGTAAGTGACCTTGAACAGAAAGTGGGTCACAGGGACTTTTCAGTTTTGAAATATGGGAAATATTATGTCACTACATGAGCATACAATGTTGCACATTTCATGGCAAGGCAGTACAATTACTTGAGCATTTTTTACTCTTCTTAAGCAACCTTGTATTGTTTTTTTGTGGAGAATAAAAAAGAGGTTCAGCAGCTTGGCTGGTTGGCATATACAGCATTGTCATAAAAATTGAATTTTCCAAGCATAATGGTTAGTTTTATCAATCACTTGAAGAGATACAATATTTGTTAACCACCGAACAATTTTGTTTATAATAGTTCGATAAATACACAAAAGCTTTAAAAAAAAAAAACCTTAAATCTTAAATCTTATTTGCAACACAAAATTGTTGCATATATGGCTAACAGATGATAACAGACTTCTTGGAGAAAAGATTTACAGCCAAGATGTTGTCTTAAAATGTTTTATACGTTTTCTATAACCATTTGCATGATGAGCACATTAAATTCTAAGGTTTGGATATAAATATGCCTAAAGTGAAATTATAATAGTTTTGAATAAATTTTATTTAATTTTTTGTTTACAGTTTCTAATTTTTAAACTGTTATTTTATGTTTTTTACTATACATTTACAGTCTATGTTTTACACATAAACATTTAATAAATGACAAAGGATTTCCACTATGGGTTATCTAAGAAGATGGCACAACAGACGAATTTGCTATGAAACTCAATTCCTTTATCGTACATCACAGGAGACAGAGCATCTTCTTAAATCCTTTCAAACAGGATTAAGCTACCACCTATAAAATGATTGGGCACTGGCAAAAAAGACAGTAAGTCCCCTTCTAGGCATAACTCTTCACCAGTAGGCAGGACTTCAGTTTGCTTGCCAGTGTCTGAAGGTGATGGTCACTGCTGTTTCTCTAAGATTTTTACCTCAATGGTTCCAGTAGTATTCAGGGGACTGTTTCTATAAAGGTCCAATTTCCCACAGCTATCATTGCTAAAAAAAAATGGTACCTAGATTTCACACCATGAAGAGGATGTTATGCAGGAGACAGACTGTAATGTTGCCAGTTGGCACTGAACTATGAATTCACGGAACCCCATGCAATGATATATTGCCTAAAGTTTTTTAGTAGGGTCCTATGCAGGTCCAGAGCAGAGAACAGGTCCCCGAAGGCCTTCTGGGAGAAGCCCACCATGATAGGTGAAGATTGGACACCCCCCAGAGGTTCCAGTGGCTGGACTGATGAGTGCCCCATGATAGCCCTGCTGGTGCCCCCCCCCTTCCTGGATGGTACCTGGAGGTAATGTCCTTGGTGTGCTGTATGGGTACTAGTGTCCTTGTGGGGTCTATGCCTTTGGTGGCATAATAGGGAGGATTCAGTCTTTAATATTGCAGGTTTTCACTTTTGTGTTATTTTTTTGCTCTGGCAATCGAATGTTGGCTTTTCTGGGCCCAGAAGGCTCTTAGGGAGGCTGAGTTTGTTCTCTGCCCCCTGCCTTTGCTTGAAGTGCCTGGACCACATGCACAGCATGGGCAGTGAGGGTAAAAGGGAGGTAGAGTATCCTGGCAGCAGCTATCTTACTACTCCCTTGCTCAGAGTGGGCCTCTGGACTCATTGGCTTCTCTGCCTATTGAAAGTTCAAATCTCCCCTCTTAATTATGGCTCAAAGGGCTATTAAGGTCTCATAAGAGCTAAGGGGTTGATTTACTAAAAGCGGAGAGTGCAATATCTGGTGCAGCTGTGCATAGAAAGCAGTCAGCTGCCAGTTTTTCTGCCAAAGTTTATTTAAACAAGCTGAAGTTAGAAGCTGATTGGCTACCATGCAGAGCTGCCTCCCTAATGAGGACCATGTTCACACACCATGTTACATAGCCCGGGCTATGTAACCTGTGGCGGCAATGTGTGAGGCTACAGTCATTCTGGACATCTATGACTGGCCTCCATCTTGCGACCCCGGTGGACATACGCAGTTCACTGGGGAAGCTTGCTGTGTCGGCGGGTGGAGTGGGCGTGGCCTCGTTCTGATGTGCATGTGTGCTTGTGCATGCGCGCCGTGGACAGAGAGGCGCGCACTCGACTCGGGGGGCCACTTTCGGTGAACCCACAAGAACCGTTTCCTCCCTCTCCAGCTGTATCAGCTGTTGCAATCAGCTGCATCAGCTGATTGGAGAGGGAGGACTATTTAATAGTAAACTAGGGGCTAGTCCGGTATCCACTGCATTCAGCTGTTGGATGCCGAGACGGGCTGTCAGGACTTCACTAGCTCTCTGTTACAAAGGTAAAAAACTCTTTATCACACAATTATTCTGAATGGATTTAAGCATTCTATACCTCTTATGACGGTTGATACTGGACTGTCTATAATAACATGACTTGGATTGTATTATTAACCTCCATGAATATTGCTTTCATTAATATTACCAAAATGGATATTTCAATTGATTTACTTAATTTAACTCAAGCAATATGAAATCGCTGACAATATATAGGATGGTTGGAATTATGGATTCAATTGATACTATCAATTCCCACTACTACTGTTTCAATTAATACATTATAAATAAATAGTTTTAATTAATTAATTAATGTAATTAATAAATTAAAAATAAAACAAATATTCTTTCCCATCATTTTTCTCAGTTGCTGTAATATACTAAAAATAAATAATCCAAGCAATCCAACTGATTGATCAACAATTTTCCATTACAATTTGTAGCCATGATCAGCTACTGTATACTGCAATCACTATTTGATGGCTGACTCTTCAACTGCCACTTTCAGGTATACTATATTCAAAACACTTATAGGCAATGTTCTTAAAACACTTTACAAAACAAATACCTCTCTCATTAAAAAAAAAAAAAAGTCCTCCCCTTTTTAAGAATAAAAATATAGTACTCTGCTTTTGTTTTTTACAGGACTTGCCATTTGGCCCCAGTGAATCTCCAGGCCATTCCCTGCCTAGGCGGGGGGGGGGGGGGAATTTTGGGCTTTTTTTACAATTATCTTTTCATTTTTTGATCTGGCATGGATGTAAGACGTCCTTTAAAATAATCATACTAAGAGCTTTTGGAGCCGAGAATCTGCCTGGCATACCTGTCTTTAAATTCTTGTTGTTTTTAACTACAATACCATGAAATGCTAACTCAGTAATTCATCATAAATACGTAAGTGTACTTTGTGAAAATTGTTTGTGGAATATTGTATATATGTGATGTCATATATGCTTATCCTCTTTTTTTTTCCAATATATTTTATTTTAGAATAGAATCTTCTCTTGCTAATACATACCCCTGAGGAAGAAGATACGTGTACTCCGAAACGCGTTGGGTGCAAGAGTACTGCATATTATTATATGTACAATGGTGAAAATGTTATAAACGCATTCCTTATGTTATATGTTTAAACTCTTTTTATACAATATATTTAATAAACTACTTTTGTATATAAATACTTTTCTACTCTTTACATGCCTTAAAAGTCCACCACTAGGGGTTTTTGTTCTTTAGGGCCCATTAGTTGTGGACTAATCTTGTTGTGGATTTTTTCTTCTCTTCAGATGAATTTGTTGTTTTTTCCAGCTGTACTTCACATCGACTCTACCTAATCGATTTTTTCAGAGTTGGTGACTCAGAGGATAAGTACCTTGGCTAGAAACGTAGACTTTTCTGATCTTGGGACCCTGGCAAACATGTAAGAAGAAAGAGTTTTAATCCATCTGAGGGAAAGCCTTGTGGCCTTCTGTCATTTACAGGTGGTGTTTTTTTCCATTTTTTTTAGACAGCCCAGACTATAAGAGGGTGGAAAGATTTGCTTAGTTAGATGTGGAAAGTTGTATCTCACAGTACATATAATCAGTTATGAAACTGAAAGTCTACTATTTGAGTAGCATTTGCCGTGGAAGACCAAGAAAGCCGAGATAAGATTTCAGCACAGTCCACTCACTTTTCCATGTGCCAGTACAGAGAAGGCTGATGTTAGGATGGTCATAGTTAACATAGTCACCTCAGGGTTTAGACCAGGGATCTTCAAACTACGGCCCTCCAGCTGTTGTGGAACTACAAGTCCCATGAGGCATTGCAAAACTCTGACATTAACAGACATGACTCGGCATGATGGGACTTGTAGTTCCACAACAGCTGGAGGGCCGTAGTTTGAGGACCCCTGGTTTAGACCTTACACATTTACCAGATATTATAAGTTTGACCTTCTATTTTGTCAAGATTTGTCTTTGGGGAAAAAGATTGTTAATTTTGTGGTCCTCCCTTAGTATACATCTTTATAGCCTCTCATGTAACCATCCTGGATAGGGATGAGCCGAACACCCCCCGGTTCAGTCCGCAGCAGAACATGCGAACAGGCATAAAATTTGTTTGAACACGTGAACACTGTTAAAGTCTATGGGACGCGAATGTTAAAAATCAAAAGTGCTCATTTTAAAGGCTTATATGCAAGTTATTGCCCCAGGGGACATGTATCAATGCAAAAACGTTTTTTTCGGGAGCAATGATTTTAATAATGCTTAAAGTGAAACAATAAAAATGAAATATTCCTTTAAATATCGTGCCTGGGGGTGTCCTTAGTATGCCTGTAAAGTAGAGCATCTTTCCCATGTGTATAACAGTGCCACAGCAAAATTAGCTTTCTAAAGGAAAAAATTTCATTCAAAACTGCTCGCGGCTGTAATGTATTGTCAGATCCCGGCAATATAGATACAAATACCAAATATACAAAAAAAATGGAGTGGATGCCCCCCCCCCCCCAAAAAAAAATTCATACCAGGCCCTTCAGGTCTGGTATGGGTATTAAGGGGAACCCTGCACCAAATTTTTAAAAAAATGTTGTGGGGGTCCCCCAGGCATTATATACTCAGCAGTATATATACTATACGGCCTGCCCTATATACTCTGCAGAAAATTGGGCCTTAGGTGTTGGTGGTACCAGAACACTGTAAGCCCTCACAGTTACTCTCCAGCAGCATATAACCGACACTTAATTCTGGGGACTCCTTCGTGCACGATGGTGGGGCTACGGAAGGAGTGACTGTGGACAAGGAGCCGGTGGAATAGGCCGCTTGGCAGCTGCGTTGGAAGGAAAACTACTCTGAGCCTGGGTGACAGAGGATGAGGAGGATGGGGACGGCTTGGATAACCACTCCACCAACTCTTTTACATGTTGTGGCTCAATAACATGGCCAGCAGCAGCAGAAAAGGACATGCATGCCCCACGGCCACCTGCAGAGGATGCACCATGTCCACAACCACCACTGTTGACTGTAGACACAGAGGCTGCTTGTCCTATTTTAGTGGCCTGTGAGCGTCTGCCTCTCCTTGGTGGCCTTCCAGACATTATGTATTTTTTTGTTTTGCAACACCACACTACACTGTATTAGATGTATTAGATACTGTGTAGACCCGCTTGAAGTGTATTAGAAAGTGTACAATGGCTGCACTGTATTGTATACTATGTACAATACCAGAAGTGTAGTAGAAACTGTACACACTTTATTAGATACAGTGTACACTGCCTGAAGTGTATTAGAAACAGTACACCACGGAATGCACTGTAGATATAGGCTACACTGAATGCAGAGTATATATATATATATATATATATATATATATATATATATATATATATACACACACACTAGACTGTATATATACATTAAAGGGTTTGTTAACCCATATAACTTAAACTCTGCCAGACTCTCTATTACACTGTACCTGTCTCATAGAAAAACAAGTGCTGTAAATACCTGTCACAGACAGAGCCAGGACAGAGGCTGTTGGAGAGGACTGTATGCAAGCCTGTTGCCTTTTGATTATGGGCCCTGGATTTTCAATGGAACAATACTCTTTGTGAGGTGAATGAGAAATCATTCGGACTCAGTCATGTATATATTGTATGGGGACTCCTTACTGTATATTTGTGTCCCTGAAGAGGGAGGGGGGATTCCTCCAGCAGCCCCCTGCTGATAAGACTGATTCATTCTGCTGGGACACATCCTGTGAGGAGATGCTGGTGTTATCAACATGTGTTTATGTTAATTGAGAGAGCTGATCACATTAGCCACCAGCACTGGCTAATAGACGAATGGTCTAGGCTGAGGAGGGGGAGATTGTTGTTTGTATTGTTAATTGTATTAATGTGTGAAGCCCGGTGCCCACAAGACTGTCATCTGGTCTGGGTACATTTTGTAGTAAATTAGGTCATGTTAATTAGGTTAGCTTTGAGTCATCCCTGATATAAAAAGGTCTGTGAGATCTCAAAATAAAGGCAGTTCTGATGTACTCCAAGACTGGTGTTGTCTAGTTCTTGGGGTTCCTATAGCCAGATCCATTGGACTCGTGTTCCAGAACTTAGGAAGCGGTATATGACGGAAGCACTCAAGCGGAGTGTGGGGCGTTCCGTGACATTGGTGGCAAGCAGCGGGAAAGCTTCCTGAAGTCTGAAGTCTGGGACATCCAAACCTCCAACTGGATCCAAGATCAGCATAGCAGACTTCAGTCACCCCAGCGGAGATATGGACCTGGCATCAGAATTCCCGGGGCTGCTGCGGATCATCCTTTCAACGTACACCAGGACTGTGTCTGAGGATGAATACCTGGAGCTCAGGCAGCTGATTCGGGTGGAGCTCTGGATTGCAGCCCTCCGTCTCGCTGGTATAAAACAGGGCAAGTGCTTTCCAACCCAAGAGCAACGGGCCAGTGACCAACGGGCATTGCGGATGGCATTCCTGGGAGAGCAGCCCCAGGAGCAATGGGTGACTGAGTTGGACAGGTTGGTCCAGCAGGAGATAGAGCTGGACAATCGATATCGGGCTCTGCAATGGCACGCAGAGGAGGGATATTTAGGGGAGACAACAGAATGCTCTCCGGAGGGATATGACTTTGGCGGCCCTGGATTGCTGTGGGAGAACCTTACAGATCTTTTTATGTTTGGCGATGAAGGGGAACCTGACTTTGAGGACATGAGAGACTATAGAGAGTCTATGCTCGGTCTTGCAGGGGTCTCAGAGCTCAAACCTGATCTGGACCATTTGCTAAGGAAGGAACAGCATCTGGAAAGGGCATACAGGAAACTGCTAGAACAAGTTCAGCAGCATGCCAGAGAATCGGCAGTGGAAAATCCAGAGATTGCCGTCCCCAAACCTGAAGTGCTGACAACAGGGCAGAGCTCTGCTAACCTCTGTCCAGAAATGATAACATCTTCTGGGTTCCATGGACAGGAGATGGTGAACCCCTATTTCCCGACATCAGTTGCAGAGACATGGGATTTGATAGACTTTTCTGCTGAGGAAGAACAACCTTATGAGCCTCCAGCAGAAGAGCTGCTATCAGGGCCAAAGTTCACTGTGTTCTGCCCAGCACCAACAGTGGCTTCGGCCTTCCTGAGAGAAGAGGTAGTCGGCCTTTCTCCCACAACACTGACAGGGACATGTGATTTTCTGCCAGCAGCATCTATGGAGTTAAAACAAACTTCTCCAGCTGAAGATCTGGTAACTGAACAGAGGGTCCAAGACCTCTGTCCCACACTTTTACCACTTCCAGAGACTGGGGATTTAATAGACATTTCTGTAGAGGAGGAACCACCTAGCAAACCCCCAGCAGAAGTGCTGGCAACCGGACAGAGGGTCCAAGACCTCTGCCCCACACCTGCAGCAATTGTGGAGGCTCAGGCTGAGAAGATGGCAATCACTTCCCAGCAGCAGATACAGGGGGAGAAGGGAGAGGAGGTGTGTGTTGTCCCTCCCCAACAGTTGGCCAGGGTGGAGGAAGTGGGCTTTCCTCCCCAGCAAAGATCCATGTACCTGGGAGACAGTACCATCGACATGTCGTCCCAGCAGCCAGATGAGGGAATGGAAAAGGAAGCAGCCGGCTCACCTCCCCAATGGCAGCTACACAGTTTGGGAGTGGAGGAAGCCAGCTGCCTGCCCCAACAGTTAGCCGGAGCAGAGGATGCGGAGTCCCCAGCAGAAGTGCTGGCAACAGGGCAGAGTGCTACCAACCTCTGCCCAGCACCGGCAACAACTACAGAGTTCCAGGGAGGCGGGGCAGTCGGCCTCCCTCTCCAACAGTTAGCCGGAACAGATGGTGTGGGGTTTCCAGCAGAAGGGCTGGCAACAGGGCCGAGGACTGCTGGACTCTGCCCTCAACTAACAGAGGATGGATTTCCAGTGAAGGTGGATGGGACTTCAGTCTCCACCTGTATACCCCAGGGATGCTGGGCAGTGGGCCCAGATCCCCAACAGCATGACAGAGTGAGCCCAGTCACCCTGTCTTCTCCCCAGCGGCAGATATGTTCTCTGAGAGAGGCAGAGGATGGCTGGGTGAGTAATGCACTGTTTGGGATAATTTGTTTGGGGTACTGTGTGGGTACAGGCAGTAGAGGACTGGAGCTGTTTACTAACTTCGGAGTCAACCCGTCTGGGGTCTCCTCCTGTGTTAGTCTCCTGCCGAAAGGGGAGAAATGTCACAGACAGAGCCAGGACAGAGGCTGTTGGAGAGGACTGTATGCAAGCCTGTTGCCTTTTGATTATGGGCCCTGGATTTTCAATGGAACAATACTCTTTGTGAGGTGAATGAGAAATCATTCGGACTCAGTCATGTATATATTGTATGGGGACTCCTTACTGTATATTTGTGTCCCTGAAGAGGGAGGGGGGATTCCTCCAGCAGCCCCCTGCTGATAAGACTGATTCATTCTGCTGGGACACATCCTGTGAGGAGATGCTGGTGTTATCAACATGTGTTTATGTTAATTGAGAGAGCTGATCACATTAGCCACCAGCACTGGCTAATAGACGAATGGTCTAGGCTGAGGAGGGGGAGATTGTTGTTTGTATTGTTAATTGTATTAATGTGTGAAGCCCGGTGCCCACAAGACTGTCATCTGGTCTGGGTACATTTTGTAGTAAATTAGGTCATGTTAATTAGGTTAGCTTTGAGTCATCCCTGATATAAAAAGGTCTGTGAGATCTCAAAATAAAGGCAGTTCTGATGTACTCCAAGACTGGTGTTGTCTAGTTCTTGGGGTTCCTATAGCCAGATCCATTGGACTCGTGTTCCAGAACTTAGGAAGCGGTATATGACGGAAGCACTCAAGCGGAGTGTGGGGCGTTCCGTGACAATACCTATTTAGAGCTGTCTTCAGGCTGGTCACATGATTCGTGGCCGCTGTACAGCTCCAATGAATGGATACTGCAGGAGGGCCGTGATCTCCCTCTGATGTCAGCTGGAGAGATCACATGGCCACTCAGCCTCTCCTCCAGTAGCCATGGAAACCGGCCAAGAGTCACATGACCGGCCTGAAGACAGCGCTAAAACAGTATTTACAGCGCTAGTTTTTCTAAAAGAATAATGCAGTTTGCTTTGCCAGGATATCATAGAGGGGCTGACGGAGACACAGACATGAGCTGACATGCAGGAAGGAGGGGGATGAGGGAGGAGAGCAGAGGGTACAGCATATGACAGAGGGCTGCAATTAGATCAGGGTGATCAGGGCAGAGCTGCCCTGATTTTCGTGATCTTTTTAGAGAGGGGATACAGGAAGTGCCAGATTCAGGTTTTTTTTTTATAGTTTAGAGGGGGGCAGATTACACAGGACGAGCACTGCGCTGTTTAATCTGCTTTAATATATACTAGACTGTATATATATATATATATATATATATATATATATATATATATATATATATATATATATATATAATTACACTGCCTGCACTAACTGAATATAGAGTAAACACTGAATATATAATCTATGCTAAATGCACAGTATATATATATATATGTATATATATCTATATATATATACATATATATATATACACTAGACCGACTGTATATACAGTATCTCACAAAAGCGAGTACACCCCTCACATTTTTGTAAGAATGTTATTATATCTTTTCATGTGAAAAACACTGAAGATATGACACTTTGCTACAATGTAAAGTAGTGAGTATACAGCTTGTATTACAGTGTTAATTTGCTTTCCCCTCAAAATAACTCAACACACAGCCATTAATGTCTAAAGCACTCCCAACAAAAGTGAGTACACCTCTAAGTGAAAATGTCCAAATTGGGCCCAAAGTGTCAATATTTTGTGTTTTGCCCCCCATTATTTTCCAGCACTGCCTTAACCCTCTTGGGGATGGAGTTCACCAGAGCTTCACAGGTTGGCAATGGAGTCCTCTTCCACTCCTTCATGATGATATCACGGAGCTGGTGGATGTTAGAGACCTTGCGCTCCTCCACCTTCTGTTTGAGAATGCCCCACAGATGCTCAATGGGGTTTAGGTCTGGAGACATGCTAGGCTAGTCCATCACTTTTACCCTCAGTTCTTTACCAAGGCAGTGGTCATCTTTGAGGTGTGTTTGGGATCATTATCATGTTGGAATACTGCCCTGCGAACCAATCTCCAAAGGTAGGGGATCATGCTCTGCTTCAGTATGCCACAGTACATGTTGGCATTCATGGTTCCCTCAATGAACTGTAGCTCCCCAGTGTCGTCAGCATTTATGCAGCCTCAGACCATGACACTCCCACCACCATGCTTGACTGTAGGCAAGGCAAGACACACTTGTCTTTGTACTCCTCACCTGGTTGCCTCCACACATGCTTAACACCATCTGAACCCAATAAGTTTATGTTGGTCTCATCAGACCACAGGACATGGTTCCAGTAATCCATGTCCTTAGTCTGTTTGTCTTCAGCAAACTGTTTGGAGGCTTTCTTGTGCATTATCTTTAGAAGAGGCTTCCTTCTGGGACAACAGCCATGCAGACCAATTTGATCCAGTGTGCGGCTTACGGTCTGAGCACTGACAGGCTGACTCCTCACCCCTTCAACCTCTGCAGGAATGCTGGAAGCACTCATACAGTGGGGACCGAAAGTATTCAGACCCCTTAAATTTTTCACTCTGTTATATTGCAGCCATTTGCTAAAATCATTTAAGTTCATTTTTTTTTCCTCATTAATGTACACACAGCACCCCATATTGACAGAAAAACACAGAATTGTTGACATTTTTGCAGATTTATTAAAAAAGAAAAACTGAAATATCACATGGTCTTAAGTATTCAGACCCTTTGCTCAGCATTTAGTAGAAGCACCCTTTTGATCTAATACAGCCATGAGTCTTTTTGGGAAAGATGCAACAAGTTTTTCACACCTGGATTTGGGGATCCTCTGCCATTCCTCCTTGCAGATCCTCTCCAGTAGGGATGAGCCGAACACCCCCTGTTCGGTTCGCACCAGAACATGCGAACAGGAAAAAAGTTTGCTCGAACACGCGAACACCGTTAAAGTCTATGGGACACGAACATGAATAATCAAAAGTGCTAATTTTAAAGGCTTATATGCAAGTTATTGTCATAAAAAGTGTTTGGGGACCCGGGTACTGCCCCAGGGGACATGGATCAATGCAAAAAAAAGTTTTAAAAACGGCCGTTTTTTCAGGAGCAGTGATTTTAATAATGCTTAAAGTCAAACAATAATGCCCCGTACACACGGTCGGACTTTGTTCGGACATTCCGACAACAAAATCCTCGGATTTTTTCCGACGGATGTTAGCTCAAACTTGTTTTGCCTACACACGGTCGCACAAAGTTGTCGGAATTTCCGATCGCCAAGAACGCGGTGACGTCAAGCACGTACGACGAGACTAGAAAAGGCCAGTTCAGAACCAAGCGCGGCACCCTTTGGGCTCCTTTTGCTAATCTCGTGTTAGTAAAAGTTTGGTGAGAGACGATTCGCGCTTTTTCAGACTCGTGGCTTTCAGATCATTTTCTGCCGTTCAGTTTGTGCTTGTGGGTTTGTATCTGCTCTTCAGTGCGTGAAGTCCGTTCGTATTGGAGTTTTCTGTGCGATCTTGTCCGCTCGTTGCTGTTTTTCAGGTCGCTCTTCACAGGCCTTGCTGTTCTTCAGTGCGTTCTGTCACTTCGTTCTGAGCAGCCGACCGTTTTCTAGCCATGTTTCGTATGCGTACTCCTCGTAGAGTTCGTGCTGTGCGGGGGCTTGGTGTTGGGGTCCTGACCTTGACACAAGTCCAGTCCATGAACAGGGTGGGGAGGAGTTCATGGACCAAGAATTGGTTGCTTCAGCGTGACCAGTTCTGTCATATGCCTTTGCTCCGTGAGATCCGTGAGAATAATCCTGATGATTTCAGGAACTTTCTCCGGATGACGGACCCCGTATTTCACCGTTTGTTGGCTTCGCTGACCCCCTATATTAGCAGGCAGGATACCTGCATGAGGCAAGCCATCACTCCGGAGCAGAGGTTGGTCGCTACCTTGCGGTATTTGGCCACAGGGAGAAGCCTGCAGGACTTGAAGTTCTCGACAGGCATCTCCCCCCAGGCTCTGGGTATCATCATCCCAGAGACCTGTTCTGCCATCATACAGGTCCTGCGGAAGGAGTATATGAAGGTAAGATTTTTATCCTTTTATATCACATTTTATTGTATTGAATGTTTGATAATATATTGTATTTCTTCCCTCATTCCATAATTACCATGATTGTAATATGCTGTGAATGTCCCCTTTGTCCTCATGCATGCTGGATTTTTATGTAATTATTATTTTAGGTCCTTCATACATATTTGCCCTTCAATAACCTCCCCAGCATGGTGTCTCCTGCCCTATATTCACCTCATGTAGTCACTTAACAATGTATTTTATCAGCTCCATAGTAGTGCTTTACCCCAAACACCCCCTAAAATGTTTTGAAATGTTATTTTTGATTTAAATTCAGGCAGAGTGGCAGAGGCTTTTTTTTGTGGTGTCCCCAAATTTTTTGTAACCCTCCCTCCCCCAACTGCTAAGTCAGCTGATCCCAATTCTCTATCTTCAATCATCTATCTGCTGACTTTGCCAAACCCATACACACTATACCCATCTCTTTAGTGCTCAGATTTATGGATTAATTCCCCAAAGCATGTAGTGCAAGGGCCTGCCTGTATACTTTCCAATGGTACTGTTTAAAGTTCTTGTATCCTATTATGATCTTGATAGGTAATAGCAGAATGTCCAAATGTGCTCAAATGTGTACAGTGTGTATTTATATCTTTGTATTATGACACTTCTTACCTGTCCAGTGGGCTGCCAATAGTGTAACTAAGGAGGGGCTGTTCCAAGTAATACCCTGTATTTAGGCATTCATCTCTCAATGAAGTGAAGAGGGTTACCTGTCCAAGAGTTCCCCCCCCCCTATAATGTTAGAAATGGCCCATGAGGGGGGGAGGGGGAATATGATAGGTGTACCTTATACTTTGTTGTTGTTAAATTCCCCTTAATAAATGCTATCTGGAGGTTGACCCATAATGTTTGTGTCTAATCTGCTTGCCAGGTTTCTGTGAAAAAATAGTAATGTTTATTGTTTTTTCCTCAACAGTTTCCTTCCACGCCACAGGAATTGCAGACTGTGGCCTCCCACTTTGCCCAGCGGTGGGACTTTCCTAACTGCGGAGGGGCAATTGATGGGAAACACGTCCACATCGTCCCACCACCCAACTCGGGGTCGTACTATTATAATTACAAGGGGTTTAATAGTATAGTGATGTTGGCGGTGGTGTCGGCTAATTACGACTTCTTGTATGTGGACGTGGGGAAGAATGGCCGGATGTCCGATGGTGGAGTGATCGCCCAGACGGAGTTCTACAGGCGTCTCCAGAATGGCAGCTTGGACTTGCCACCTCCAGAGGACAATGTTGAAGGTCTCCCATTTGTGTTCGTTGCTGATGAAGCATTTGCGCTGGGGGACCACCTGATGCGGCCATTCCCGATGAGGACCCTCACCCCGGAACAGAGGGTTTTTAATTACCGGCTGGCCAGTGCCCGAAGAGTGGTGGAGAACACATTTGGAATCCTGGCCAGCCGGTTCCGATTATTTATGACACCCATCCATATGGCGGAGTATAAACTGAACCATATAATACTTGCCTGCTGTGTTCTCCATAATTTTCTACAAAAACATTCAGCCAACTATGCTGGCTCAGTTGGGCCTGAGGCCGGAATCCCAAATACATCAACAATGACGGCACTTGAAAGCGGCCGTCTTGGCTTGCCCTCCCTGAATGCCTGTGATGTCCGGTTACGATACCTGGAGTTCTTTGCGGGTAGGGGGGCTATCAATATGCCAGACAATCTGTGACACCTTTTTCAAATAAAAAACAACCAAAAGAAATTCTTGGTGGACATTTACTGCTTGTGTTTGTTTTAGCTGACCCTGACAGAAATGTGTTGAGTGCAGAAAATGTCGTGATTGGGTAACCTTATAAAAAACAGTGTTGGCTGGTACTTCCTAAATGCAAAAACACATTTCACTACAAGTGCACTTGCAACTGCACTGAACCTGCACTTGTAGTGCAAAGAGGATTTGCCCTTAGGAAATAACCCCCATTTGTGCATAAAACAACAATTACATCACCCCAAAAGTGTTGTAGTGTTGAGACAATAATCCACACATTCTTGAGTAAGGCACTTTTTTATACCTGCACAATCACATGCGCATTTACCAAAGGTTTTTAAAACAAACCAACATGTTTGTTGTATAACAATGTTTGCAGTAGCATTATGAAAAATCAAAAGATCCATTTCAGATAAAACAGGCCTGTGTAAAACCAACAAGAAAGCCAAAAAACTTGAACTTACAAAGTTCACATTTGGTAAAACCTGAAGGCTAGATCAGACATCAGTATTTAGGAACTGGGTTTGATCTAGCGTTCAGATGGGGGGAAATCACCCCTGGAAAAGCCAAATTTGGAAGATGCACACCAATTTACGAATGGCAACATGTGCTATCTGCCATCAGGGGGGATCAAGGGACGTGTTTTGGGGGAGAAAGCCTTTCCTCAATGCGACTTTATAATTGAGGAAGCTGTTGCACCCCCAAAACGCGTCCATTGATCTCCCGTGATGGCAGATAGCACATGTTGGCACACTGTGTGCATCCTCCAAATTTGGCTTTTCTAAACATTTTAAAAATTTTGGGAAGATTGGACCACATTAATAAAACAGGTGATTTTGTGGGGTTTAAATTCGCCCCAAAACATCAATGATGTTATTATTTTTTTTAATAACATCACTGATTTGGTTCTGGATGTTTTGCAATTGGAGATTACACCCCATGATCTCCCCGATAAGTATCTGGGCACTTTCTGAAGTAAAGCGTTCAGGATCCCTCACATCACGATCACGTAAAAAGAGATAAAGAACAAAAAAAAGGTCTCAAAAATCTGCCACCATCCATCTCTTTTACCTGAGCCTGTGGTCGCAGACACTCACCTGTTGTGGTGCCAATCTCCACCACGTCTTCTTCTTCCTCCTGCTCTTCTTCTTCGTTTGGGGGTATTTCACCTTCTTCCATAGGTGGGGGGTCTGTGGTCTCCTCGGATGAGGGCTGTCCTCCGAGTCTTTTCTCCCCTATGTAAAACAAAAATGGTATAATTAGCACACAGATATTTGATGGCAGAACTAGAAATAGGAAACATTGCTTGGAAGTGGGGTACAATTGTCTATTTTAGCCGAGTTCCAAGATGTATATTTTTTTTAGTGCCCTTTGTCAAGCTGCAATACTTTACATGTTTGGTACAAGCTTCACAGATGTAGCCCCCCCTATAGTATACACTGGAGCACCTGTGTGCCCCCCTAATAAAAATGGTGTTCTGGGGTCCCACACTAGTGCTCCAGTGTCCAGATGTGAAAACAGCTGCTCAGTGTCCTCTCTTTACACACAATCTAGTTGTCATTTCATTCTAGTAACAAACCCATCTACACAAACAAATCTTTGGCATCCAAGTAGGCCCCAAAAAATGTGTGAAAATGCATATGGCCTAAACAATGTTGTTCTAGAGGCCGAAATAAAAATGTTTGATACGAACGAATAATGGGCCCATGAACATTAAAGTTGCCCTTTTAAACGTTACAATTAATAAAAGCATATGGAGCAGAACGAACGTAATAAAGACAGAAAGAATAGGAACACAGCACAACTACTTACTTTTTTGCAGCACTCTCCGGATCTTTCGGTACTGCTCTGGCTCTCTCAACTTCAGGTCCGACCACCGCTTCCTGAGCTGATCTTTAGACCTTCGTACCCCGAAATTCCGCTCTAGACTCCTGACCACTTTACCAATGATTTTTGCCTTTCGGATGTTGGGGTTGGGGTAAGGCCCATATTTTCCGTCATAGTCGGACTTCCTCATGATGTGTACCATCTCCAACATCTCCCCAAACAACATATTTGTGGCCTTAAAACGTCTCCTTCTGGACGTGCCTGGATCCGGCCTTTCCTCCTCCTCCTCCTCGTCGCTATAATTAGCATGCACCTGCTGTAACTCTGCCATCATGCTCTTCACCCACTGCGCCGAACGAAAAGGGGCGGGGAATACACTAGAAAGAACGTCAGGGGCGGGTGGAGTTACACGCATGCGCAGTGTGTATAAAGCGTAACACGTGTGCGTATTACGTACGATCTGTGAGCGGAGGAAGGAGCATTGGACGCGCCGATCGTAAGAACGAAGGTAAGAGACAAACTTGTGCCTATACTGCTTCTAGATTGAGGCCTATATTGTAACAAGATTAGGAGAGTTTTGTCTGACATTAGGCTTTGTCTTGTGTTGTGTCTTGCAGTGAACATGGATATCTTAATGAGAGATACTGACTTCATGTCACTATTCATTGATATGCTAAGTGAGCTGCCCTGTCTGTGGGAGATTACCCACCCCCATTTCAAGAACCAAGCAAAGAGGAAGGCAGCACTGGAGCAATTGTGTGAAATTGTGAAGCAGGTGATCCCCACGGCAGACATCACTTATTTAAAGATTTTCATTGGTGGCCTGAGGAGCACATATCTGAGGGAGCGCAAGAAAGTCCTGGATTCACAGAGATCCGGAGCAGCAGGTGACATCTATGTCCCCAGGATGTTGTACTACGACAGGTTGCACTTTCTGGCAGGCCAGACTGAACCCAGGTCATCACTCTCCAGTCTTCCTTCCACGCTTCCTTCCCCCCCGGCTGAGGCTTCTGACACCCAACCTGGGCCTTCCAGGCCACATGTGGAGGAGCCCAGATTGAGCCAGGTATAGCATTCCTCTAAATATTTCTGCTTGTCCAATCAATGATGTTAACTAGATGTTAGTTTGGAGTACTAATTTAGGATTGTGATTGATGATGCAAAACATTACAACTATGTCCCTTTTTCATACACAGGGAAGTCTCAGCCAGGAGGTGGCCGGGCCGAGCCGGCTGGCTGATCTGCAGGTCCCTCCACCCCCCCTGAAAAGAGAAAGTGGCAGTAGGACGAGTGCCCTAGAGGAAGCGGCTATCAGATTCTTTTGGAGGGCTACAGAGGTCCTGGGAGCACCCCACACCAGGCAGGAGAACATTGCTGCCTTCATAGCATATAAAATGCAGAGGATGGAGGAGGGCCAAAAAGCCATGTGTGAGGCCCTCATATCAGAGGCTCTGGAGAAAGGTATGAGGGGCCAAATTACACCTCACACACAGCTTTGGGATGGTCCTCCTCCTCCTCCCTCTCCTCCAGGTCCTCCCAGTCCTCCTCCAGGTCCTCCCAGTCCTCCTCCAGGTCCCCCCAGTCCTCCTCCTCCTCCAGGTCCTACTCCTCCTCCTGCCACATCTCCAACTGCACAGCCACAGCCCGGAAGGAAGTGTGAAAGGAAGACCAGACAGTGATTGCCCTGGGTCCAGTTTGGTCGGCCAAAAAATGCAGCCTCTTGTGGTACCACAGCCTGGGGACACAGATGTCATCTGCTGCTATCCGGATCTCTGCGAATCCCGGACCAGACTGCACTCCCTTACATATGGACTCCTCAGGCCACCAATTTTGATGTTGAAGAATTGATGTCTGCCGTGGGGGTCCCAGGCTTCGCTAATTTCTCCTGTTGATCCAGTGTTGCCTTCCTCTTTGTTTGGTTCTGATCCCTTAATAAATGATTTTTGTTTTGAATTATACTCTCCTATGTGTTTTACTTCAAAAATGACAGTTTGTTTGTGAGGATTCAGGTACATTTCTAATATACAATGTGAAATGAACAAGGGACACCAACAACAAACAATCTCCTTGAGATTAAATAATAAAAGATATCAATGGTGTTGGGGTAACTTGCCACACAAAACACACACAAAAATATTCTGGAGTAAAAATAAAAATAACATTGAACAAAGATCAGCCTTGGAAAAAATCCAAACATTAAAGAAAAAAAAAGGCTTAAAAACAAAAAAAAAAAACATAAAAAATATAAAACTGTCAGATGTGACAACTAATAACAATATATTGAGGGAATCCCACAAAAAAAACACAAATAAAAGTTTGTGAGAAGTGTGTGTGAATATGAGCAGCAAAACTACTTAATTCTTGTCACATTATAAAGAAGAAGAGAGTGCGCTGTATTAAACCATTTTTTACATTGCAGCGTGACGAAAGTGCTGTATCCATTGCGAACGCTAAGTTTACCAGAACGAGCTGTCCCGTGTCGGAATTTCTTCTGAGCATGCGTGGCACTTTGTGCGTCGGAACAGGCCACACACGGTCGGAATTGACGCGATCGGATTTTGTTGTCGGAAAATTTTATCTCCTGCTGTCCAACTTTGTGTGTCGGAAAATCCGATGGAAAATGTCCGATGGCGCCCACACACGGTCGGAATTTCCGACAACACGCTCCGATCGGACATTGTCCATCGGAAAATCCGACCGTGTGTACGGGGCATAAAAGTGTAATATCCCTTTAAATTTCGTACCTGGGGGGTGTCTATAGTATGCCTGTAAAGGGGCGCATGTTTCCCGTGTTTAGAACAGTCTGACAGCAAAATTACATTTCGAAGGAAAAATTCCATTTAAAACTACCCGCGGCTATTGCATTGCCGACAACACACATAGAAGTTCATTGATAAAAACGGCATGGGAATTCAACACAGGGAAACCCAGAACCAAAATTAAAAAAAAAAAATGATGTGGGAGTCCCCCTAAATTCCATACCAGGCCCTTCAGGTCTGGTATGGATATTAAGGGGAACCCCGGCCAAAATTTAAAAAGAAAATGACGTGGGGTTCCCCCTAAATTCCATACCAGACCCTTCAGGTCTGGTATGGATTTTAAGGGGAACCCCGCACCAAAAAAAAAAAAAAAAACGGCGGGAGCCTCCACCCATGCCATGGGTGCGGAGCGGCCCGAGGAGAAGAAGATAGAAGACGCCACGGAGGAGATGCTGGACGAGAACGCCGGAGGAAGAACCAGAAGAGCCAGAAGAACCAGAAGAAGATGAAGGAAGATAGAAGAAAGAAGAAGCATTTAAATAAAGGAATTGTCAAAAACTGTCTCTTGTCATTTTTAACATTTTTGACAGTTTTTTAGTGAAATGGTAGGGGTAAGTACCCCCTTACCATTTCACACGGGGGGGCGGGATCTGGGGGTTTCCTTGTTAAAGGGGGCTTCCAGATTCCGATAAGCCCCCCGCCCGCAGACCCCCACAACCACCGGCCAGGGTTGTGGGGATGAGGCCCTTGTCCTCATCAACATGGGGACAAGGTGTTTTGGGGGGCTACCCCAAAGCACCCTCCCAATGTTGAGGGCATGTGGCCTGGTACGGTTCAGGAGGGGGGGCCGCACTCTCGTCTCCCCCTCTTTTCCTGCGGCCTGCCAGGTTGCGTGCTCAGATAAGGGTCTGGTATGGACTTTTGGGGGGACCCCACGCCGTTTTTTTTTTTGGCGCGGGGTTCCCCTTAAAATCCATACCAGACCTGAAGGGTCTGGTATGGAATTTAGGGGGAACCCCACGTCATTTTTTTTTTACATTTTGGCCGGGGTTCCCCTTAATATCCATACCAGACCTGAAGGGCCTGGTATGGAATTTAGGGGGACTCCCACGTCATTTTTTTTTTTTTATTTTGGTTCGGGGTTTCCCTGTGTTGAATTCCCATGCCGTTTTTATCAATGAACTTCTATGTGTATTGTCGGCAATGCAATAGCCGCGGGTAGTTTTAAATGGAATTTTTCCTTCGAAATGTCATTTTGCTGTCAGACTGTTCTAAACACGGGAAACATGCACCCCTTTACAGGCATACTATAGACACCCCCCAGCTACGAAATTTAAATGGATATTACACTTTTATTGTTTGACTTTAAGCATTATTAAAATCACTGCTCCTGAAAAAACGGCCGTTTTTAAAACTTTTTTTTTGCATTGATCCATGTCCCCTGGGGCAGGACCCGGGTCCCCAAACACTTTTTATGACAATAACTTGCATATAAGCCTTTAAAATGAGCACTTTTGATTTCTCCCATAGACTTTTAAAGGGTGTTCTGCGGCATTCGAATTTGCCGCGAACACCCCAAATTGTTCGCTGTTCGGCGAACTTGCAAACAGCCAATGTTCGAGTCGAACATGAGACATCCCTAATACTCGGGTACTCTAATGGGCTACAGATAGGTACTCAGGTAGTCTAATGAGCTAGAGACAGGTACTCAGTAGGGATGAGCTTCGTGTTCGAGTGGAACCCATGTTCGAACTTGAAGCTCATCCCTACTCTCCAGTTCTGTCAGGTTGGATGGTAAACGTTGGTGGACAACCATTTTAAGGTCTCTCCAGAGATGCTCAATTGGGTTTAAGTCAGGGCTCTGGCTGGGTCATTCAAGAACAGTCACGGAGTTGTTGAGAAGCCACTCCTTCGTTATTTTAGCTGTGTGCTTAGGGTAATTGTCTTGTTGGAAGGTAAACCTTTGGCCCAGTCTGAGGTCCTGAGCACTCTGGAGAAGGTTTTCGTCCAGGATATCCCTGTACTTGGCCGCATTCATCTTTCCCTCAATTGCAACCAGTCGTCCTGTCCCTGCAGCTGAAAAATACCCCCACAGCATGATGCTGCCACCACCATGCTTCACTGTTGGGACTGTATTGGACAGGTGATGAGCAGTGCCTGGTTTTCTCCACACATACCGCTTAGAATTAAGGCCAAAAAAGGTCTATCTTGGTCTCATCAGACCAGAGAATCTTATTTCTCACCATCTTGGAGTCCTTCAGGTGTTTTCTTAGCAAACTCCATGTGGGCTTTTATGTGTCTTGCACTGAGGAGAGGCTTCTGTCGGGCCACTCTGCATTAAGCCTGACTGGTGGAGGGCTGCGGTGATGGTTGACTTTCTACAACTTTCTCCCATCTCCCGACTGCATCTGTGGAGCTCAGCCACAGTGATCTTTGGGTTCTTCTTTACCCCTCTCACCAAGGCTCTTCTCCCCCGATACCTCAGTATGGCCGGATGGCCAGCTCTAGGTAGGGTTCTGGTCGTCCCAAACGTCTTCCATTTAAGGATTAAGGAGGCCACTGTGCTCTTAGGAACCTTAAGTGCAGCAGAAATTTTGTTACCTTGGCCAGATCTGTGCCTTGCCACAATTCTGTCTCTGAGCTCTTCAGGCAGTTCCTTTGACCTCATGATTCTCATTTGCTCTGACATGCACTGTGAGCTGTAAGGTCTTATACAGAAAGGTGTGTGGCTTTCCTAATCAAGTCCAATCAGTATAATCAAACACAGCTGGACTCAAATGAAGGTGTAGAACCATCTCAAGGATGATCAGAAGAAATAGACAGCACATGAGTTAAATATATGAGTGTCACAGCAAAGGGTCTGAATACTTAGGACCATGTGATATTTCAGTTTTTCTTTTTTAATAAATCTGCAAAAATGTCAACAATTCTGTGTTTTTCTTTTAATATGGGGTGCTGTGTGTAAATTAATGAGGAAAAAAATGAACTTAAATGATTTTAGCAAATGTCTGCAATATAACAAAGAGTGAAAAATTTAAGGGGGTCTGAATACTTTCCGTCCCCACTGTATGTCTTTTTCCCAAAGACAACCTCTGGATATGAGGCTGAGCATGTGCACTCAACTTCTTTGATTGACCATGGCAAGGCCTGTTCTGAGAGGAACCTGTCCTGTTAAACTGCTGTATGGTCCTGGCCACCGTGCTGCAGCTAAGTTTCAGGGTCTTGGCAATCTTCTTATAGCCTAGGCCATCTTTATGTAGAGCAACAATTCTTTTTTTTCAGATCCTCAGAGAGTTCTTTGCCATGAGGTGCCATGTTGAACTTCCAGTGACCAGTATGAGAGAGTGAGAGTGATAACACCAAATTTAACATACATGCTCCCCATTCACACCTGAGACCTTGTAACACTAATTAGTCACATGACACCTGGAAGAGAAAATGGCTAATTGGGCCCAATTTGGACATTTTCACTTAGGGGTGTACACACTTTTGCAGACAAAAAGGAGAAAAGGGGGGACCTGAGGCTCATCCAATTTAGCACAGATCGGATGGGGTTAGGAGAAGCCCAAAGAAATTCATCAAAGAGGACAGGCCAGTGAATGCTAAATATCATTTATTGATTATCCAAAAACATATAAAGAAGGCAATAATAGTGGAAAACTACACCCATCTCCAACACATGATTAAAATGAGACCTAACGTCTAGATAAGACACAGGTGGCCACCATACCTAATTCACACACTTCGTACCCGTCTCACACACAAACACACATGAATCAATCCTTGAGTCAAATCTGGGAATGAGATTGTTCAAACATAAAAATTATGTGGATAGAAAATTGAAAAAATACTTTTCATATGACAGATATGTTGAAATGTTCGATTAGATACTCCCATAAGGATATGAAAAATATGGTATTATTGTTGGTGACGGCCTCTACTTACAGCAAGAAGAGCCACTAACCTAAGGGACAGTTTGGTTCACTCTGAATACCGCAGACCTGAGAGGCGGGATTGGCTTACTAGCCTTCCGCCGCTTAGGGGCATGTACCCATGCGGCAGATGTCATATCTGTAGGTACGTAGAAAAAACAGACATGTTCGCCAGTTCTGATGGCAGCAAACATTTTAAAATTAATCACTTTATAAACTGTTTAACAACACGTGTTATAAACATGCTCACCTGTCCTTGTGGACTGATTTACGTGGGAAAAACAAACAGACAGCTGAAAGTCAGGATTGGCGAACACGTCCTAAGCATCATCAACAAAGATGATGACCGTCCCCTTTCCCTGCATTTTTTGAAAATACACGGAGGCGAACCAAAGGGTCTTAAGTACAAAGGCATTTATAGACTTAACCTCCCACCCCATAGAGGGGATTTTGATAGGATATTATACCAAAAAGAGAAGATGTGGATCTTTACTTTGGGTTGAATAATGAGTGTAATTTATCCGTCTTCCTAGAGCAATAACTCATATAAATTTTTTTTTCCTTTTTATTTTTTCATGATTTTGGGTTGACTCACCTGACCCTGTATACCCTAAGCAATGTTGCTGTATTTTAACGTGGCTGTCTTTACCTGTATATGGATGCCGTGGTCATGACTATTCCAGATTTATGCCTAAGGGGGTATGTGCGGCCAGTCAATTATGGTTACTGTCCTTCACACTACTCTCCTAACTGTTATCATTCTAGTTTATCAAATTTAAATTGTATTTTTATCTAGATGTGTATTTATTAACTGTGGATCGTCCCTGTATGTTATTGTTTGTCTGCACTGTGTGTGAATGATGCCTTGATTTGGCTGTAGTGCTTTGGTGATGTCCTTGATGGTAGCTGATTACCTCTTAATTACTTGATTATTTAAACATGGATTTTGAACTATTGCGCATGCTCTGAGGAAGCTTGAGTTCAAGCGAAACGCATAGGCATAACACCATCGTGGTGTCTGTGGTGAGGACACGGTGACTTCCACCATATACCTTGATTCACCTTCATCTTATCTCGAGTCACTACTCTCTACCATCAGTTGACGTGAATCACTTATTGTGTTGTTCCGATCCGTGGTTCTCTGCACAGCCCTGTGACCCCTGAAGCCTCGGAACATTGGATCTTTACAGCCTCTATCATTTCCGGGTGGAATTATTTCAAGCTGACATTCTGCATTTGGCTTCCTATGCAGTCTGCAAGATGGTGAGTTTCCGATAGGGAGACTAGATCGTTAGGGCCATGACTCTCTACACACAAGACGTGAAACGGTGAGTGGTATCTTGCCCCAATTACCTGAAGGGAAGCATCACCAATAGCACATCCCGTTTGTTTTCCTTGTGTCTAGTCACTTCTATACATATCTGCCCTCTGTCTCTGATCCCCACCAACATCACTCTAATGACTTTTACCAAGCGGGCTTTGAACCACGGTATCACAAGTCTATACATTCGAGGAGTTTCCCATTTATCTCCAGAAGCACGAGCACTTTTTTCATATCCATATAGGAGTATCTAATCGAACATCTCAACATATCTGTCATATGAAAAGTATTTTTTCAATTTTCTATCCACATAATTTTTACGTTTGAACGATCTCATTCCCAGATTTGACTCAAGGATTGATTCATGTGTGTTTGTGTGTGAGACGGGTACGAAGTGTGTGAATTAGGTATGGTGGCCACCTGTGTCTTATCTAGACGTTAGGTCTCATTTTAATCATGTGTTGGAGATGGGTGTAGTTTTCCACTATTATTGCCTTCTTTATATGTTTTTGGATAATCAATAAATGATATTTAGCATTCACCGGCCTGTCCTCTTTGATGAATGTCTTTGGGCTTCTCCCGGTTTTTGCGTGTACACACTTTTGTTGCCAGGGGATTGGACATTAATGGCTGTGTGTTGAGTTATTTTGAGGGGACAGCAAATTTACACTGTTTTACAAGCTGTACACTCACTACTTTACATTGTAGCAAAGTGTCATTTCTTCAGTGTTGTCACATGAAAAGATATAATAAAATATTTACAAAAATATGAGGGGTGTACTCACTTTTGTGAGATACTGTATATATACCAAATACACTGCCACTAACTGAATAACCTGCCTGCTTACTCTAACTCAAGCTATATCTCTGTCCATGCCAACAACACTACACACGGCCACTGTAAACAGCCTTATATAGTGTGGGGCGAGGACTTAGTCCCCTGAGCCATGATTGGCCAAAGGCACCCTGCCTTTGGCCAATTATGGCTCTCTCAGCAGAGCGTGCTGTGATTGGCCAAAGCATACAGTTCATCATCATACAGCAATGCACTGCAATCTTGCAGTGCATTATGGGGCGTTCTGCGGCTCTCAAATTTTCCACGAATGCCCCATATGTTTGGTTCGTTCTAGAACAAACGAATACCCGATGTTCAAGTCGAACTTACGTTCGACTCGAACCACAGGCTCATCCCTAATCCTGGAGGATGACTTGGGCAAGTTATAACCTGATAACTCCTTTTTCAGAAATCCTCCAGAACACTAGTTCCCTCCCTAATAGTGGGTCAATGTCTAACCCTATGCTATGGGTCAGGGCGGGGCTCTTAGCAGCTCTCTTCTATGTATTCAGGCTGCTCAGCTTGTCAGAACTCATTGATTCCTCAGTGGCTCACCTGGTTATCATTATCTGCTCTTCAATCCAGCCTACAGGCAGCCTCTTCTGGCTATTTAAACTGCCTTGTTCATTCCTTTCCTGCCTTCGCCTGGTCAACATATCTAGAGTTTCTCTGCTGTGTTCCTGTAAAAGACTTTGCCTGGCTGACGTCCCTTCTGGTTCCTGATCCTGTTCTTCTGCCTACTTCTACTTTGCTGATCCCTGGTTTCCTGACTACTGGTTTGTCTGACTATCCGCTCTGGCTTCCGATCCCTGGCTTATGTTTTGACTACGTTACTGATCTTTACCATTTTTACCATTTTTACCATTACATTAAAAGGTGTGATTTTTACTGCATTTCTGTCTCAGTCTGATTCAAGGTTCCTGAAAATACTGGAGCTGGAGCTGTAAATAAGCTTTTAATCTCTTTATAATTGAACTTCTTTTAGACTAATAGCAATAAAGAAGTCATGTTTTATCAATAGCAAAATAATATCAATAGCAAATAGCATTTGCAGTCCAAAAATCCCTATTTAAAAAATCTCTATTGCAGTTTACTTTTCAAGCATTCCTAGTGCAGAATAGCTGATATAATATTCAGGAGTAATTAAATAGGGGATTCAGTTGTATGTATATTTTTATTGCACAAATTAAACTGATTGTAAAGCTTTGGTTTTTATTTTTTTTAAATAATAAACATGTCATACTTACTTGTTCTGTGCAATGGTTTTGCACAGAGCAGCCCCGCTCCTCCTCTTTTGGGGTCCCCTGCAGGTGCTCCTGGCTCCTCCACCCTGGTGAGTGCCCCCATAGAAAGCTGCTTCCTATAGGGGCACCCGTGCAGGCTTGCTCCCAAGCCAGGCTGTTTGCGTCTATTGCGAGCACAACCCAGCCCCAATGCTCTCTGCTCAAAGGTTTTGACTGACAGCTGCAGGAGGCAATGGCTCTCACTCCTCTCAGCCAAGCCTGTGAGAGCAAGGGGAGGGGAGAAGAGCTGCTGCAGACATGCACAGCACTGCATTTAATGTATCTTTAAATGCAGGGGCGGCCCGTCCATTAAGGGTGCACGGGCGCCACCGCCCCATCCATCACCACCTCCCCCTATCCATGTGTCTAGCCCCTTTCAGGATGCGGGGTGCATGGATTCCAGTGCGGTGGATGTTCTTTTGAAGCACTGGATTAGGGCCAGAGGCTCTAATTGGCTTCAAAATAGGGTAGGCTCAGGGCGCAGAGAATGGGCTCACAGCCCACCCAGGTGTGTTACAACAGGGAATTAATATTCGCCATTGTAACACTGATCCTCCTCCCAGCCAATCAGGAAGTAGGTTTTGACACCTGTCACCTGATTGGCTGAAAGGATAGGCGATCGTATTAAATGCCTAGGAGGAGGCGAGGAGCCGCACGCTGGAAGTCGCCGCTGGAGGAGAGGACACAGAGCCGCTGCACACTGCTTGCCACCCGCTACCCACCTAGATGGGGTAAGTGCCCCGGACCAAGTGGCAAACAGCTGGGGGAGGAGCCGCCGGCTGCTCAGAGAGGGGTGGTTGTTTACCACCAATGTATGGTTTTAACTGCAAGCAGTGTAGTGTACCTAAATGTGACTTGGTATCAGTCTTTGGCAGTCCCTGTACAGCAGATATCAGACTTGGAGAGGAACAAGCAGTAAAAAGAGCAAATCAGCTGTGCTGTAGTGCAAGAAACATGATGCTAAAAAGGGAGAGGTAAGTGACCAAGAGACAATAACATCAAACTGTTGCTTCTTTTCTGTTTTTGTTGAAGACTTGAGGAAGGGCAAGACCTGTAAGTACTAGTCTACTGCCATAGAGAAAAATCAGGACTGTGCTGTGTGGTAGAGTTGTGTACATGCCAATATTGGATGGACAGAAATACAAATCTTTTGGCAAATAAAACACCTATTATAGATTATATACGTTACATATATACAGTATATATAAATTATTGGTTTATTTAGAATTTTGCCTGGAGCTTTAAAATTCACTTTGCTAAGTGATTAGTCTATATTTCTTTAGTAAACCGGACCCCCTGAGTTCTGTAAACACTAGGCTTCTTGCAGCATAGTTAAAAGTGATCCAGTGTTTCCTGCTGACTGGATAAAAGACTACATAATTAGGAGACTGCATAAGACTAGGTCATTAAACCCAGAGCAATTAATTGAATATTACAGAGCACTACTTACAAGGTGTCATGCTTCCATCTTTGTTTATCGCTTACTGTCTTTCTTTTGAATACATTATATCAATCTTTTTTTGCTCTTCCTTCATCCACATATATTTCTGCATTGACTACTTTTAACCACTGGCTATCTAAGGAGACACTACAGCGTGTAAACCTCCCTGCTTGGACTACTAAGGGTCCTTTCACACTGGGGTGGTTTGCAGGCGCTATTGCGCTAATAATAGCGCCTGCAAACCAACCCGAAAGTGCCGCTGCTTTGATTCCAATGTGAAAGCCCCGAGGGCTTTCACACTGGAGCGGTGCGCTAGCAGGACGGTAAAAAAAGTCCTGCTAGTAGCATCTTCGGAGCGGTGAAGGAGCGGAGTGTATACCGCTCCTTCACCGCTCCTGTTCATTGAAATCAATGGGACGGCGCAGCTTTACCGCCGGGAAAGCGCCTCTGAAGAATCGCTTTGCGGTGGTGTTTAACCCTTTCTCGGCCGCTAGCGGGGAGTAAAACCGTCCGCTAGCGGCCGAATACCGACGGTAAAGCGCTGCTTACATTAGCGCCGCTTTACTGCCGACGCCGCCTCCGCCCCTGCCCCAGTGTGAAAGGGCCCTTAGCAATGTGCAGCCATTCTGTACATCAAAAGCACAGATGGTTCACAGTCATGAGAAAGATCTGCGTGCCAATGACAGTTTTTCTGGCATTGATTGTGTACATGGCCTGGAGGACTGGGCCGACTTCTCAGTCTGTCACCAGTACTATAGAAGGGACAGACTGCACCTAAATGAGGAGGGTGCAGATCTGCTGGGAGTGAAGATGGTCAAAAGGTTAGAGGGGTTTTTAGGAGACGAGGTGGAGGGCTCAGAGATGGTCAGCGTGGAACATAGTCCAGAGTAGGGGCATTGCTAGGTGGCAAAAAGACCAAGGGCTTTGGCCCAAAGTCAGAGCCCGGTGCCTGCGGGGGGTGGGGGGGTTGTATGGAGGAGGGTGTTACCTATCTGACACAAACTGACCTACCTCGCTGACATACACTGACCTACATGACATGCCTGACACGTACTACCCTACCTGACACACACTGACCTACCTCGCTGACATACACTGACCTACATGACATGCCTGACACGTACTAACCTACCTGACACACACTGGCCTATCTGGCTGACATACACTGACCTACCTGACACACACTAACCTACCTGACACACACTGACCTACCTATCTGACACACACTTACCTATCTGGCTGACATACACTGACCTACCTGACACACACTGACCTACCTGGCTGACATACACTGACCTACCTGACATACACTGATCTACCTGACACACACTGACCTATCTATCTGACATACACTGACCTATCTGGCTGACACACACTGACCTACCTGACACACACTGACCTACCTATATGACATACACTGACCTATCTGGCTGACATACACTGACCTACCTGGCTGACATACACTGACCTACCTATCTGACATACGCTGACCCACACTGACCTACCTGACCTACACTGACACACACTGACCTACCTACCTGACACACACTGACCTATCTGGCTGACATACACTGACCTACCTGACACACACTGACCTACCTTTCTGACACACACTGACCTATCTGGCTGACATACACTGACCTACCTGACACACACTGACCTACCTGACACACACTGACCTACCTGGCTGACATACACTGACCTACCTGACATACACTGATCTACCTGACACACACTGACCTATCTATCTGACATACACTGACCTATCTGGCTGACACACACTGACCTATCTGGCTGACATACACTGACCTACCTGACATACACTGACCTACCTGACACACACTGACCTACCTTGCTGACATACACTGACCTACCTGACATACACTGATCTACCTGACACACACTGACCTACCTATCTAACATACACTGACTTATCAGGCTGACACACGCTGACCTACCTGACACACACTGACCTACCTATATGACATACACTGACGTATCTGGCTGACATACACTGACCTACCTGGCTGACATACACTGACCTACCTATCTGACATACGCTGACCCACACTGACCTACCTGACCTACACTGACACACACTGACCTACCTACCTGACACACACTTATCTACCTGACACACACTGACCTACCTATCTGACATATACTGACCTATCTGGCTGACACACTCTGACCTACCTGGCTGACATACGCTGACCCACACTGACCTACCTGACACACACTGACCTACCTGACATACACTGACCTACACTGACCTACTTGACATACACTGACCTACCTGACACACACTGATCTACCTATCTGACATACACTGACCTATCTGACTGACATACACTGACCTACCTGACACACAGTGACCTACCTATATGACATACACTGACCTATCTGGCTCACATACACTGACCTACCTGACACACAGTGACCTACCTGGCTGACATACACTGACCTACCTATCTGACATATGCTGACCCACACTGACCTACCTGACATACGCTGACCTACCTGACACAAACTGACCTACCTATCTGACACACACTGACCTATCTGACATACACTGACCTATCTGGCTGACACACACTGACCTACCCGACCCACACTGACCTACGTGACACACACTGACCTACCTTGCTGACATACACTGACCTACCTGACACACACTGATCTACCTGACACACACTGACCTACCTATCTAACATACACTGACCTATCTGGCTGACACACACTGACCTACCTGACACACACTGACCTACCTATATGACATACACTGACCTATCTGGCTGACATACACTGACCTACCTGGCTGACATACACTGACCTACCTATCTGACATACGCTGACCCACACTGACCTACCTGACCTACACTGACACACACTGACTTACCTACCTGACACACACTGATCTACCTGACACACACTGACCTACCTATCTGACATACACTGACCTATCTGGCTGACACACTCTGACCTACCTGACACACACTGACCTACCTGGCTGACATACGCTGACCCACACTGACCTACCTGACACACACTGACCTACCTGACATACACTGACCTACACTGACCTACTTGACATACACTGACCTACCTGACACACACTGATCTACCTATCTGACATACACTGACCTATCTGACTGACATACCCTGACCTACCTGACACACACTGACCTACCTATATGACATACACTGACCTATCTGGCTGACATACACTGACCTACCTGACACACAGTGACCTACCTGGCTGACATACACTGACCTACCTATCTGACATACACTGACCTATCTGACTGACATACACTGACCTACCTGACACACACTGACCTACCTATATGACATACACTGACCTATCTGGCTGACATACACTGACCTACCTGACACACAGTGACCTACCTGGCTGACATACACTGACCTACCTATCTGACATACGCTGACCCACACTGACCTACCTGACATACGCTGACCTACCTGACACAAACTGACCTACCTATCTGACACACACTGACCTATCTGACATACACTGACCTATCTGGCTGACACACACTGACTTACCCGACCCACACTGACCTACGTGACACACACTGACCTACCTATCTGACATACACTGACCTACCTATCTGACATACACTAATTAATTAATGCAGCCACCTGTGGGCTGATTGGGTGACTACACACTTTGAGGTGTACTGTTAGAATTATCAGTGTACAGGTTGAAATGCTCTTTTTGTATGATCAATGAGAAACTGTGTAACTATTTTTTTGTTATTTGTTATTCTTTACAGTTGTATCAGTTTTGTGAGCCCTTTTATGTGCTTCTTGTTCAGCGCCTCCCCGCTTGCAGTCCGGACCATTGGATCCCTGTGATGCCTGCATAGCCGCATGCTGCCCCGGGTTGGGGATTTTGTTTGCCTATGCGTCTTCCTGGCAGGGTGGGGAGTCTTTCCACCTGCGCTCCCACTTCGTCCCATTGGGTGGCCGGGTTCCCGGGTGGGCCACCTATGGGTGTGATCACCCTGCCGGCGGCATCCCTGATCACCTCCAGACGTGGCGTGCCGTGCACGCACGCAGGTACGCCCGCCCGCGTGTGTGCGCCATTGTGACGGCGCGTATTTTACAGCGGAGGTGACGACAGCGGTCGGGGCTTTGCCTTCAGGGACGCAGAGGGAGCCACACGAGGCGCGTTAATTGGCGGCCATAGTCTCTCTCTGCGTTGCCGGGGGTGGAGGGCGGAACACACTACACCTGTAGCTATTTTCATTAGTGCCCTTGTAATTAAGGGTGCTATTTAATCCTTGGAATAAGGGTTGATCCGTTTGTGATCCGCTCACACCTCTTTTTTGGACGGACAGACCTTTCTCCCAAACCATAGGAACAAGCAATAACTAGTATTTTGTTAAATTTCATTAGATCAATATTTTTATTCTTATTTAATTCTGATTTATATGTATATTAGCTTTGGATGTTGTAGAGTTAAATACTCTGCAACATCATATACACTTCATTTCAATTGCACCTCACATACATATTCATTGTTTTTTCACTTCCCACTTGCTTTCCCAACAATCACTCACATTGCCTTCATTTCTTATGTACATTTATTTTTTATTTTTCCTCACCACCAAATCATTTCCATGTATTTTTTGTACTTTTAGTTTCAGTTTTTCGCCATTTTCACATTCTTCACCAGCTCACTGTGCCTATATTTCACACTTTTAACTCTATTTCTTATCACTGTTAGTGTCAGAGTTCAAAGACAAGGTCATCTCTGGCATATTCTATATCAATTATATGAATATAGTCATCACTATTATATTAATATCATTTCTTTTACTTGATAAATTATTATAATTTGTAACAGATCATCGGAACATTTTCTTACTGCCCAATAGATTAATATTATAACTATAAAATAATATGGGTTTATTCATGAGCTAACGCTCTGATAATTGTTGTAGGTTCTGGCCCCACCCCCCTCGGGGCGTTGGGTGGGGGACACCGGTACGTGTGACTCTCTGTAAGGTCGCATTAAGTGGATCCTTGTCCCCCCTCCAGGGTGCTGTGGCATGCGGGTGCACTAGATGGTCTGACGGCTATGTGGGGAGGCTCTGACTGAGGGGGATATCCAAATTCAGTGGTAATTATGGGCAATGTGTTATTTAACAATTTTGCATACATTATAACCCTTTCAAATGAATTTGATATGTTATTATAAACTTTGTTTTTTTAGCAAACTCATCCTCTGAAGAGACCCCAACACTATGGGTCGAAACGCGTCAGTTTTTTATGCAATAGTCATTATCATATGCTATGTATAACCTATATGTTTGCTATTACCTCTATTTGGCATGGGCATATTCCCATTTGAGCTCATATTTCAACACTCATTTATCAATCTTTTTATTTATCATTTTAATAAAGAATTTCAATGCTTTATCCAATGTTTTTTTTGCTCATATCTATAGTTAGCTGCCTAAAAACCCCCCTGGGGGACCTTTTCTCCATTTTTTCTGTTCATATTGGGGTGAGCAGCATGTATATCTCTCCTTAGTGTGTCTTCCCTTTGCTTTGACATACATTGACCTATCTGACTAACACACACTGACCTACCTGACACACACTGACCTACCTATCTGACATACACTGACCCTCACTGACCTACCTGGCATGCAGTGACCTACCTGCCCTTGCCCCCTTAAAGCCTAAGTTTATTTATTTAAAATTAGCCAAGGGGCAGTCAAATGAAGCCACTGTGCCCCGTCAAATGCAGCTACTGTGCCCGTCAATTGCAGCCACTGTGTCCTGTCAATTGCAGCCATTGTGCCCCGTCAATTGCAGCCACTGTGCCCCGTTCAATGAAGCCACTGTCTTCATCAATTGCAGCCACTGTGCCCCATCAATTGCAGCCACCGTGCACCATCAATTGCAGCCACTGTGCCCTGTCAATTGCAGCCACTGTGTCCATCAATTGCAGCCACTGTGCCCCATCAATTGCAGCCACTGTGCCCCATCAAATGAAGCCACTGTGCCCCATCAATTGCAGCCTCTGTGCCATCAATTGCAGCCACGGTGCCCGTCAAATGCAGCCACTTTGCCCGTCAAATGCAGCCACTTTGCCCCATCAAATACAGCCACTGTGCCATCAATTGCATCCCCTGTGCCCCATCAAATGAAGCCACTGTGCCCCGTCAAATGAAGCCACCGTACCCGTCAATTGCAGCCACTGTGCCCCGTCAAATGAAGCCACTGTGCCCCATCAAATGAAGCCACTGTGCCCGTCAATTGCAGCCACTGTGCCCCGTCAAATGAAGCCACTGTGCCCGTCAAATGAAGCCACTGTGCTCCATCAAATGAAGCTACTGTGCCATCAATTGCAGCCACTGTGCCCCGTCAAATGCAGCCATTGTGCGCCATCAGTTGCAGCCACTGTGCCCCATCAAATGAAGCCACTGTACCCGTCAATTGCAGCCACTGTGCCCCGTCAAATGAAGCCACTGTGCCCCATTAAATGAAGCCACTGTGCCTGTCAATTGCAGCCACTGTGCCCCGTCAAATGAAGCCACTGTGCCCGTCAATTGCAGCCACTGTGCCCTGTCAAATAAAGCCACTGTGCCAGTCAATTGCAGCCACTGTGCCCCATCAAAAGAGAGAGAGAGAGAAACACAGAGACAGAGACAGAGAGAAACACAGAGACACAGAGAGAGACACACTTTTTTTTTTCTTTAATCTTCGTTCTGTGACCCACTCCCAGTCACAGCCACCATGGCCGTTATCCAGTGTGACTCTGGGAGGTTGAGAGTGAGGGAGAATGGGGCGTCGCCGCGCCGGCGTTCTCCTGACCTCCTGCTGCGTACCTCAGGCCGGGCGGCATATCACTCCGCCTGTCAGTCATGCAGTGGGCGGCGCCGCAAAATACCGAATCACACAGGTAAACTGCGGCTGCTGCCACTGCTGTCTGACTGGCATATTTTTCTCTCCCTTTCTCTGCTGCGCTTAGACACTTGGGGCCATTGGCCCCCCATTTGGGGCTCCAGACTCAATAGCCCCAGCTTAACAACGCCTATGGTCCAGAAGGTAGTATTGGGGGCAATAGTGGTAGGTTAACTAAAGCACATAAACCCAAGGTAAGTATAGTAACAAGTCCTAGTTGCAATCTCGGAACACCCAATAAGAGGATAGTATGCAACCGGTCTAAACTACATGGCATGTTCACCAAAGCCAAGAGCCTGGCGGACAAGATGGGTGAACTAGAGATACTGTTGTGCGAAGAGGATTTGGATTTTGTGGGCATTTCAGAGACCTGGTTCAACAGCTTTCATGATTGGCTGGCAACCATTCAAGGGTATACCCTTTATCGCAGGGATAAAGAGGGTAAAAAGGGGGAGGGGTATATCTATATATCAAGAATAATATGTAAGTGAATGTGAGAGATGACATCACTAAGGGAGCTAGGGAGGAGGTGGAATCCTTATGGGTAGAGCTCCAAAGAGATGAAGCTAAGGGGAAAATAATACTGGGAGTATCTAAATTAGGGATGAGCTTCGCATTCGAGACGAACCCATGTTCGACTCAAACATCGGCTGTTCGATCGTTCGCCAAATTGCGAACATTATGGGACGTTCGCGCCAAATTCGTGTGGCGCGTCACGGCCCATAATTCACTGCGGCATCGCAGTGCATTGCTGGCTGATGATTGGGCCAAGCATGCACTATGACCCGCATGCTTGGCCAATCACAACGCCGTCGGTAGAGAGAGCTGTAATTGGCCAAAACCAAGGTGGCTTTGGCCAATTATGGCTCAGGGGGTTTAGAACACGCCCCACACTATATAAGGCCGCCTGCACAGCGGCCCATGTGTAGTGTGTCCTGGCGTGCTGAGAGATAGAGAGAGAGACAGTGTCATTTCATTTGAGTTAGCTAGATTAGGCAGGACAGTCAGTGAGTTAGCTGCACTTAGAGTGTATTGTGTATATATATATATATATATATATATATATGCATCCCAGGTGTTGCATATATATATATATATATATATATATATATATATATATATATATATACACTGTATTCAGTTTAGCTAGATCCGTTCCTGTTATCTTCCTACTGACAGGCAGGCTTGTCTTGTTACAGTATTTACAGCTACCTGAAGAAAATTGCTGGTGTTCTTTTGATCCTATTAGTACCACAGTCAGGCAGCTAGACTATTTACAGTTAATGTAGTGCGTCCTCCTCACAGTGTTCAGTTAAAGCTACAAGTTAGCTTTGTGTGACCTCTGCACAGTGTTCAGCTAAAACTACAAGTTAGTGTAGTGCACAGTGTTCAGCTAAAGCTACAAGTTAGGGTAGTGCGTCCTCCTCGCAGTGTTCAGCTAAAGCTACAAGTTAGTTTAGTGTGACCTCTGCACAGTGTTCCGCTAAAGCTACAAGTTAGGGTAGTGCGTCCTCCTCACAGTGTTCAGCTAAAACTACAAGTTAGTGTAGTGCGACTTCTGCACAGTGTTCAGCTAAAGCTACAAGTTAGCGTAGTGCGTCCTCCTCACAGTGTTCAGCTAAAACTACAAGTTAGTGTAGTGAGACCTCTGCACAGTGTTCAGCTAAAGCTACAAGTTGGTGTAGTGCATCCTGCTCACAGTGTTCAGCTAAAACTACAAGTTAGTGTAGTGCGACCTCTGCACAGTGTTCACCTAAAGCTACAAGTTAGTGTAGTGCATCCTCCTCACAGTGTTCAGCTAAAACTACAAGTTAGTGTAGTGAGACCACTGCACAGTGTTCAGCTAAAGCTACAAGTTAGTGTAGTGCATCCTCCTCACAGTGTTCAGCTAAAGCTACAAGTTAGTTTAGTGTGACCTCTGCACAGTGTTCAGCTAAAGCTACAAGTTAGGGTAGTGCGTCCTCCTCACAGTGTTCAGCTAAAGCTACAAGTTGGTGTAGTGTGTCCTCCTCACAGTGTTCAGCGAAAACTACAAGTTAGTGTAGTGCGACCTTTGCACAGTGTTCAGCTAAAGCTACAAGTTAGTTTAGTGTGACCTCTGCACAGTGTTCAGCTAAAGCTACAAGTTAGGGTAGTGCATCCTCCTCACAGTTTTCAGCTAAAGCTACAAGTTGGTGTAGTGTGTCCTCCTCACAGTGTTCAGCGAAAACTACAAGTTAGTGTAGTGCGACCTCTGCAAAGTGTTCAGCTAAAGCTACAAGTTAGTGTAGTGCGTCCTCCTCTAAAGCTACAAGTTAGGGTAGTGCATCCTCCTCACAGTGTTCAGCTAAAGCTACAAGTTGGTGTAGTGTGTCCTCCTCACAGTGTTCAGCGAAAACTACAAGTTAGTGTAGTGCGACCTCTGCACAGTGTTCAGCTAAAGCTACAAGTTAGTGTAGTGCGTCCTCTTCACAGTGTTCAGCTAAAACTACAAGTTAGTGTAGTGAGACCTCTGCACAGTGTTCAGCTAAAGCTACAAGTTAGTGTAGTGCGTCCTCCTCACAGTGTTCAGCAAAAACTACAAGTTAGTGTAGTGCGACCTCTGCACAGTGTTCAGCTAAAGCTACAAGTTAGTGTAGTGCGTCCTCCTCTAAAGCTACAAGTTAGGGTAGTGCGTCCTCCTCACAGTGTTCAGCTAAAGCTACAAGTTGGTGTAGTGTGTCCTCCTCACAGTGTTCAGCGAAAACTACAAGTTAGTGTAGTGGGACCTCTGCACAGTGTTCAGCTAAAGCTACAAGTTAGTGTAGTGCGTCCTCCTCTAAAGCTACAAGTTAGGGTAGTGTGTCCTCCTCACAGTGTTCAGCTAAAGCTACAAGTTGGTGTAGTGTGTCCTCCTCACAGTGTTCAGCGAAAACTACAAGTTAGTGTAGTGCGACCTCTGCACAGTGTTCAACTAAAGCTACAAGTTAGTGTAGTGCGTCCTCCTCACAGTGTTCAGCTAAAACTACAAGTTAGTGTAGTGAGACCTCTGCACAGTGTTCAGCTAAAGCTACAAGTTAGTGTAGTGTGTCCTCCTCACAGTGTTCAGCTAAAGCTACAAGTTAGTGTAGTGCGTCCTCCTCACAGTGTTCAGCTAAACCTACAAGTTATTTTTTGCGAGCTCTGCACAGTGTTCAGCTGAAGCTACCTGTAGAAGGTTGGTGGTGTTTTCCTGATCCTATCACTACCGCAGGCAGCTAAATAAGCTACAAGTTAGTGTAGTGCGAGCTCTGCACAGTGTTCACCTAAAGCTACCTGTAGAAGGTTGGTGGTGTTTTCCTGATCCTATCACTACCGCAGGCAGCTAAACAAGCTGCAAGTTAGTGTAGTGTGAGCTCTGCACAGTGTTCACCTAAAGCTACCTGTAGAAGGTTGGTGGTGTTTTCCTGATCCTATCACTACCACAGGCAGCTAAATAAGCTACAAGTTAGTGTAGTGCGAGCTCTGCACAGTGTTCACCTAAAGCTACCTATAGAAGGTTGGTGGTGTTTTCCTGATCCTATCACTACCACAGGCAGCTAAATAAGCTACAAGTTAGTGTAGTGCGAGCTCTGCACAATGTTCACCTAAAGCTACCTGTAGAAGGTTGGTGGTGTTTTCCTGATCCTATTACTACCGCAGACAGCTAAATAAGCTACAAGTTAGTGTAGTGCGAGCTCTGCACAGTGTTCACCTAAAGCTGCCTGTAGAAGGTTGGTGGTGTTTTCCTGATCCTATCACTACCGCAGGCAGCTAAATAAGCTACAAGTTATTTTTTGGTGAACTCTGCACAGTGTTCACCTAAAGCTACCTGTAGAAGGTTGGTGATGTTTTCCTGATCCTATTACTACCGCAGGCAGCTAAATAAGCTACAAGTTAGTGTAATGCGAGCTCTGCACAGTGTTCACCTAAAGCTACCTGTAGAAGGTTGGTGGTGTTTTCCTGATCCTATCACTACCGCAGGCAGCTAAATAAGCTACAAGTTATTTTTTGGCGAGCTCTGCACAGTGTTCACCTAAAGCTACCTGTAGAAGGTTGGTGGTGTTTTCCTGATCCTATCACTACCGCAGGCAGCTAAATAATCTACAAGTTAGTTTTTTGTGAGCTCTGCACAGTGTTCAGCTAAAGCTACCTGTAGAAGGTTGGTGGTGTTCTCATACTACAGGCAGGCAGTTGATTTTGCTAGCTGCAGTATCAGTACATCAGTATATATATATATATATATATATATATATATATATATATATATCCCAGCTTAGTGCAGCTACAGGCCATTAGTATGTCTGAAAGGCCAACAAGGAGAGTCAGACAGTCACAAGGCAATAAAAGAGGGCAAGCAGGCTCTGTGTCTAGAGGCAACAGTGCTGGTCGTGGAGTCGGTGCATCCTCATCAGCACGTGGCCGTGGGACACGCTTGGCCTTTTTTTCGGCAGCTGGCCGTGTTGAGCCGCAACATGCGGAAGACTTGGTCGAGTGGATGACCAAGCCGTCCTCATTCTCCTCATCCTCTCTCACCCATGCTCAGGGTACTTTGTCTGGCAAAGCAGCAGCCTCTTCCCTCGGCTCAATGTCATCAGTGACTCCTTCCCTAGCCCCACCATGTCCTCCTGAGGAGTCCCTCGAACTGTTTGACCACAGTGTTGGGTACATGCTCCAGGAGGATGCCCAGCGTTTGGAAGGCTCTGATGATGATACTGAGCTAGATAAAGGCAGTAACGTGAGCACGGACAGAGGGGGTGCCCAAGAAGGACAGCAATCTGGCAGTCATGCTCCCCCTGCTGCAGCATACTGCCAGGTTTGGGTACCACCAGCTACCAAGCACCTGATGCTGATGTAACCGACTAATTTTTTTTGAAATCTCAGATCCCTTCAAAGACTGCCTATGCTGATGCTGAGTGACTATCCTGAGTAATTATCCTCTTCCTCCTCAATGATCACGCTGATAGCTTGTAAGAACATTTTTGGTTCTGGGCGCCACCACCAGTGCCTAAGGCCCAATTTTTCAGCCCCTGTTTAACAGGGGCGTGTAATTACAATTTTTGATGCAATACTTTGCAGCAGGGCTCGTTTCTGCATTCCAACTAGAGTATCTGTGAGGGGTTGCAGTGTTGTGGCACCAGCACCAGTGCCTAAGGCCCAATTTTTCAGCCCCTGTTTAACAGGGGCGTGTAATTACAATTTTTGATGCAATACTTTGCAGCAGGGCTCGTTTCTGCGTTCCAACTAGAGTATCTGTGAGGGGTTGCAGTGTTGTGGCACCAGCACCAGTGCCTAAGGCCCAATTTTTCAGCCCCTGTTCAACAGGGGCATGTAATTACAATTCTTGATCTAATATTTCACAGCAGGGCCCGTTTCTGCGCCCACCAAGAGCGAGTGAGGACTTACAGTGTTGTGGCACTAGCACCACCACCACCAAAGGCCCAATGTTTCTGCCCCTGTTCGACAGGGGCATGTAATTACAATTCTTGATCTAATATTTCACAGCAGGGCCCTGTGAGGGCTTACAGTGTTGTGGCCACAACAACACCTAAGGCCCAAATTTCTGCTGAGTATATAGGGCAGGCCCCTACTTTCAAACATCCAACTTACAAACGACTCCTACTTGCAAACGGAAGGAGACAACAGAAGTGAGATGAAATCTACCCCTAGGAAGGAAAATTCTCTCCTGTAAGAGTTAATATGGGAAAAACATTTCTCCTTTCCACTGATGCTTTATCACCAATCCTTGTTTCACAAAAAACCCCAAATTTTCAAAAAACATTTGTCATTGGGACAAAAAATGAGGTGAAATCTTCTGAAGAGGAGCACAGACAGCAAAACAAATGTCACAGGGGTGATAACCCTTCCCTATGTTTTCCAAAAAGCTTAAAATAGATTTTTTGGCTGGAGCTAAACACGTTAAAAATGTACCAGTTCAAAATTACAAACAGATTCTACTTAACAACAAACCTACAGTCCCTGTCTTGTTTGCACCGCCTGTATACTGCTGTTCAGAGTATATAGGGCCTGGTGGCCCCACGCCTTTCCTTTTTTTAATTTAGGTGCGGGGTTCCCCTTAATATCCATACAAGACCCAAAGGGCCTGGTAATGGACTGGGGTATACCCATGCTGTTTGTCTCACTGATTTTCATCCATATTGCCAGGACCCGACATTACATTAAAGCCGCAAGCAGTTTTAAATTACTTTTTTCCTTTAAAAATGACATTTTGTGCAGGGACTGTTCTAAGCACAGGAAACACGTGCCACTTTACAGGCATACTATAGACACCCCCCAGGTACGATATTTAAAGGAATATTTCACTTTTTTTTGTAACTTTAAGCATCATTAAAATCACTGCTCCCGAAAAAACGGCCATTTTTAAAAGTTTTTTTTGCGTTGATACATGTCCCCTGGGGCAGGACCCGGGTCCCCAAACCCTTTTAGGACAATACCATGCAAATTAGCCTTTAAAATGAGCACTTTTGATTTCGAACGTTCGAGTCCCATAGACGTCAATGGGGTTCTAACGTTCGTGCGAATTTTCGGTCCGTTTGCAGGTTCTGGTGCGAACCGAACCGGGGTGTGTTCGGCTCATCCCTAATCTAAATGAAATTAAAGTGAATGTGTCCTTCGCACTACTGCTGAGTGAATACAGTGGATGTGCACAAGGTAAAAATGTGTGATGATATCTATAGAGATAGCAGCAAAATCTAAAAAGTGTTCACACTACACCAATAAGAAATATTAAATAAAAATGATCTCCGCGGTCAAATCTATTCACACATAATAAAGTGACTTAGGTGTATATAAAATGCATAACCATAAAATGACATCATAATAAAAATATAAATAAATAAATATAAATATATGAAGGTGCTCTCTATCTATGCAATAGAAGTGAAAAATCGGAGATGGATAAGTAAAAAGGCCCAGTTCAAGCAGTACAAACTGCATGAAGTGACTTAGGGAATATTAAAATGGGCTGGCCAAAGTTCATAAATGTCTTCCTAGATGATCTCCTGTTTGCATCAGTCTCTCAGAAATCTCACCTTAATGTGTGTTTAAACAGGCATTGCTTATTGGCATCAAATTGTAGATCTGTGTCAGCGTCAGAGTGAAGCGCAGATAATCCTCATCCATTCACCACGGTTTAGACAATTTCTTCTCTGCTCCCAATACAGCTCTCTTGCCTGTCATAATATATACCACCAAGGCACAAATGGCCTGGTGGTACAAGAGGAAAAAAGAGCCTCCAATAGTGTAGTATGTTAGGTAAATAAAGGTGAATTTATTAAGGGCTTCAGGATGTACTCTTACATAGAATCAGTTTAAAAACAAGCAAAATACAGATACAGCGGCGTCTATAGCGCCTCCTCACGTGACTTCCGGTTTATGTCTGTCCACGGCCACTCCATAAATGACCTGGAGGATGGGATAAACAGTTCAATCTCTGTATTTGCGGACAATACTAAGCTAAACAGGGCAATAACTTCTCCGCAGGATGTGGAAACCTTGCAAGAAGATCCAAACAAATTAATGGGGTGGGCAACTACATGGCAAATGAGGTTTAATGTAGAAAAATGTAAAATAATGCATTTAGGTGGCAAAAATGTGAATGCAATTTATACACTAGGGGGAGAACCTCTGGGGGAATCTAGGATGGAAAAGGACCTGGGAGTCCTAGTAGATGATAAGCTCAGCAATGGCATGCAATGCCAAACTGTTGCTAACAAAGCAAACAGAATATTGGCATGCATTAAAAAAGGGATTAACTCCAGAGGGAGGGGGATAATTCTCCCACTCTACAAGACTCTGGTCTGGCCGCACCTGGAGTATGCTGTCCAGTTCTGGGCACCAGTCCTCAGAATGGATGTACATGAAATGGAGCGAGTACAAAGAAGAGCAACAAAGCTAATAAAGGGTCTGGAGGATAATAGTTATAAAGAAAGGTTGCGAGCACTTAACTTATTCTCTCTGGAGAAGAGACGCTTGAGAGGGGATATGATTTAAATATACAAATATTGTACTGGTGACCCCACAATAGGGATAAAACTTTATCGCGGAAGAGAGTTTAACAAGACACATGGGCACTCATTAAAATTAGAAGTAAATTAACCTTAAAATACGTAGAGGGTTCTTTACTGTAACAGCGGCAAGGATGTGGAATTCCCTTCTATAGGTGGTGGTCTCATCGGGGGGCATCAATAGTTTCAAAGAACTATTAAATAAGCACCTGAACTACCACAACATACAGGGATATTCAAGGTAATACTGACATATAATCACACACATAAGTTGGACTTGATGGACTTGTGTCTTTTTTCAACCTCACCTGCTATGTTACTATGGGCAGCTTATTATCTCATGCAATGCATCATGGAAGATATAGTCGCAGCTTAAGATACACCGTGTGATTACAGATTCGACCAGAAATGAAGGGGGAGCATAGGTCCTGAGTAGATAGCAGCGCTTGTTGCATATAAGTGAAATAACTCCTTGCAAAAGGTGTATTTGAAAAAGCAAGTATGTTAGAACTTTACAGATGATATTTCAAGCCAAAATAAAAAAACACAAAAATCTTGTGCTGATGCCCAGGTATGCCCAAGTGTGGAAATGGGGGGGGGGGGGAGTAGTGATGTCAACAAAGCTGTGTAGACTGTATGAAAATGGTGACTCTAAGAAAGTCAATATTTAAATATGGTATTTTTAGGAGCGGTGTGTGCTGCTAGATCTGCTTATCACGGCAAAAAAGGTTTGGGCTGACTATTTATACTGCCAGATGAAACTATCACTTTATTCCTCCAGATATCATTGTAGGTTTACCTTAAGCTCTTATTTAGCACATAGTAAGCACACCGCTCCCACTCAAGGCAGGGCTTGACCTAATCAAGTCAGAATTCCTTTCTGAATATCATTGCTTACAATGGCTGAAAAATCCAAAAAAGTATCACAAATCGTGGTGTGGATCTGGTACCTTTTAAAGGATATCAGTACTTTCATAGAAGGTACATCTATCTTTCTGTCCCTCTACCCCTGAAGTAGAACCCAATAAACCAGCATGTAGCTGTTTCCTAATACAGTTGTCGTCCACAACACACACCAGTAGAGGTTTATGGCCTTCTACTTGGGTAAAAGTGGCCATAAGAAAGACCTTTTCAGTGGAGACTCAATGATCTCTGCAGGATGTGGTCATATAAGTAGATCCCTGTGGGCTGTGGTAAGAAAAGTATATATGGGATTGTGGACTGGAAGTTAGTTTTGATTAGAGAGTGGGGAGCAAATAAATAACTGTACTCAAAACTGTGCTAGAAAAAAACTAAACAGATTTCCCCATCCACACATTCAAGGTGGATGGAGGAAACTTCCCTGCTGTGTCATTGTATTCTGATAGCAGGACTCTTCCGCCATCAGAATACACTGATCAGCACTGCAGTTGATTGGCTGTAGTGCTGATCAAGACAAAATATACCAATAAGCCTGTTCATGAAAAGTAAATTGATAGATTGATTTCTCATGAAGGAGAACAGCCATACATGGAATGAAATTCAGCTGGTTCCTGCTGAACTGTCCAAATGTCGTTCCATCTAGGCCAGATTTATACTCACCCTTCCCTTTACAGATCTGCAAGTACAGTAAATATCACTGCAACCTCCTTGTCTGTCCTTTGTCATCCGCCATTGTGGAGTTGTAAAACAGTGTTGTTGTTTGTTTTGCTTTTTTTGGGGGGTAGTGGTGGGCAGCTTTTTCTGTGCTTTTCCCTACAGTTATTCCCTTCCTTTAAAGCTTGGAATCATTTTTTTGTGTGAGCACAAGCTAGTTTGGTTCATGTTTGCTAGAAAAACAGACATTTGGTAAGAAGTATTACTGAACTGCTTTTACACATTTTGCTAATCTGATCCTTTTTGGTTCACATAATAGTTGCAACGTGACCTCCAAAAATAAATCATAACCAGCAGTGTACAAACATAAACTTTGTCCGGTTTCCTGCTGCCAGGGAGTATTGATTGATTCCATTCTTTAATTTGTATTTGTAGGTCCTGCAAATTGTAAGATGTCATTCTGCAGTTCCTATTTTTATTTACACAATTGTACTCAGATTGAATGTCGAAAAACATGTCAAGTGTAAAATTCCAGAAACATTTGTTCACTTGTTCTACAATTCATAAACTTGTTTTTGAGAACCATAAGATCAAAAAGGGCCATATGAACAGGAGTTGCAACATGTGTCCACTATCAAGCTGCTTTTCCCAGAGGATTGCAAAACATCTTTGTTTTTACCATTGTCTCTTGTATGACAGGAAAGACTTTATTTCACAGATTTTCTCTGCAGTGTTTTCCCTTCTAAAAAGTCTAATTTTCTCTTGCTGTATTTTCACTAATCACACAAACATTTTTTTTAAATTAAATGGATGTTGAGAACTTTTCCCTAAATGCAGCTCAACGGTGTTGCCCCCTTGGCCCCTACTTTGCTTAATGAGGCACTGTCACATTGACTAAGTAATGGTTGATAGTCCCCCCTCCCTAGCAAGGTACAGTTATCTCTATGCCCCCTTTCCATCTTCCGATTTCAGCACTGGGTAAATGGTGTCTTGTGCCCTGCTCCTTCCTAGTGTTGGTATGCAGGACTGGTGATTGGCCACTCGGACACATAAAATGCCACTGCCACATAGCGAAGGTCACATTCTCCACAAATCCCTGCCCTATTACAGCAGTAAAGCAAGGTGATGGTATAAGAGTGGGCATCAATGACTAGACCTTGCTGGGGTTTTGGGCAATCAGGCAACATTGTTGCTTTGCCCTGAAGAAGCAAAGTGACAATGTCTCTTTAAACAATAATACGTTACGATTGAATACAAGTTAAAGTGTTACTAGGCCCACAACAGCAAAATCAGTCTGTATATGCAGTAAAGCATGCTTGTTATACTCACTGTGGAAGGGATTCATCCTTCCATTATGTAAAAAGACTGTTTGATCCTGTCTTCTCTGATCCTCCTCTTCTTTTACTGTCCCCAATCCATCTGCTGATAGCACAGAGCCCTAGGAAGCACTCTGCACATGCTCAGTTTGATATGTATTGCTAGAGAGTTTTTTTTTCTTTTTTGGGAGGGTGCATGTGATCAGCACGGGGCCAATCAACACTGTCCATACAGAGGGTCAGGGCGTCATGCAGCCTCACAGGACAGTCAGCAGAGAATGAAAACTCCTCCTACAAGCTTTCATCAGTGCTCAGCCGGACACTGATAGAAGTCACAAGACTGTTATATACTGCTAAGAAAAAGTATTCAGCAGTTTATATTTACTAAAATAATTGCATTTCCGTGATCTGTGTTCTGTGGGAGACCAGATATAGTGAATGCAGAGTCCTGGGTTTAGTAACACTTTAAAGGTTTAGAAAGAGATTTCTTCCAGTTCAGACCCCACAATAGGGATGAGCTTCGAGTTCGAGTCGAACTCATGTTCGACTCGAACATTGGCTGTTCGCAAGTTCGCCGAACAGCGAACAATTTGGGGTGTTCGTGGCAAATTCGAATGCCGCGGAACACCCTTTAAAAGTCTATGGGAGAAATCAAAAGTGCTAATTTTAAAGGCTAATATGCAAGATATTGTCATAAAAAGTGTTTGGGGACCTGGGTCCTGCCCCAGGGGACATGGATCAATGCAAAAAAAAGTTTTAAAAACGGCCGTTTTTTCAGGAGCAGTGATTTTAATAATGCTTAAAGTCAATCAATAAAAGTGTAATATCCCTTTAAATTTCGTACCTGGGGGGTGTCTATAGTATGCCTGTAAAGGGGCGCATGTTTCCTGTGTTTAGAACAGTCTGACAGCAAAATGACATTTTGAAGGAAAAAACTCATTTAAAACTACCCGCGGCTATTGCATTGCCGACAATACACATAGAAGTTCATTGATAAAAACGGCATGGGAATTCCCCAAAGGGGAACCCCGAACCAAAATTTAAAAAAAAATGACGTGGGAGTCCCCCTAAATTCCATACCAGGCCCTTCAGGTCTGATATGGATATTAAGGGGAACCCCGGCCAAAATTTAAAAAAAAAATGACGTGGGGTTCCCCCTAAATTCCATACCAGACCCTTCAGGTCTGGTATGGATTTTAAGGGGAACCCCGCGCCAAAAAAAAAAAAAAAAAAACGGCGTGGGGTCCCCCCAAAAATCCATACCAGACCCTTATCCGAGCACGCAACCTGGCAGGCCGCAGGAAAAGAGGGGGGGACGAGAGTGCGGCCCCCCCTCCCTCCTGAACCGTACCAGGCCACATGCCCTCAACATTGGGAGGGTGCTTTGGGGTAGCCCCCCAAAACACCTTGTCCCCATGTTGATGAGGACAAGGGCCTCATCCCCACAACCCTGGCCGGTGGTTGTGGGGGTCTGCGGGCGGGGGGCTTATCGGAATCTGGAAGCCCCCTTTAACAAGGTGACCCCCAGATCCCGGCCCCCCCCCCCGTGTGAAATGGTAAGGGGGTACATAAGTACCCCTACCATTTCACGAAAAAAGTGTCAAAAATGTTAAAAATGACAAGAGACAGTTTTTGACAATTCCTTTATTTAAATGCTTCTTCTTTCTTCTATCTTCCTTCATCTTCTGGTTCTTCTGGTTCTTCTGGCTCTTCTGGTTCTTCCTCCGGCGTTCTCGTCCAGCATCTCCTCCGCGGCGTCTTCTATCTTCTTCTCCTCGGGCCGCTCCGCACCCATGGCATGGGGGGGAGGCTCCCGCTCTTCTCTTCTTCTTTTCTTCTCTTCTTCTCTTCTTCATTTTCTTCTCCGGGCCGCTCCGCAATCCTGGTACGGTTCAGGAGGGAGGGGGGGCCGCACTCTCGTCCCCCCCTCTTTTCCTGCGGCCTGCCAGGTTGCGTGCTCGGATAAGGGTCTGGTATGGATTTTTGGGGGGACCCCACGCCGTTTTTTTTTTTTTTTTGGCGCGGGGTTTTTTTAAATGAGTTTTTTCCTTCAAAATGTCATTTTGCTGTCAGACTGTTCTAAACACAGGAAACATGCGCCCCTTTACAGGCATACTATAGACACCCCCCAGGTATGAAATTTAAAGGGATATTACACTTTTATTGTTTGACTTTAAGCATTATTAAAATCACTGCTCCTGAAAAAACGGCCGTTTTTAAAACTTTTTTTGCATTGATCCATGTCCCCTGGGGCAGGACCCAGGTCCCCAAACACTTTTTATGACAATAACTTGCATATAAGCCTTTAAAATTAGCACTTTTGTTTATTCATGTTCGTGTCCCATAGACTTTAACGGTGTTCGCGTGTTCGAGCGAACTTTTTTCCTGTTCGCATGTTCTGGTGCGAACCGAACAGGGGGGTGTTCGGCTCATCCCTACCCCACAACTGTATTGAGTATAAACCTTTTAACTTTTATTTATTTGACACTAAATTGCAGTAAAAAGTGATATAGGCAAATGGTATAACTGGGGCAAGAGAAAACAAAATGCACATTTTCAACACTTTTTATGCATTTTATAATAGCATTGACAGTTAAGAACGCAAATATATGAATTTATTGAAAACTGTTTATAATCACCCTTCCAAAAATAGTAAACAAATATCTGATAATAAAGTGGATGTAAACCTGAATTTTTTTTTTTTATGTCATAATGTAGAGTATAAGATTTCCTATCATTTGAGCCCAGTCTTGACACAAAGAGTTAATCCAGCTCTGAGCAATCCTCTTTTATTGTTCAGTGAGATAAAACTTGACAAGCAGAGAAAAACTTTGTCAAATCCTCCCCCTTGCTGTGAGTGACAGGTGATTTACATATCTCGTGCACTAGCCTAAGACATGCATTATTTTTTAATTCCCACCCACTCCTTTCTTCAGCAGCTCTGCAAGGATTGGCTGTTCCACACCTCAGCATGATTTGGCATGCTGAAGTCATGTGGTTACTTTCCTGTCTTTTCACTGGATATTAGAGATCATAGCAGAAGTTCAGTGTAAGAAATATACACAGGAAAAGATGCATATTGACAAGGGGAGTGTAGAGGTTGGCGGGAAGTCTACTGACATCACGACTCCACCCACCGAGCTCCAGACAACAGACCCACCCACAGAATCTGTGGTTTTTCGGGTCTAATAACAGACAGAGGGGAGACATTTGACAGGTAAAGATACACGCAGGAGGCACGTATATCCTTATAGCTAACCCCCATGGCAGTAGTTTAGAAAGAATGACATTGGGTTTACATCCACTTTATCTCAAAGGCAATTTTCAAACTTTAGTTACTCAATAGAGCACACTGCAACGAGGAAGAGTCTTGGTCACTTTTTCCTGCAATCAGGGGCGTACCTAGAGCACTTGGCACCCGGGGCGGATCCTATATCTGGCACCCCCCAACTTTAAAATGTAAAAACACCCCACTGTGCTCCCTGCATACCTCTGCACCCCCCAATATCTCTTTGTGACTACTGTGTACCCCCACTCCACAACTACACCTCTGGACCCCTTTACATTACACAACCCCCCGCAGCTCAGGACCCTTTTACACTACACAGCCCCCTCACAGGTCTGGACCCCTGCATATTACATAGCCCCCCGCCCACTATCTCTGGATCCCTGCACATTACACAGCCACCCACCCCAGCTCTGAACCCCTGCACATTACACAGCCCCCCCCCCCCCACAGCTCTGGACCCCTGCACATTACACAGCCCCCTACCTCAGCTCTGGATCCCTGCACATTACACATCCCCTCCACCCCAGCTTTGGACCCCTGCACATTACTCAGCCCCCCACCACAGCTCTGGACCCCTGCATATTACACATTCCACCCCAGCTCTGGACCCCTGCATATTACACACCCCCCAGCTCTAGACCCCTGCGCAATACACTTTGCCCCCCCAGCTCTGGACCCCTGCGCATTACACATTGTCCCCCAGCTCTGGACCCCTGCACATTACACACAGCCCACCCCAGTTCTGGACCCCTGCACATTACACACAGCCCCCCCAGCTCTGGACCTGTACATTACACAGCCCCCCCAGCTCTGGACCTCTGTACATTACACAGCCCCCCAGCTCTGGACCCCTGCACATTACACATTGCCCAGCCAGCTTGGGACCCCTGCACATGACACATTGCCCCCCCAGCTCGGGACCCCTGCACATGACACATTGCCCCCCCAGCTCGGAACCCCTGCACATTGCACATTGTCCCACCAGCTCGGGACCTCTGAACATTACACATTGCCCCCCCAGCTCGGGACCCCTGAACATTACACATTGCCCCCCAGCTCGGGACCCCTGCACATTACACATTGCCCTCCCAGCTCGGGACCCCTGCACATTACACATTGTCCCCCCAGCTCGGGACCCCTGCACATTACACATTCCCCCCAGCTTGGAACCCCTGCACATTGCACATTGTCCCACCAGCTCGATACCTCTGAACATTACACATTGCCCCCCCAGCTCGGGACCCCCTGCACATTACACATTGCCCCCCCCAGCTCGGGACCCCTGCACATTACACATTGCCCCCCAGCTCGGGACCCCTGCACATTACACATTGTCCCCTCAGATCGGGACCCCTGCACATAACACATCCCCCCCAGCTCGGAACCCCTGCACATTGCACATTGTCCCACCAGCTCGGGACCTCTGAACATTACACATTGCCCCCCCAGCTCGGGACCCCTGAACATTACACATTATTGCCACCCAACTCGGGACCCCTGCACATTACACATTGCCCCCCCAGCTCGGGACCCCTGCACATTACACATTGCCCCCCAGCTCGGGACCCCTGCACATTACACATTGCCCCCCCAGCTCGGGACCCCTGCACATTACACCTTGCCCCCCCAGCTCGGGACCCCTGCACATTACACATTGTCCCCCCAGCTCGGGACCCCTGCACATTACACATTCCCCCCAGCTCGGAACCCCTGCACATTGCACATTGTCCCACCAGCACGGGACCTCTGAACATTACACATTGCCCCCCAGCTCGGGACCCCTGCACATTACACATTGCCCCCCCAGCTCGGGACCCCTGCACATTACACCTTGCCCCCCCAGCTCGGGACCCCTGCACATTACACATTGTCCCCCCAGCTCGGGACCCCTGCACATTACACATTCCCCCCAGCTTGGAACCCCTGCACATTGCACATTGTCCCACCAGCTCGATACCTCTGAACATTACACATTGCCCCCCCAGCTCGGGACCCCCTGCACATTACACATTGCCCCCCCCAGCTCGGGACCCCTGCACATTACACATTGCCCCCCAGCTCGGGACCCCTGCACATTACACATTGTCCCCTCAGATCGGGACCCCTGCACATAACACATCCCCCCCAGCTCGGAACCCCTGCACATTGCACATTGTCCCACCAGCTCGGGACCTCTGAACATTACACATTGCCCCCCCAGCTCGGGACCCCTGAACATTACACATTATTGCCACCCAACTCGGGACCCCTGCACATTACACATTGCCCCCCCAGCTCGGGACCCCTGCACATTACACATTGCCCCCCAGCTCGGGACCCCTGAACATTACACATTGCCCCCCAGCTCGGGACCCCTGCACATTACACATTGCCCCCCCAGCTCGGGACCCCTGCACATTACACCTTGCCCCCCCAGCTCGGGACCCCTGCACATTACACATTGTCCCCCCAGCTCGGGACCCCTGCACATTACACATTCCCCCCAGCTCGGAACCCCTGCACATTGCACATTGTCCCACCAGCACGGGACCTCTGAACATTACACATTGCCCCCCCAGCTCAGGACCCCCGCACATTACACATTGCCCCCCCAGCTCCGGACCCCTGCACATTACACATTGTCCCACCAGCTCGGGACCCCTGAACATTACACATTGCCCCCCAGCTCGGGACCCCTGCACATTACACATTGTCCCACCAGCTCGGGACCCCTGCACATTACACATTGCCCCCCAGCTCAGGACTCCTGCAAATTACACATTGCGCCCCCCCAGCTTGGGACCCCTGCAATTACACATTGCCCCCCCCAGCTTGGGACCCCTGCACATTGCCCTTTCCTACCTTACTGAGGCATACAGAGCTGGAGACACAGCAGCACAGAACAGAGGGCCGGAACTGCTGGAGTTAATTTCTCATCTTAACAATGCTAATGATTGGTTACTAGTACCACCTAGCAAACAATTATCTGCTGGTTAACTTGAAAAGTTAGGTCCAGCAGTTGCTGTCCTCTCTCCAGCTCCACTCAGCTGTGTGGTGCAGAGTGAATCTGGCGGCCGGCTCTGGGTGTCAGTCACCCGGGTATGGGCCGCACATGGGCACTCCCGCACACTGTCACATCCCACCTCTCCCTACCCTGGATGTCACAGTGCCACCGCCGCTGCTGCCTGTGCCTGTCACGCCGCTGTCAGCGCTTCACACGTAGAGGGCTAATCTGTGGCACCTGGGGCAGACCCCCCCCCCCCATTGGTACGCCACTGCCTGCAATGCAGCACCCAATTTATTTTCTTTAAAGAGTAACTCCACTTTTGTTGAGAAAATACATTCCCCCTGGGTGATCTATGTACATTGCAAAGGTTTTAACCAACTTTGTTGCAGATTCCTGCCTTTTGTTATTCTGAAGCGATAGCTGTTTGTCTGTCTGTGTCCATGTGGGAAGTGAATCTAATGGGAGTGATTTTATAATTATCAATCAGCTGTTACAAGTGCAGAGTTCTAAAGTGGCAGGGTTTTATCTCTTTAGACGTGATTTCCCTTTGGGAGTATCTCACCAAAAGGACATTTTTGTTGCAGGGGATGCCCCTGGAAAAATAAGTAATCCAGTCACATGAGCAGGAAATTACATTTCTGGGGGGAGTTCTGTACACTGTGTACAGAATGCCATCAGGTTGCCAAAATACATTGCATTTTACAGAAAATGACATACTACTACAAGTAGAGGTGGGTCACTATAAGTCAGGGTGGAGGGCGTATGCAGAACTTGTGGACTTCTATCTGCACTTATTACTGCCTGGAAAGGGAGATGGTCCTCTGCTTCCGTGCCTTATCAGACGACACTAATTGTAGAGCAATCGTTATTTCTGGTGCTGGTAAAATGTTCACGTCAGGCTTCACTATGGGTCCTTCATTTCTTTTCCCGGGTATATGATGACCACACATTGGAAAGCCCTATCTTTGATGCGATCACTGGGAGGTGTAGATTTGTGAAGGAAGTTACACGGAGCTTGCTGTCTGTGATGACGAGGGGTTCCAGGTAGCTGGATTTGCTGGATGCTATTGAAAAATATCCATACGTGCTTAATCCTTATAACGCTCTGGTAAGCAGACTACATTATCACGTGGTGACGAGTGCCCTTTTTACATCTGCACTGTATCTGGTGATTGAACTTCTCCCATTCTTCAGACTTCTTTGGACTGTTTTTAGCGCCGCAAATATATTTTTAGAAAATTACAGAGCTGCAGATTGAAAAGAAAAGGTAATTTTTAATAACATTCAATTACAATATGACTTGTGTCGCAAGTGTATACTCTATATTATTGTTTTCTTTATTTGCTATTTTTTTCCCCACGAAAGTGGAGATACCCTTTAAGTAATCAGGCACTTTACAAAAGAATTAAGACTTTGTTCCCTCAGGTGGCTTCTGTTTTGATTGCTATGACCTGTGGTGGATTGCTTTTTTAGAGCTAGTTTACAAGTGGCTAGGAGGTAATATGCCCCTCCTGGATGCCTATTTTTTGGGAGGGAAAAATCCCACTGCACCATGCTGCAACCCAGTGCATTAGGGTGCAGTTGGTGGCAGTACTGCCCGCAAAATCCCCATGCGGTATAAGATTTGCTGTGCTACTACTGCGGAAATGTATACAGTCATATCCGGAAGCAATGTTAAAGTGGAGTTCAGGGATAGGTCTAACTAATTTGAAAACTGTCCCGTCTCCCTCCTAACAGCTATCTTTACTAACCTGTGTGAGAAAGATATATGAATAAGACCTCATCTGGAATATGCAGTTCAGTTTTGGGCACCAGTTCTCAAAAAGGATATTGGGGAACTGGAGAAAGTGCAGAGAAGGGCAACCAAACTCATAAGAGGCATGGAGGAACTCAGCTATGAGGAAAGATTAGAGGAACTCAATTTATTCACTCTTGAGAAGAGGAGAATAAGGGGGGATATGATCAACATGTTCAAATATATAAAGGGTCCATATAGTGAACTTGGTGTTGAGTTATTCACTTTACGGGGCACTCTTTACGACTGGAGGAAAAGAGATTTAATCTCCAAATACGGAAAGGTTTCTTCACGGTAAGAGCTGTGAAAATGTGGAATAGACTCCCGCCAGAGGTGGTTCTGGCCAGCTCAATAGATTGCTTTAAGAAAGGCCTGGATACTTTCCTAAATGTACAGAATATAACTGGGTACTGACATTTATAGGTAAAGTTGATCCAGGGAAAATCCGATTGCCCTTGGGGGATAAGGAAGGAATTTTTTCCCCTGCTGTAGCAAATTGGAGCATGCTCTGCTGGGTTTTTTTGCCTTCCTCCGGATCAACTGTGGGTATAGAATTGGGTATATTGGATTGTACGATATTTTTTTTTTTTTTTTTTTATTTATGGTTGAACTGGATGGACTTGTGTCTTTTTTCAACCTGACTAACTATGTAACTATGTAACTACATATACTTATCTATTTTAGCCCAATCACATCATCCCACTCCCCTGAGTTAACCAGCGTTGTTGCAGGGGAGAGGAGGGGGCATTGACAATGGATGGGCCAGGGGTGACATCACTGCTCTAGGTTTTACTAGCCAGTGTCAATCACTTTCTCCTCTCCCCCTGCAGCCACCATTGGCTGAAACAGGGAGGTGGGTTCACATGACTGGACAACAGCGGACTAAACATAGGTAAGTATATACATCTTTCTTAAACAGGTTAGTAAGCATAGGTGTCAGGAGGATGAATTCCTCTTTAATTTTGGCAGTGGCCGGTAATAATGTAGATCAGCTGCCTGTTTTTTTCATCCCCTGGCTGTCCATGTGAACAAGGCCTTATTGTGTGTGTAGGTAAAGGAAGAAAGAGCCCATTTCAGAAACAGAGTTTGTTGCATGTGGTTAACACAAAGCACTATTATATGACACTTTGAGAACACAAACTCTGGGTAGAAATTAAAGTCTAAGTCAGAGTTTATAACCCGTAAGTCACTTTAACAACACTTATTGGAAAAAAAATCCCTTTTGAACAATTCAGCGATGACAACACAATGAACTATAAAAATATACCTAATGGCTCTGGCGGATGACCAGCAGAAAGTTTCAATAATTCACTTTCTGTGATGAGAAAGGTTTTCAGCTTTTGGTAAGAGTATTCCCTTGTAAATGTGGTGTATCTAGCCTTATATAGCTGTAAGGCTTATGCCGCGTACACACGGTCGGACTTTTCGTCTACAAAAGTCCAACGGACGCTGACGGACTAAAGCTGGCTGGTAATCCGATCGTGTGTGGGCTTCTCCGGACTTTCAACGTACTTTTTTAGCCTCAAATCCGACGGACTTTAGATTTGAAACATGCATCAAATCTTTACGTCGTAACTACGACGGACCCCGAAGTCCGCTCGTCTGTATGCTAGTCCGACGGACAAAAAAACGACGCATGCTCATAAGCAAAAACTAAACGGAAGCACTCGGTCTAGTAAAACTAGTGTTCGTATTGTAGGTAGCACATTCATCACGCTGCAAAATCTGTGATCGTTGAATGCAGCGCATTTTATTTCTTCTTTACGAATGCTCTAAAGAACGAAGGTGTTTTGCTGTTCATAATCAGAGTTCTCCCAAACTGATTTCTGGATTCTTTTTCTCTTTGATCTCATGAATGATATAGTATGCATTTTAAAAACAATGTTTCCATACTAATAATACTTTTTCCCCTTTTTTTTTTTTTTTTTTTAGGTTTGTAAAGTTACCACAAAGAACCCATTATTCTTTTTTTTTTTTATAGTGATTATTTTTTAGTTTTTAGATAAAGTTAACCCAAAGCACCGTTTTTGGTTATGTAAATTTTTTGATTTTCAAGACTTAGCACTTGAACATTATTAACATTAGTAATGTATTTTTGGTGTGTTTTTTCCAAACTCAATGAGATTGTTGTCCCTTGTTAATTTAACATTGTGTGTAAAATCAATGATTTAAAAGAAAACACATAAAGTCTTTTGCTAAACTCAAAAAAGATCCATTTATTCATGGTCAAAATAAAATAAAGAGGAAGTCAACGCTGGAAAAAGTCGGTGTACAAGAAAATTGGGATCTTGCGGAGTCCATATAAGAGGGAGCACAATCTGGTCCAAGAATCCCAGAGATCAACAGCACCAGCAGATGATCTAGATGTCCCCAGACTGTGGTCCTACAACAGCCTGCGTCTTCTGTCAGACCAGACTGAACCCAGGTCATCACTTTCTTCTCTTCCCTGCAGCCTTTCCTCCACGCTGCCCTGCAGCCTTCCCTGTAGCCTTCTTTTGAGGCTGTGGCTCTGGTGTTTCAGTTGTGGCAGGAGGAGGAGGAGGAGGAGGAGGAGGAGGAGGAGGGGGGGCTGCCTCATGTAGTTGGGTGTTTTGTGTTAGCGTGCCCTGCAGCCCCTTATGGATTGTTTCCCCAAATAGGCGCTCACAAATGAGGCACTGCTCCCAATCCATCTGAAGAAGCCTGCTGGCTAAGTAGCAGCCATAGGATTCTTCCGCTTCGGGGGGGCTCCTTAAAAAACGGGTGGCCTCTTGCATGAGGCGCAGGGATGCGTCCTGTGTGACCATCCCCTTCCTGGCCCTTTTTTTGGGAAGGTGGAGGGGAGGCACTTGGGATTCGGTCAGGCTCCTACTGGGCCCAGCCACCTCACTTGGCCCAG